>NW_022261980.1:18956420-19318920 GCF_002021735.2 Oncorhynchus kisutch
AGAAAGAACAAAAACTTAAAGGACCTCCTCACCAAAGCAAGATTCAGTAGTAAGCCACCACAAGACCTCACACCTCATAATTTCCATTTTCGACACATAAAGTTCATTACAAATATACACAGCCACACATCAGCACCAGTACAAGAATCCTATTCATTGAACACACATAACACCATTTACATCATTACATGTACACTTTGCAATAAACAATACATTGGAGAAACCAAACACACCATAGAAACCAGACTCAAACAACACCTGTATAACATTAAAAGGGCACACCTACAAACAGAACTCATAACCCACTTCCAGGAGCACCCCATCACTCACCTTACCATATCAGGGTTACAGTCACATATAGGCTGGACCTGTGGGCAGCGAAAGAGGGTAGAACGGAAGTGGATCCAGCACCTACAGACAATAACGCCAAATGGCCTGAACGAGAGGTTTTAGAAAATGGGTTTTAACAGACCGGAAAATGGATGGAGAAGAACATGGTTTTATTCATATTTTAATTTTACTCTCTATATATTTATGGTTTGTTTGGTTTTAGTCTGGTACTTCCTCTTTTAGGTTTTTCCTTTCCTTTAACAAAACAATAAAACCATTTAAATGCACAATATGGGGTTTATGTTCATATTTTACAACACTATGGTTGAATGAATCTCTCACCACATTGACTTCTACACTGCCACCCAGAAAAAGAGGCAACTTGGAGCCTATCTCAGTTTAATTTATGATCCTAGGAGGACATCTACAGGCCTTTTTAAGTACTACACCTAATTATATTAGATCAGCAGAAAGGGGAGGGATAAACAGGAGATAGGCCTGTGCACCGTAAAACGAACTAGTTGAAACGAAACACATTTATATTCAAAACCTAACCCTAACCCTAACCCTAACCCTAACCCTAACCCCTAACCCTAACCCTAACCCTAACCCTAACCACCCTAACCCTAACCCCCCTAACCCTAACCCTAACCCCCCTAACCCTAACCCTAACCCTAACCCTAACCCTAACCCCCAGCAGAGGCCCAATATGGGACAAAATGGACGGGGAAGGAGAATTTGACTATAAAGCTCACATCGCTGTCTCTTTACTCACGAAAGGCTGTATGGCTTAATGGTTAGGGAGCTAGGGGCCTGATAACCCAAAAAAGGACCATAGGCCCATAGGTCCATAGGCCAGAAAGCCACTGGCCTGGCCTGGGACAAAACCCACTGCCCTGGCCTCAAGGCCTTATTTGACCTAACCGGTAGACATGCCTTTTTCAGAGAATGAGAGGACACAGAGAGGCTTAAAAGGCTAAACTCTCTCTCATGGGATGAAGGGACATACAGGCCTAAAGGCCAAACACCCCTAACCAGGTTATATGCCTCTATCTGGGCATCAGAGGTCACAAACAGGCCTCAAGGCCCTATTTGACCTAACCGGTAAAATGACTTTTTCTGGGAATGAGAGGACACAGAGAGGCTTAAAAGGCTAAACTCTCTCTCATGGGATGAAGGGACATACAAGCCTAAAGGCCAAACACCCCTAACCAGTTTATATGCCTCTATCTGGCCTCAAGGCCTTATTTGACCTTTGTTGGCCGCCATCTTGGGCTATATGCTGAAACACCAAAACGTGAATAAATCAAAAAGTACATATCCAATCTGGATGGGTTTTTTTTAAACGAAAGGGCACAAATAGACGATAATTTACATTTAATTAAAACCGTTTTTGTATAGAACATTTTAATAGAAAATCGTGTTTTAAGTTTTTGGAAAATAGTGGATGTTACCAGAAACATAGGTGCCTGTTAGGGCAATTTGTTTTTGACATGCTCTACTTGTTGCCCATTGAGAGAGAGGGTATGAGACGAAATTTGGGACCTCTAGCCCCTCGGGAAGTATTTTTAATCATTTTATGAAAATTACCGATTTTGGCAGGAAAAAATAAATAGCCGTGCAACTGGTAACCTAAAAATAATCTCCTAATTTAAAGTAGTCACCTCGTAAGGTGTTTGAAGGTAGGCACCTGGTAACCTAAAAATAAAAAGACTGTCCTAAATGCACTTGTCGGTCATTCTGATATTAATACCCACTATGGGACTATGATAGTGGGCATCTATCCACGGCCCTCTATCCATGGGCGCCCGTCCTGAGTGCTTTATGGACTGTTTAAACTATTCTGATGGATACACATTTTTGTGCACCTGGTGATTGAAAATGTGCATCTGGTAACCCAAAATGGATGGTAAATAAATCACAGAAATTGCACTATGTCCAACTCTGGGTCTGGTGATTGGGGAATTGGGCCAAAAAAAGGGGGGACAGAGCAGCTCACCTCCACAGAGGCTGACTGCTCTGCCCCCCTTAAGGACAGTGGAACTATTGACCTTCAGACCTAAAGGCCTAACTCCCTATCCAGGAACAGGCCTCTCTCTCTGGGCATGAGAGTACACATAAATCCCTAAAGGGTCTCACTCCCTATCCAGGAACAGGCCTCTCTCTCTGGGCATGAGAGTACACATAAATCCCTAAAGGGTCTCACTCCCTATCCAGGAACAGGCCTCTCTCTCTGGGCATGAGAGTACACATACAGGCAGTTAGGCCCTCACTCACCACCCGGGGAACAACCCTCTATTTCCGGGGATGATTCCAGCAGGGGACCCCCCCCCCCCCACCTCCACAACCTCGCACACCAGGTGAACCAGGGCACCCACACTTAAGCACCCTTCCCCGGACAATAAAGCAGATAGCCGCGCTGTTAAGAACCGCGTGCACCTGGTCACCCAAAATGGACCTCGTGCACCTGGTCACCCAAAATGGACCTCGTGCACCTGGTCACCCAAAAAGGCCCATGTGCACCTGGTCACCCGGCCGCTTTCCACCCAGAACCTAAGTCCACTCTGGGTTACCGGTGGTACTTTTCTACCTGTACCCACCTTCCTTAGTCCGATTGCCCACTCTCTTTTTGGCCTATCGGACTCTGACTTGCCCACTCTCTCTTGGGTCTTTGGGTTACCGGGTGCACAACGTCCGTTTTGGGTTACCAGGTACCGATGGTACTTTTCTACCTGGTACCCACCTTCCTTAGTCCGATTGCCCACTCTCTTTTTGGGCTATCGGACTCTGACTTGCCCACTCTCTCTTGGGTCTTTGGGTTACCGGGTGCACGACGTCCGTTTTGGGTTACCGGGTGCCGGTGGTACTTTTCTACCTGTACCCACCTTCCTTAGTCCGATTGCCCACTCTCTCTCTGGGCATCTGGACTCTGACTCCTGGTGCTTCTATGTGCACCTGGTGACCCATTTGTACTGAAGAGGGGAGGAAGACGCCTTCCGTCCCAAAAAAAGATTGGATCGAGTGCTGACTTACACCCTCTCCCCCGGATTTTGAAGGGCCAGCGAGAGCTCACCGGACGCCGCCGGGACCGCAATGCTTTCCAGGGCTTGGGCCCCTCTCTCGGGGCGAACCCATTCCAGGGCGCCCCTGAACTCTCCCCGGGGCTCCCGCCAGCTTCTCCGGGATCGGTCACGTTACCGCACTGGACGCCTCGCGGCGCCCATCTCCGCCACTCCAAATTCGGGGATCTGAACCCGACTCCCTTCCGAACGGCGTTCGCCGTTACCGGCCTCACACCGTCCACGGGCTGAGCCTCGATCAGAAGGACTCAGGCCCCCGATCGACACCGGGCAAAGCGGTCTTCTATACACCACATTTCCCGTGCCCGCCGGACGGTAGTCAAAGTGAATGGATTGTGGCCGGTCGCCCGGGCTCACCTTCTCAATACGTTTCAGGTCGGCGGTCGGAGCTCCGCAGCCCTAACCTAACCCCGAGCGCTACCCCGAGAACCACATGCGTTACACGGGCAGCACGGAGAGACAAAAGTCCACCGGCAGCCGCGCCAGACCATGCGGGGAACGTGGGCGCCTCTCGCCGGAGCGAGAAGGTAAAGGAAGAGCGCACGGGGGAAGGGAGGTAGAGCCAAAGCTCATCCTCAACGCTACCCACCGAGCCGTCCTGGTCTGAACTTAGGGGGACGAAGGCTGCACATCCCAGGCAAAGGGGGGAATGCGGGGAAGCGGGCTAGGGCCGATGACACCCGCGCCGGGAGAAGGGAGAGGCGGGAGGCGTGAGCCCCCTACCCTACCCAACCCGCAGCATAGCTGGATTTTCGGCGCTCAGCCCCATGCCGGCAGCTGGCAACCCGTTAATGATCCTTCCGCAGGTTCACCTACGGAAACCTTGTTAAGACTTTTACTTCCTCTAGATAGTCAAGATTGATCGTCTTCTCGGCGCTCCGCCAGGGCCGTGACCGACCTCAGCGGGGCCGATCCGAGGACCTCTCCAATCGGTAGTAGTGACGGGCGGTGTGTACAAAGGGCAGGGACCTGAGCTTATGACCCGCGCTTACTGGGAATTCCTCTCGGTGAAGGGTAGACACACGCTGATCCGCTCAGTGTGTGATCCGCTTTCAATCTGTCAATCCTGTCCGGGCCGGGTGAGGTTTCCCGTGTTGAGTCAAATTAAGCCGCAGGCTCCACTCCTGGTGGTGCCCTTCCGTCAATTCCTTTAAGTTTCAGCTTTGCAACCATACTCCCCGGAACCCAAATACTTTGGTTTCCCGGACGCTGCCCGGCCTCGGACAGACCGCTTGGGTCAACCGGGTAGGTCCACATTTGAAGACAGGGTTTGAGAATACGTGTTTTTGGTGCCGATGCGTTACGGGATGACCATCACCACATGCTTCGCAGCCTGAGTGTGCCACTCCCCGCACCGGAACACCAATGGAGGGCCACTTGGTCAGACAGTTCGGCTCGAAATCGCACTAACGTTGCGCGGCTGGATCGTATCGAAATTAGGGGACAAACGTTTCCGAAAGGGGCTCCCCCGATAGAGGCAAATCCACTTGGGTCGGGAGGGAACATCCATCAGAACACCAGCCAAAGGCCGGCCGATAGAGTCCCTCCCAGGTGGAAAATGAATGAAAATCAGTCAGAGGAAATTAAACTCCCTGGACAACAGAGGACAACCATGGAGACGGACCGGGAAACAAGTATGGGACTGGACTGGAGAGCTAGCCCTCACCGGGACTAAACAACCACCAATCGGTCGCCGAAGGGACGGGCACCTTCATTGGACCAGAACCATGGTCATTGATGAACCAAACCCACAAGGTAATAGATGGGATAGAGCAACTGCCCAGGACAGAGCTCAATATCCTCCCATCACCAAGCTGGGAAACGTGGATCAAAAGTTAGGACAAATCGGACGCCGAAGGGTCTGTTCAAACCACTAAATCGGACGCCGGCGGAAAATGTCCAAATTACCATGGTTCCGAGGGGCTCACATCCCTCAAAAGTACCCAGTACTCATTTTCTATTCGGGCTGATCAGTTTGACACCACCCCCGTCTCTCTAGGACATGGAAGTCTTGTTGTCAAAAACCAGGTTTCTGATTTCGCGCAGGTACCTGTCTGGTCGACCCACCCCCAAGTGTGTCATTGACGTTCAGGCCAATTTATCGATATAATCTCGGAACCGCACTGGGTTTATGTGTATCCCACAATTGGGGGTAAAATTCTGTTAAACACAAAACGTGAATAAATCAAAAAGTACACATCCAATCTGGATGGTTTTTTTTAAACGAAAGGGCACATATAGACGAGCATTTACATTGAATTAAAACCGTTTTTGTATAAAACATTTGAATAGAAAATCGTGTTTTAAGTTTTGGAAAAAAAGTGAATGTTACAGGAAACATAGGTGCCTGTGGATGCGAAATGTTTTTGATATGCTGCAATTGTTGCCCATCACGAGAGAGGGTATGAGACGAAATTTGGGACCTCTAGCTCTTCGGGAAGTATTTTTAATCATTTTTTGAAAATTACAGAAATTGGTCGGAAAAATGGCAGAGTCCACACTTTTCACAGCCGTGCACCCGGTGATTGAAAACGTGCATCTGGTAACCCAAAAATTACATTAGCGGTGTTACAAAAAATTCATGCCCGCTTGGGACCACCCTAATACGGACCTTTATCCATGGGGGACCCTATACCTCCGTGCACCTGGTGATTGAAAATGTGCACCTGGGAACCTAAATATTAAAATACTGTCCGGTTACTGTGTAGGCCGCCATCTTGGGCTATATGCCGGTACACCAAAACGTGAATAAATCAAAAAGTACATATCCAATCTGGATGGGTTTTTTTTTTAAAACGAAAGGGCACAAATAGACGATAATTTACATTTAATTAGAACCGTTTTTGTATAGAACATTTTAATAGAAAATCGCGTTTTAAGTTTTTGGAAAATAGTGAATGTTACCGGAAACATAGGTGCCTGTTAGGGCAATTTGTTTTTGACATGATCTACTTGTTGCCCATTGAGAGAGAGGGTATGAGACGAAATTTGGGACCTCTAGCCCCTCGGGAAGTATTTTTAATCATTTTATGAAAATTACCGATTTTGGCAGGAAAAAATAAATAGCCGTGCATCTGGTAACCTAAAAACGAACTCATAATTTAAAGTAGTCACCTCGTAAGGTGTTTGAAGGTAGGCACCTGGTAACCTAATAATAAAAATACTGTCCTAAATGCACTTGTCGGTCATGCTGATATTAATGCCCGCTATAGGACTATCATACTGGGGCCCTCTATCCATGGGCGCCCGTCATGAGTGCTTTATGGGCTGTTTAAAATATCACGATGGATACGCATTGTTGTGCATCTGGTAACCCAAAAATTAAAAGATGGTCCTAAATGCATTTAATGGTCATTCTGATTTTAATGCCCGCTATAGGAGCACCCTACTACGGCCCTCTTTCACTCAGGGCCGTCCTGGGTGCTTTATGGACTGTTAGCCAAGTGCTGGAGGAGGAAATAGACCCGTGCACCTGGTGATTGAAAACGTGCATCTGGTAACCCAAAATAGACCCGTGCATCTGGTAACCCAAAAATTCTAATATGGTCCTAAATGCATTTAAGGGTCATTCTGATATTAATGCCCGCTATGGAAACACCCTACTACGGCCCTCTCTCTGTCGGGGGCGACCTGAGTGCATTATGGACACTTTAAAATATCACGATGGATACTGATTGTTGTGCACCCGGTAACCCAAAAATTAAATTATTTATGGACACTTTCACATATTTTTGTGGATGCGGATTAAACACATTTTTAATCATTTTAATGCATAATGACACAAATACAAGGGTGAATTTCAAACAAATATGCTTGATTTAATCAGTTAATCATGGATTGATTTGACCCTCAATCAGTGCCCGGGCCCGGCTGGCATTTTTGGGCAGATTATGGTACCTGTAGTGACGTGCCTGGGTTTCCAGAGAGTGACACATATGGTCAGCAACAGTTCCCCGGTCTGTAACTGAGCCTTGGTTAAAGTTCAACGTGGCAACACTGCGTCGAATTGTACCAAAGGTCACTTTACTTCCAATGCCAAACTCTTCAAAGATTTGCCCCACATACTCACACAGATTACCGTAGGGTTGACCGCAGGATGTGAAAAAGAACAGTTCTGTGTCTGAGGTCAATCCACTCAGATGAGGCCTGATTTTATGGAATCGTTGAAGCCAAGTGTATTCCTCCTGACATAGAACAATTCTGCACTCCCCGAAGCTATAGTTAGTTTTGTGGGAAGCTATAGACATCTGATAACCCCCACCTTCAGGGGTTATTTCACTGAAATCACTCACACTAAACATTGTGACTGGGGATCGTCGAGTGCCATTAAATATGGCCAACCGGCTGGACATGAGAGCTGCAAACCTACGCCTGTCAGAGCATGTGGCACGTTCCTCCAGCCTACTGAGAACTGAAGGAATGGCTTGATTGCTTAGCTCAACAAAGCGTTTTAACTCCGCAGCGCTGAGCACATCGTCCCTGCAGCGTTGGCGGAATTTTGCCCTATGCGTTGCCTGGCTCTGCCGCGAGTCCCTGTCCATCTTCGCCAAGCACAGTAACATCTTTCGAATTGCAACGACCTTAGCTTGCATACCATTTGGCCGGAACTGAATAAGATAATTGAGGAAACCTCTAACATCAGCTCGGTACATTTTTAAGGTGGATGGTGCCAAACCACGGCCGTCACATTGAGCATACCACACAGACACACGTCTGTAGTTATCCAGAAAACACAGTCCTTCATCGGCCTTGTCCTCCGACATAATGCGGAGGAATTCCCGTACTCGGGACATACTGGTGCGACTATTGTCAATTCGTTTAACTGAAGGGGCTGTACCCACAATATAGTGTTCATACTGAGTCAAAATTGCATTACTCCAAACCTGAATTCGGGATGGCACACCGCCGTCTTCATCACTCTCGCTCTCAGTAGAAGTCGCCACGACGCAGCCTTGCTCCCTCGGTTCCGAGCACAGTTCACTACGGACCTGACTGGTTGGCTGCACCGCCGCCGAAGAACCTGCCGTCTGATCCCCCTCGGCCACCAGCTGCTGCTCACCCTCGTCCACTAGCTGCTGCTCACCCTCGTCCACCAGCTGCTGCAAAATCACAGGGTCCTCCGGCCGCGGTTCAAGCACTGATTCGGGCTGCTGTCTCTCAGTCGAAAACCGGCTAAATTGCATAGCATTCGTCCATTCCATAGTACCGAACTTAAGTGCATGTACAGACTTCAAATGTCGATCTAGCCGCACTATATTCTGTTTACAACAAAGTCCACAGTCGCGTCTTGGTCTGCTACTCATAGCTTCTCTCTCCTGCCTTCCTCCGTGTCTCTCTGTTTGCTCAAACAAACACCTAACCCTAACCCTAACCCCTAACCCTAACCCTAACCCTAACCCTAACCCTAACCCTAACCCCTAACCCTAACCCTTAACCCCTAACCCCTAACCCTAACCCTAACCCTACATTCAGAACAGAGAGTAAAAGGAGCAGGTTTCTGGGCACGATAGAATAGATTCAAGGCATAATGTACAGACAAAGGTATGGTAGGATGTGAATACAGTGGAGGTAAACCTATGCATTGAGTGACGATGAGAGAGATATTGTCTCGAGAAACATCATTTAAACCAGGTGAGGTCACCGCATGTGTGGGAGGTGGAACTAAAGGGCTAGCTAAGGCGTATTGAGGAGGGCTGGAGGCTCTACAGTGAAATAAGGCAATAATTACTAACCAAAACAGCAATGGACAAGGCATATTGACATTAGGGAGAGGCATGCATAGCCGAGTCATCATTGTGTCCAGTGAGTAGCTGGGCGAGCTGGAGACACGGCGATTCAGACAGCTAGCGGGCCGGGGCTAGCAGAAGGGCCTTAGCAGGACGTTGCAACAGAAGATGTCTGTTGTAGAACCCTCGTGCGGTTACGTCAGCAGACCAGTCATGGTGGATCAGCAGGGGTCCGTGTAGTAAAAGGGTCCGGGCCAATTGGCAAAATAGGTATAGTAGCCATAAAAAAAAGCTAACAGTCCGGTGTGCTCTAGACAGCTAGCGGGCCGCGGCTAGCAGGCTAGCAGATGGGCATTCAGGGGACGTCGCGACGGGGGAGCCAGTTGAAAAAACCCTCGGGCGGATTACGTCGGTAGTCCAGTCGTGATGGATCGGCGGGGCTCAGTATCGGCAATAAAAGGGGTCCAGGCCAATTGGCAAAATAGGTATTGTAGCTCAAGGAGTGGCTGATGGACCTCTTCGGCTTTTTTATTTTATTTTATTTCACCTTTATTTAACCAGGTAGGCTAGTTGAGAACAAGTTCTCATTTGCAACTGCGACCTGGCCAAGATAAAGCATAGCAGTGTGAGCATACAACAAAGAGTTACACATGGAGTAAACAATTAACAAGTCAATAACACAGTAGAAAACGAAGGGGGGGTCTATATACAATGTGTGCAAAAGGCATGAGGAGGTAGGCAAATAATTACAATTTTGCAGATTAACACTGGAGTGATGAATGATCAGATGGTCATGTACAGGTAGAGATATTGGTGTGCAGAAGAGCAGAAAAGTAAATAAATAAAAAACAGTACGGGGATGAGGTAGGTGAAAAGGGTGGGCTATTTACCAATAGACTATGTACAGCTGCAGCGATCGGTTAGCTGCTCAGATAGCTGATGTTTGAAGTTGGTGAGGGAGATGAAAGTCTCCAACTTCAGCGATTTTTGCAATTCGTTCCAGTCACAGGCAGCAGAGTACTGGAACGAAAGGCGGCCAAATGAGGTGTTGGCTTTAGGGATGATCAGTGAGATACACCTGCTGGAGCGCGTGCTACGGATGGGTGTTGCCATCGTGACCAGTGAGCTGAGATAAGGCGGAGCTTTACCTAGCATAGACTTGTAGATGACCTGGAGCCAGTGGGTCTGGCGACGAATATGTAGCGAGGGCCAGCCGACTAGAGCATACAAGTCGCAGTGGTGGGTAGTATAAGGTGCTTTAGCTGGGAGATGGACCTAGCATAGGCTAGCTCCAGACTAATTGGTGCTTGCTTCGGGACAGAGACATTAGCCAGGAGAAGTCAATCGAATAGCAGCTAGCAAGCTGCGATGATCCAGGTGAAGAGGTTCAGAGCTTGCAGTAGGAATCCGGGGATATGGAGAATAAGAAGTCCGATACGTTCTGGGTTGAATCGCGTTGTGCAGACTGGCAGGAGTTGTCTGGGCTAAAGGTTAGCGGATGACCGCTAGCAGTGGCTAGCTGACTTCTAGCTAGTAAAGAAAGTTTTTTAAAAAGTAAAGAAAATAGCAGATTCACACCACATTGGGTGAGGCGGGTTGCAGGAGAATATGTTGAAGTTGGGGCTAAGAAAAATATCTAAAATATATTTGAAGAAAAAAGATGTAAAAAGATATACACGGGACACGACAAGACGAAGACAAACGACGCCTGACTGCTACGCCATCATGGAAACAGATTTTTGTACATCGAGCCATTAGCACAGGCAATAAGACAGGACCCATCTTTAGAGGGAATAACAATAAGAGGCAGTGAACATAAGATATGCATGTATGCTGATGACATTTTGTTATTCCTTAAAGACCCAGGCTCAAGTGTACCAAGATTGATGGATGTTTTACCCTGAATATGTTCCAAATGTTTGTGTGTGCTTAACGTAGTGGTTAGGATTCAGTGCTCTCTCCGCCGCGGCCCGGGTTCAATTCCCGGTCAGGCAACACACATTTGGGCTCCTGAGTGGCGCAGCGGTCTAAGGCACTGCATCTCAGTGCTAGAGGCGTGACTACAGACACCTTGGTTTGAATCCAGGCTGTATCACAACCGGCTGTGATTGGGAGTCCCAAAGGGCGGCGCACAATTGTCCCAGCGTCTTCTGGGTTTGGCTGGTGTAGGACGTCATTGTAAATAAGAATTTATTCTTAACTGACGTGCCTCGTTAAATAAAGGAAAAATAAAAAAAGACATATAAAAAACACACAAGACCCAAACCCTAGTATATAATTATACCCCACAGGAAGAGCTGAAGAGTAGGTAGAACTTTCAATATCTTGGAGTATATCTACCAAAACACACAAGACCCAAACCCTAGTATATAATTATACCCCACAGGAAGAGCTGAAGAGTAGGTAGAACTTTCAATATCTTGGAGTATATCTACCAAAACACACAAGACCCAAACCCCTAGTATATAATTATACCCCACAGGAAGAGCTGAAGAGTAGGTAGAACTTTCAATATCTTGGAGTATATCTACCAAAACACACAAGACCCAAACCCTAGTATATAATTATACCCCACAGGAAGAGCTGAAGAGTAGGTAGAACTTTCAATATCTTGGAGTATATCTACCAAAACACACAAGACCCAAACCCTAGTATATAATTATACCCCACAGGAAGAGCTGAAGAGTAGGTAGAACTTTCAATATCTTGGAGTATATCTACCAAAACACACAAGACCCAAACCCTAGTATATAATTATACCCCACAGGAAGAGCTGAAGAGTAGGTAGAACTTTCAATATCTTGGAGTATATCTACCAAAACACACAAGACCCAAACCCTAGTATATAATTATACCCCACAGGAAGAGCTGAAGAGTAGGTAGAACTTTCAATATCTTGGAGTATATCTACCAAAACACACAAGACCCAAACCCTAGTATATAATTATACCCCACAGGAAGAGCTGAAGAGTAGGTAGAACTTTCAATATCTTGGAGTATATCTACCAAAACACACAAGACCCAAACCCTAGTATATAATTATACCCCACAGGAAGAGCTGAAGAGTAGGTAGAACTTTCAATATCTTGGAGTATATCTACCAAAACACACAAGACCCAAACCCTAGTATATAATTATACCCCACAGGAAGAGCTGAAGAGTAGGTAGAACTTTCAATATCTTGGAGTATATCTACCAAAACACACAAGACCCAAACCCTAGTATATAATTATACCCCACAGGAAGAGCTGAAGAGTAGGTAGAACTTTCAATATCTTGGAGTATATCTACCAAAACACACAAGACCCAAACCCTAGTATATAATTATACCCCACAGGAAGAGCTGAAGAGTAGGTAGAACTTTCAATATCTTGGAGTATATCTACCAAAACACACAAGACCCAAACCCTAGTATATAATTATACCCCACAGGAAGAGCTGAAGAGTAGGTAGAACTTTCAATATCTTGGAGTATATCTACCAAAACACACAAGACCCAAACCCTAGTATATAATTATACCCCACAGGAAGAGCTGAAGAGTAGGTAGAACTTTCAATATCTTGGAGTATATCTACCAAAACACACAAGACCCAAACCCTAGTATATAATTATACCCCACAGGAAGAGCTGAAGAGTAGGTAGAACTTTCAATATCTTGGAGTATATCTACCAAAACACACAAGACCCAAACCCTAGTATATAATTATACCCCACAGGAAGAGCTGAAGAGTAGGTAGAACTTTCAATATCTTGGAGTATATCTACCAAAACACACAAGACCCAAACCCTAGTATATAATTATACCCCACAGGAAGAGCTGAAGAGTAGGTAGAACTTTCAATATCTTGGAGTATATCTACCAAAACACACAAGACCCAAACCCTAGTATATAATTATACCCCACAGGAAGAGCTGAAGAGTAGGTAGAACTTTCAATATCTTGGAGTATATCTACCAAAACACACAAGACCCAAACCCTAGTATATAATTATACCCCACAGGAAGAGCTGAAGAGTAGGTAGAACTTTCAATATCTTGGAGTATATCTACCAAAACACACAAGACCCAAACCCTAGTATATAATTATACCCCACAGGAAGAGCTGAAGAGTAGGTAGAACTTTCAATATCTTGGAGTATATCTACCAAAACACACAAGACCCAAACCCTAGTATATAATTATACCCCACAGGAAGAGCTGAAGAGTAGGTAGAACTTTCAATATCTTGGAGTATATCTACCAAAACACACAAGACCCAAACCCTAGTATATAATTATACCCCACAGGAAGAGCTGAAGAGTAGGTAGAACTTTCAATATCTTGGAGTATATCTACCAAAACACACAAGACCCAAACCCTAGTATATAATTATACCCCACAGGAAGAGCTGAAGAGTAGGTAGAACTTTCAATATCTTGGAGTATATCTACCAAAACACACAAGACCCAAACCCTAGTATATAATTATACCCCACAGGAAGAGCTGAAGAGTAGGTAGAACTTTCAATATCTTGGAGTATATCTACCAAAACACACAAGACCCAAACCCTAGTATATAATTATACCCCACAGGAAGAGCTGAAGAGTAGGTAGAACTTTCAATATCTTGGAGTATATCTACCAAAACACACAAGACCCAAACCCTAGTATATAATTATACCCCACAGGAAGAGCTGAAGAGTAGGTAGAACTTTCAATATCTTGGAGTATATCTACCAAAACACACAAGACCCAAACCCTAGTATATAATTATACCCCACAGGAAGAGCTGAAGAGTAGGTAGAACTTTCAATATCTTGGAGTATATCTACCAAAACACACAGGACCCAAACCCTAGTATATAATTATACCCCACAGGAAGAGCTGAAGAGTAGGTAGAACTTTCAATATCTTGGAGTATATCTACCAAAACACACAAGACCCAAACCCTAGTATATAATTATACCCCACAGGAAGAGCTGAAGAGTAGGTAGAACTTTCAATATCTTGGAGTATATCTACCAAAACACACAAGACCCAAACCCTAGTATATAATTATACCCCACAGGAAGAGCTGAAGAGTAGGTAGAACTTTCAATATCTTGGAGTATATCTACCAAAACACACAAGACCCAAACCCTAGTATATAATTATACCCCACAGGAAGAGCTGAAGAGTAGGTAGAACTTTCAATATCTTGGAGTATATCTACCAAAACACACAGGACCCAAACCCTAGTATATAATTATACCCCACAGGAAGAGCTGAAGAGTAGGTAGAACTTTCAATATCTTGGAGTATATCTACCAAAACACACAAGACCCAAACCCTAGTATATAATTATACCCCACAGGAAGAGCTGAAGAGTAGGTAGAACTTTCAATATCTTGGAGTATATCTACCAAAACACACAAGACCCAAACCCTAGTATATAATTATACCCCACAGGAAGAGCTGAAGAGTAGGTAGAACTTTCAATATCTTGGAGTATATCTACCAAAACACACAAGACCCAAGCCCTAGTATATAATTATACCCCACAGGAAGAGCTGAAGAGTAGGTAGAACTTTCAATATCTTGGAGTATATCTACCAAAACACACAAGACCCAAACCCTAGTATATAATTATACCCCACAGGAAGAGCTGAAGAGTAGGTAGAACTTTCAATATCTTGGAGTATATCTACCAAAACACACAAGACCCAAGCCCTAGTATATAATTATACCCCACAGGAAGAGCTGAAGAGTAGGTAGAACTTTCAATATCTTGGAGTATATCTACCAAAACACACAAGACCCAAACCCTAGTATATAATTATACCCCACAGGAAGAGCTGAAGAGTAGGTAGAACTTTCAATATCTTGGAGTATATCTACCAAAACACACAAGACCCAAACCCTAGTATATAATTATACCCCACAGGAAGAGCTGAAGAGTAGGTAGAACTTTCAATATCTTGGAGTATATCTACCAAAACACACAAGACCCAAACCCTAGTATATAATTATACCCCACAGGAAGAGCTGAAGAGTAGGTAGAACTTTCAATATCTTGGAGTATATCTACCAAAACACACAAGACCCAAACCCTAGTATATAATTATACCCCACAGGAAGAGCTGAAGAGTAGGTAGAACTTTCAATATCTTGGAGTATATCTACCAAAACACACAAGACCCAAACCCTAGTATATAATTATACCCCACAGGAAGAGCTGAAGAGTAGGTAGAACTTTCAATATCTTGGAGTATATCTACCAAAACACACAAGACCCAAACCCTAGTATATAATTATACCCCACAGGAAGAGCTGAAGAGTAGGTAGAACTTTCAATATCTTGGAGTATATCTACCAAAACACACAAGACCCAAACCCTAGTATATAATTATACCCCACAGGAAGAGCTGAAGAGTAGGTAGAACTTTCAATATCTTGGAGTATATCTACCAAAACACACAAGACCCAAACCCTAGTATATAATTATACCCCACAGGAAGAGCTGAAGAGTAGGTAGAACTTTCAATATCTTGGAGTATATCTACCAAAACACACAAGACCCAAACCCTAGTATATAATTATACTCCACAGGAAGAGCTGAAGAGTAGGTAGAACTTGCAATATCTTGGAGTATATCTACCAAAACACACAAGACCCAAACCCTAGTATATAATTATACCCCACAGGAAGAGCTGAAGAGTAGGTAGAACTTTCAATATCTTGGAGTATATCTACCAAAACACACAAGACCCAAACCCTAGTATATAATTATACCCCACAGGAAGAGCTGAAGAGTAGGTAGAACTTTCAATATCTTGGAGTATATCTACCAAAACACACAAGACCCAAACCCTAGTATATAATTATACCCCACAGGAAGAGCTGAAGAGTAGGTAGAACTTTCAATATCTTGGAGTATATCTACCAAAACACACAAGACCCAAACCCTAGTATATAATTATACCCCACAGGAAGAGCTGAAGAGTAGGTAGAACTTTCAATATCTTGGAGTATATCTACCAAAACACACAAGACCCAAACCCTAGTATATAATTATACCCCACAGGAAGAGCTGAAGAGTAGGTAGAACTTTCAATATCTTGGAGTATATCTACCAAAACACACAAGACCCAAACCCTAGTATATAATTATACCCCACAGGAAGAGCTGAAGAGTAGGTAGAACTTTCAATATCTTGGAGTATATCTACCAAAAGACACAAACTTTATGACATGAATTACAAGAAAATATATGATGACCTGGACAGGTGGAATTCACTTCCCTTGGATCTTAGTAGTAGAATTGAAACAATCAAAAATGAACATCCTGCCGAGGTTTTCTGTATTTGTTCCAATCATTGCCCATAGAAATTCCATCTAAACAGTTTAGGAAATGGGATAAACGGATATCAAGGTTTTTATGGAACAGTAAGAGACCAAGAATTAGATATACAACATTACAATTACCAAAACACTGTGGGGGTATGGCCTTACCAAACCTAAAATATTATTTTGTGTCAGCCCAATTGAGACCTCTGGTGTGTTGGTGCAATTCAGAATACGAATCCAAATGGAAAGACATCGAGACTACTTTGACAGAGATACCCATACAGTCAGTTTGGAGAAATAGGGACATGGTAATAGAAATATACAATAGACAAAATCAGTGGATTAATTTCTCTCTTAAGACATGGTTTAGGGTAGTTAAGCAAAATCATTTAGACAGAGAGGTCAAACTGCTGAGTTGGCCCGCATACGACCCCAGCTTCATCCCTGCAACTCAGGACAGCAGATTTAAACAATGGACGCAGAAAGGCATCACATCATTCAGCACAATTATAAGGAATGGGAACCTAGATAACTTCCAGGACCTAAGTAAAAAAACATGGCTTGGATAAACAAGATTTTTACAGATTCCTACAAGTTCTACACTATTTCTTAAGGGAGATAAAAGTGATTGACCCTCGAGCACCTCAAAAATGTATCCAAGTATTCACTAACGCATACAACTTGGGGAGTAACAAAAACACTATTTCAAATCTTTACTTGGGTATTCAATCCTCAAAGAAACAATTTACAAACTATGCTAAACAGAAATGGGAGGAGGAAATTAACATTGAAATAACTGATTAAACATGGTTGAACATATTTGAGACTCTACGAAGCTCCACCAACACAAAGTCATGGAGAGAATTCTGTTGGAAGAATGTTATACGTTTCTTCATAACACCTAAAATTAAATCAAAACAGACTGGCTCACTACACCCTTGTTGTAGAGAATGCGGGCTATCAAGGGTGGATCACTCTCATATCTTTTGGTCCTGCCCACAATCTAAACTTACTGGGGAGAAATAAGATCTAACATTGGACAAATAATGGGATTTGACATAGAACAAACATTCATTTCTTTGTACTTGGGTGAAATACCTGCTGACTTACACAATTGAGAAAAGTACCTCTTGAAGGTCCTACTGGCAGCCAGTAAAAAGGCTATCACTGGGAAATGGCTACAAAAAGACCCTCCCACTGTGAAACAATGGATAGATATTATTAAAGAAATACACCACATGGAGCGTATGACCTTTGCTTTAAGAAGTCAAGAGGAAAGAGGTCAGGAATACTGGAGAAAATGGGGTTTGTACTGCCAGATCTTTTTTGTTGTTATTTTACTTTATTTGTACTTCTTTGTGTTCCTCAATAAAAACAAAAGTTTAAAAAACAAAAAACAAACGTGGAAGCATCTGTGGCAGCATTACTGATAATATATATATATTAAATTGAACCTTTATTTAACTAGGCAAATCAGTTAAGAACATGACGGCCTACCCCGGCAATTGTGCGCCGCCCTATGGGACTCCCAATCACGGCCGGATGTGATGTAGTGACACCTCTTGCAATGAGATGCCGTGCCTTAGATCGCTGCACCACTCCGGAGCAAATGACAGTAGAATGTTTTTTTCCTTCGAGTAATTTAACATAAAAAGCCTGTAGCCACTGAAATGTCCTAAAGTGTTGACAGTGACGTAATATTGTAGCAGATTCAGGTTCCCCGTATCGGTATTGTTTACGTGTCACAACTGCCACTACAATGAGGGGATTCCATTAACCTGGCCCTTGCGCCCAAATAGGCGTGTTTTGACCTGGGTGACAGTTGATTGCATTCGTTTGGGAAGCATGGTTATCTTCCGGGCGTGAGCCCACGGAGAAGTCGGCTCAAAACAAAATATAAGTAATTAAGCACAAGGGGTAATGAGTAGGATTCTGTTTTCACATGTACAAGTGAATGCTTATCTGCCTTCCCAATGAAAACTAGTTATAAAATTCAAACATATGGAAAATAGATGTTGTATCTTTCTGGACGATTCACCATACTGCCTGTTACATTTCGATTTGAAAAGGGTGCTCCTCCCTCACCGTTTTTGCCCTTCGCGTCACGGGCCATAAACCTGTGCCCCGCGGCTCAGCATAATCGATTCCACCCAGTGGAGCGTAATCATCACGTGTAAAAATGTTGCACTACTATAACTAATATCCGTAGAACGGAAAACAAGTGATTTCAAGCTCAACAGTTTCCAAATCGCTGAACATGGTCCAAATGGTATAATATAAAATATTTAGTACAAAATAATCGTAACCCGGAAGTGTTTCGTTTTGATGCCACGTCGGTTATGGTGGGAGCATAGAGAATGATAGAGGCCTCTAGTAAGACGGTTAAATGCTCTACTAACAAAAAAGCTGTTAGAATTGTAAGTATATGCATGTCCCTTAAGGTCCTTGTGTAATTGTAATGTGATATTGTACCCCCTAGCTCGATTGTCTATTATTTGTAATCTATGTATGCTTGTGTTCCCTCATGTGCTTTATGTATTGATTTGTTGTTAATAAAAAAATAAAAAAATAAAAAATAAAAAATAAATAAGATAGAGGCCTCTAGTAGCCAAAATGTCATGTTGACATAGACATAAACATAGACAGCGCCATGGCTTCCACCATTTTACACCATTTTACTAACTTCCAACTTGATTGTCTGATCCCGCCTAATGACCCTATCATATCCAATAGCGTCATTAGGAGAGATCGGCCAATCGTGAAGAAACAAAAATACTATTTAAAATTTAGATCGCCTCAATGGTGCTTTCCGTGCGCTGAAACGCCATATAGGACCAATATAGGGATGCGTTCTCTATCATTCTCTATGGCTGGGAGATTTCCAAACTTTTTTTGTATCACCCTGTCATCACAGAAACATTGATGAAGAAGTGACTGGCTGCGACTTCAACTGTTTGTTGTTGTAGCTTTCATTTATAACCACATGTTCACAGCATTTATCCTACAGAATGCGTTCCCTTGGACTGTGTAGTTTGATGTTTCTTGTGATCGTTGTTTGTTCCACGGAGTTGACGTTTGAGTTACCTGATAACGACAAGCAATGTTTCTATGAAGAGCTCCAGAATGGAGTGAAGTTTGACCTAGACTTTCAAGTAAGTGATTCAATATGTGGAGTTATAATGCCATTTCCCCATATGGTTGAGTTAGTTAGTGCATTGAACTGCTTTATCTGATCTCATGCTCTAATTGTCCCTTCACACTCACTGGAAGAATGCAAAAAAATATTGCACTTTTACCGAGGTTTCAAAACTGCAGTAACTGTGGTTATACAGCACTCTAACTGCAGTTACACTGCAAAATTACTGCATTAATTCAAATGTATTTTGGAAGCAGTATTTGCAGCATACTGCAGTTGTACTGCACTCTGACTGCAGTCTTTTTTCGTAAGGGCTGAATTAGTCTGTGTTTCCTTACCATCATCCTAATCTCTCCATGTTGTGTATATACTAGGTGATTGCAGGAGGGAACTACGATGTGGACTGCTTTGTAACAGATCCAGTGAACAATGTCCTGTATCAGGAGAGGAAGAAGCAGTATGATAGCTTCTCTCACACCACCACTATGAAAGGAACCTACAAGGTCTGCTTCAGCAACGAGTTCTCTACCTTCTCCCACAAGACCGTCTACCTGGACTTCAGGTCCGGAGAGGAGAGACCCCTACTGCCTGACATGAACAGAGACACAGCCTTAACACAGGTGAAACAATGTTATAATTATATTAGACTAATTATATTACATATACATTTGACTGACACAGGTAAGATCAACCCTAACCCATGTAAGATCATAATATAATACTATATACAGTGTATTCAAAGTATTCAGACCCCTTGACTTTTTCCACATTTTGTTACAGCCTTATTCTAAAACTGACTCGTCCCCCCCCCCCCCTCAATCTACACAATACCCCATCATGACAAACCAAAAGCTGTTTAAAAAAAAAAATGTTGCAAATTTATTCTAAATAAAAAAACTATCACTTATCACTAACTAGGCGTATGTCGCAAGTCTCGACTTCACAGGAGGCTGTTAAATTATTTTTTACATTCTATCAAAATGTATTTTTGGGGCAGAAATGCCTTCTTGAACATGTGAACTTTCATGTGCCTTAATATCAAACTTGTATGCCATCTGTAAATACAAATAAAATGGTTAAATTACGAGCCTAGTTGGTTTAGCTCAGAAAAAGTCAGCAACCTTCCCGCTAGCCATGATTGGCTGAGATAATGAGTGGGCTGGACATGCCGAGAGATGTGTTTGGATTGGTCTGCCATATAGCACGCGTCTGTCTATTGGAGCTGGTCAGTATGTCTAGGTAATCGTGTCAAGTGCTGCTTTTTTGGGGGGGGTTAGCTACCTGCAGATTCAAGCAGGGTAGTAACGTCATGAGTTGAGTTTATGGTCCATTGTTTAGCTAGCTATATGTCTTAACAAAATACTTTTTGACAAAGTATTTTAATTTCACGCTATTGTACCGCTAGCTAGCTAGCTAGCTAGCTAACCATGGCTGGCATGCTAACTAACATTACGTCATGCGTTGGGATTCATTGTTTACCTAGCTATCTAGCTACATTTCTTAACAAGACTCTCGTCTTAGTGTGCCAGAGCGCAGAATAAGTGATGCATTTTTGAACGCTCAACACCCGTTGAATATGTTCGTTGTCAGTAAACGTTGGCAACAAAGTGTAATTCAATTGTGGCACAGTTGGTCTTGTAGTGGAAATTTCCTGTATTTACCAAATCATGAGACCAAACCACCACACAAGTCAGAGTTATCATAAAGTCCATCTTTAATTATTATGAGCTCTATCACAACCCTGTGACTCTCAGATCAATTCAGTGTCTATAAATGAATTCTGAGAGTGCTTACACATTGCAACTGACATCCTTTATAGCAAAGACACACATAGCCAGACAGCATTGGCTATAAATTATCGTTCAGCTTTGTCTCCTAAACTATGTTCTTATCTCGCTCTTGGTACCATTCGGGACCAAAAACAAAACCTCATCCACTAGCATATATCAAATACACCCCCTCCTGGACAAGATCAGAGAGACAGTGACTGGCACACAGACACTGTGGAGCCAAGAGATAATTGGTTCCCCCTCAATCATCCCTTCACATGGTTTAAAATATATGTTTACATATTAAGACCAGCTTGACCCCTCCCCTTTCTGTGGCCCAAGTAACTGAACCCTGACAGAGAACAGATAACTGCAAACGGCCACCACTATAGTACAACAAGATACATTCTGATGAGAAGTAACTGAACCCTGACAGAGAACAGATAACTGCAAACGGCCACCACTATAGTACAACAAGATACATTCTGATGAGAAGTAACTGAACCCTGACAGAGAACAGAGAACTGCAAACGGCCACCACTATAGTACAACAAGATACATTCTGATGAGAAGTAACTGAACCCTGACAGAGAACAGATAACTGCAAACGGCCACCACTATAGTACAACAAGATACATTCTGATGAGAAGTAACTGAACCCTGACAGAGAACAGAGAACTGCAAACGGCCAACAGTATTATCCAAAAGAAGACATTCTAATGACAAATATCTCACATAAGCATGCAATAAATAAAACATTTTATTTATAAATGTTACCTAAAGAATTCTGATTCTGCCACGACAGTCTCCAACGCTCTGGATAACAAACTGCCTAACCAGCTCTGCTAGGGGGAGTAAAATGTTCAGAGTGGGGTGTTCTCTCATTATGTATCAAAGTAGCTAGCCAATGTTAGGCAATTGGCCAGAGCCTCCATTGTGCACTCTGAACGCGAAACGCTCTGAATTTACAAATGGACAATCTGACAGCACAATTGCAGTCACCAATGCTCTGGATAACATACTGTAACAGCCTAACCAGCTCTGCTAGGGTGAGTAATGTTCAGTGAGATGTTCTCTCTCTTAGATGTCTGGAAGTAGCTGGCAAGTTAGTACAGAACACTCAGATCAACCCTTAAAGAGAGAGGTTGGGCTAAGGCTTAAGAGGGTGTGAACAATCCTGAATGGGTGTAGACAAAGAAGGGCTCTCCAATAGTAAGAGCTCTTCACCAGATACCAAAACATTGACAGATGGTTTTCTCAAAAGGGAGTTTACAAGTTTACCGACTTTCAAAGCAGAATTACTTTCCCATTGCTTCCTCAAATGCAGTGTATGATATACCATTTTGTAACTCGGAGTCTCTACTTTTATCCAATGTAAAAAAACAAATACAAATGTTGCTACATAAGACCGAATCCAGGTGGTGAGTCACATTTACTTAAGTATTCAGGCCCTTTACTCAGTACTTTGTCGAAGCACCTTTGGCAGCGATTACAGCCTCGAGTCTTCTTGGGTATGCTACAAGCTTGGCACACCTGTATTTTGGGAGTTTCTGCCATGCTCAGGGTTGTTGTCCTGTTGGAAGTTGAACCTTCGCCCCATCCTGAAGACCTGGGTGCTCTGGAGCAGGTTTTCATCAAGGATCTCTCTGTACTTTGCTCCGTTCATCTTTCCCTCGATCCTGACTAGTCTTCCCAGTCCCTGCCACTGAAAAACATCCCCACAGCATGATGCTACCACCACCATGTGTCACTGTAGGAATGGTTCCAGGATGTGACGCTTGGCATTCAGGCCAAAGAGTTCAATCTCTGGTACGAGATCTTAGTCATCATACCAGAGAATTTTGTTTCTCATGGTCAGAGTCCTTTAGGTGCCTTTCAGCAAACTCCAAGCGGGCTGTCATGTGCTTTTTACTGAGGAGTGGCTTCCGTCTGGCCACTACCATAAAGGCCTGATTGGTGGTGTGCTGCAGAGATGGTTGTCTTTCTTGAAGGTTTTCTAATCTCCACAGAGGAACTCTGGCCCTCTGTCAGAGTGACCGTTGGGTTCTTGGTCACTACCCTGATGGGCGGCCAGCTCTAGGAAGAGTCTTGGTGGTTTCAAACTTCTTCCATTAAAGAATGATTGGAGGCCACTATTTGCTTAGGGAACCTTCAATGCTGGAGACATTTTTTTTGTACCCTTCCATGCACCATCAACTGTGGGACCTTATACAGACAGGTGTTTGCCTTTCCAAATCATGTCCAATCAATTGTATTTACCTCAGGTGAACCAATCAAGTTGTAGAAACATCTCAAGGATGATCAATGGAAACAGGATGCATCAGCTCAAATTTGAGTCTCATAGCAAAGGGTCCAAAAATGTATGTAAATAAGGTATTTAAAGGGTCTGAATACTTATGTAAATAAGGTATTTAAAGGGTCTGAATACTTATGTAAATAAGGTATTTAAGGGGTCTGAATACTTATGTAAATAAGGTATTTAAGGGGTCTGAATACTTATGTAAATAAGGTATTTCTGTTTGAATTTTTAATACATTTGAACAAACTTGTAACCTGTTATTGCTTTGTCATTTTGGGGTATTGTGTGTCGATTGAGGAAAAAAAATGCAATTTTAGCAATTTTAGAATAAGGTAACATCGCAAAATGTGGGGAAGGGGTCTGAATACTTTCCGAATGCACTGTATATAAAAATACAATATAAACGCAACAAGTCTTGGTCCCATGTTGCATGAGCTGAAATATAAATCCCAGAAATGTTCCATACGCACAAAAAGCTTGTGCGCACAAAATTTGAGCAAAATATTAGTTTACATCCCTGTTAGTTAGCATTTCTCCTTTGCCAAGATAATCCATCCACCTGACAGGTGTGGCACTCAAGAAGCTGACTAAACTGCATGATCATTACACAGGTGCACCTTCTGCTAGGGACAATAAAAGGTCTGGTGAACATTCCTGCAGTCAGCATGCCAATTGCACACAAAATATCTGTGGCATGATGTTGTGTGACTAAAAAGTGCAGTTTAGTCACACAACATCATGCCACAGATGTTTTGTGTGCAATTGGCATGCTGACTGCAGGAATGTTCACCAGAGCTGTTGCCAGAGAATTGAATGTTCATTTCGCTACCATAAGCCGCCACCAACATCGTCCAACCGGCCTCAACCACAGACCACATGTAACCATGCCAGTCCAGAACCCCCACATCCGGCTTCTTCACCTGCAGGATCATCTGGGGGGGGGGGGAGTATTTCCTGAGGAGTATTTCTGTCTGTAATAAAACCCTTTTGTGGGGAAGAACTCATTTGGATTGGGCCTTGTTCCCCAGTGGGTGGGCCTTGTTCCCCAGTGGGTGGGCCTTGTTCCCCAGTGGGTGGGCCTTGTTCCCCAGTGGGTGGGCCTTGTTCCCCAGTGGGTGGGCCTTGTTCCCCAGTGGGTGGGCCTTGTTCCCCAGTGGGTGGGCCTTGTTCCCCAGTGGGTGGGCCTTGTTCCCCAGTGGGTGGGCCTATGCCCAATCATGTGAAATCCATAGATTAAGGCCTAATGAATTAACAGATTTCATGTTTATGAACTGTAACGCAGTACAAGCTTTGAAATGATTGGATTTCTATTTGTTCAGCATGTGTATCTAATAATGTAGATATCTATGCCATTTTATAGAACTAATAAAGATCACTGACACCGGTACAGTAGATCACAGAAGACCTAGCTGGAAAGGTACATAGAGGTTCGCTGCTCTTAACGACGTGGGTCTATTGACATACACTAGCGCTGCATTCAATTAGAATGGGTTGAACCAAAACGGTCCACAGGACTGTATGATAAAAGCCACCCACAAGTTATTATTATTTTTTTTTCCCACATATTGTGCAGGACTTTTATTTTGACGCGGTAAGCAGGGAGGAAGTGGGTCAGTAAGTAGAAAAATAATTGTATTTAACTTCTGGCTTCCCAGCTAATTGTTTTTGTCCAATCCAATTGAAGGCAGCACTAGTGTATGTCACTAGATCTGTGTTGCTAAGCGCAGCTAACCTCTAGGTACCTTTGCAGCTAGGCCCATCCAGAAAGCATCCCTTACTCCTAGAGCTATATATGACTAACTCCACCCCCTAGGCACTTGACATATGTAGATGTGAACTAATTCCATGGGTATAAGCAACATGGTAGTAGATCTCTGTATGCTGATACATACCCAATCCTTTCAAATCTCCACCAGAGCCACTAGAGGTTGTTTCTAGATAGGGCCCCAACACAATGTTGTTTAAACTGCAGATTGCCCCTCTAAGGATGTATTAATATTAATCTTGTCTCTTCTCCAGATGGAGTCGGCCTGTCTGTCCATCCATGAGATCCTGAAGGTAGTGTCTGACTCTCAGACCTGGTATCGGTTACGGGAGGCTCATGACCGCATCCGAGCAGAGGACCTCCATGAGCGTGTGTCCTATTGGTCGATAGGAGAAACTATAATCCTTTTCACTGTCAGCATTGGACAGGTTCTCATTCTCAGGAGCTTCTTCAGTGACAAGAAGGGCAGTGTTTCAGCCAACACATAGATCCCACCATTATTATATATATGATACATTCTATAATACTGGGTTAGTGTTGCAGCCAACCCATAGATCCCACCATTATTATATATATGATACATTCTATAATACTGGGTTAGTGTTGCAGCCAACCCATAGATCCCACCATTATTATATATATGATACATTCTATAATACTGGGTTAGTGTTGCAGCCAACCCATAGATCCCACCATTATTATATATATATGATACATTCTATAATACTGGGTTAGTGTTGCAGCCAACCCATAGATCCCACCATTATTATATATATATATGATACATTCTATAATACTGGGTTAGTGTTTCAGCCAACACATAGATCCCACCATTATTATATATATATATGATACATTCTATAATACTGGGTTAGTGTTGCAGCCAACCCATAGATCCCACCATTATTATATATATATATGATACATTCTATAATACTGGGTTAGTGTTGCAGCCAACCCATAGATCCCACCATTATTATATATATGATACATTCTATAATACTGGGTTAGTGTTGCAGCCAACCCATAGATCCCACCATTATTATATATATGATACATTCTATAATACTGGGTTAGTGTTTCATTCAACACAAGATATTGTATTATAGGTCATCTGCAACTAGACTGTAACCTACCTTCATACCCCACAACAAACTGTAGTCCTATACAGTTATATTAAAGGACTTCAGGAACTATTAAATCTGTCTGGTATTAAGACACTAGCTTGTGGACTCTAGCCTCTGAAAATGAAATACTGTGGTTGCAACAGCTGTTTAGTGATTTCAATCAAAATAGGTGCAACCTAACACACCTGTGGTACACCAAGCCTTTATTTGTTTTTGTCTCAGTGTACATCATTAATTTGTGCTATGACATTAATTTATTGTGTGTGTAAAACGTTTTGTTGGTCTGTCTCGCCCTCTCTCTTGTACACAGTCACACACACCATAACCCCACAATTTGATTTCCATTTCAAATCCTATTTTCCCTTTCCTTAACCCCAACCCCTAAGCCTTTGTCCTTGTGGGGATGTGGTAAATGTTCCCACGAGGGAGGATTTTCCTTGTTTTACTATCCTTGTGAGGACTTTTGGCAATTCCTGGCCCACTTGAAGATAGGGGCGTGTCTTGACTATCATTAAAGTCAATAATGTTACATTATCAATTCTCTGTGTAATTATTATGTGATTAAACTTTAACTAGAAAGTCGGGACACCACGGGAAAATGTTGTTTAAAGAGTTACTATTTCCCGGATTTAACTCTTCAGATATTTTAATATCTTATCGATTAGTCACTTTATTAATGTATTAATACCTCATCAGTCATATTCTGAATATCTGCTTGAACCATAAATTATGAATCCGCTATATACAAATTGGCTTATTTATTTAGTAATTAAATAATTACATAAACAAAATGGTTATTGGTTACTAATGCAATGAAAAGTCCCTAGTGGACTTAGCCCGATATGACGGCTTGGTAGACAATGGAAAGGGGTGGGGACAGAAAGAGCGGGAAAGACAGAATGGACCCACTACACACAGTTTAACTATGCTCATGTAAATGCTAATACTTTGCACATGAACAGTCGCTCATTCGGAAGGAATTACAATTTATATATTTACGCCTGTATGTCTCTGTCCGTCTGCTGGAGAGTCAGTCGACAGAAAGTCTCTTGTTTTGTCCACCAGAGATCAGTCTTTTGTAGTTGTAGGTCTGTTATAATGGGTACGTCAGGTATACCAATGGTCGTTCGATAGGGAAATGTTCTCCAGAATGGATCTTTCAGAGTACCACCCGGTGGTTCTCGGTCACGTTTACCAGACTAAAGTATTTAAACAGCTGCAGACTGAATGTTCCTGTGTAGTAGTATTCGGTTTTGTAGATTTCTTAGAGCTCTCTGGTCTATAGAGTAGTAACCATTTCAACATGTAGCTACAGTACAGCTCTCTGGTCTATAGAGTAGTAACCATTTCAACATGTAGCTACAGTACAGCTCTCTGGTCTATAGAGTAGTAACCATTTCAACATGTAGCTACAGTACAGCTCTCTGGTCTATAGAGTAGTAACCATTTCAACATGTAGCTACAGTACAGCTCTCTGGTCTATAGAGTAGTAACCATTTCAACATGTAGCTACAGAATAACGTTGTCAGTGTAAATAACAGTAAAGATGATGAAGTGGTGGTGAGGGGATGGATTGTACAACTCAGAATCCCTTTGTCAGTGTAAATAAACAGTGTATTGGACATCACCTGGGGAAAATGTTTTGATACATTGATTTAGCTTGGAGTTTGTGCTTTTGGGACTGTTCCATTGGATCCATTGTTTTAGACACAGCTCATGTACAGTTGAAGTCGGAAGTTTACATACGCCTTAGGCAAATACGTTTAAACTCAGTTTTTCACAATTCCTGACATTTAATCCTGGTAAAAATTCCCTGTTTTAGGTGAGTTAGGATTGCCACTTTATTTTAAGAACGTGAAATGTCAGAATAATAGTAGAGAGAATGATTTATTTCATCACATTCCCAGTGGGTCAGAAGTTTACATACACTCAATTAGTATTTGGTAGTATTGCCTATAAATTGTTTAACTTGGGTCAAACTTTTTGGGTAGCCTTCCACAAGCTTCCCACAATAAATGTGGTTAATTTCAGCCCATTCCTCCTGACAGAGCTGGTGTAAGTAAGTCAGGTTTGTAGGCCTCCTTGCTTGCACACGCTTTTTCAATTCTGCCCAGAAATGTTCTATAGGTTTGAGGTCAGGGCTCTGATGGCCACTCCAATACCTTGACTTTGTTGTCCTTAAGTCATTTTGCCACAACTTTGGAAGTATGCTTGGGGTCATTGTCCAGCTTTAACTTCCTGACTGATGTCTTGAGATGTTGCTTCTATATATCCACATAATTTTCCTGCCTCATGATGTCATCTATTTTGTGAAGTGCACCAGTCCCTCCTGCAGATAAGCACCCCAACAACATGATGCTTCCACCCCTCTGCTTCACGGTTGGGATGGTGTTCTTCGGCTTGCAAGCCTCCCCCTTTTCCCTCCAAACATAATGACCAAACAGTTCTATTTTTGTTTCATCAGACCAGAGGACATTTCTCCAAAAAGTACTATCTTTGTCCCCATGTGCAGTTGCAAACCGTAGTCTGGCTTTTTTATGGCATTTTTGGAGCAGTGGCTACTTCCTTGCTGAGCGGCCTTTCAGGTTATGTCGATATAGGACTCGTTTTACTGTGGATATAGATACTTTTGTACCTGTTTCTTCCAGCATCTTCACAAGGTCCTTTGCTGTTGTTCTGGGATTGATTTGCACTTTTCATACCAAAGTACGTTCATCTCTAGGAGACAGCGGTATGACGGCTGCGTGGTCCCATGGTGTTTATACTTGTGTACTATTGTTTGTACAGATGAACGTGGTTCCTTCAGGTGTTTGGAAATTAGGATAAACTAGACTTGTGGAGGTCTACAATTATTTTTCGGAGGTCTTGGGTGATTTATTTTGATTTACCCATGATGTCAAGGAAAGTGGCACATAGTTTGAAGGTAGGCCTTGAAATACCTCCACAGGTACACCTCCAATTGACTAAAATTATGTCAGTTAGCCTATCAGAAGCTTCTAAAGCCATGGCATAATTTTGGGGAATTTTCCAAGCTGTTTAAAGGCAGTCAATTTAGTGTATGTAAACTTCTGACCCACTGGAATTGTGATACAGTGAAATAATCTGTCTGTAAAAAAATGTTGGAAAAATGACTTGTCATGCACAAAGTAGATGTCCTAACCGACTTGCCACAACTGTAGTTTGTTGACAAGAAATTTGTGGAATGGTTGAAAAACTAGTTTTAATGACTCCAACCTAAGTGTATGTAAACCTCCGACTTCAACTGTCAACCCTCAGTGTAGTTTCATTATCTAGGCAGCAGATGGCAGTACCTGCATGGTGGACTCCAAGAATCAAACCCAGCTTTTATTATGCTATGAAACAGGTGCTACGGTATAGTCTACAGTACAGTACCCCCTTCTGGTATTCTGGTGGTGTCCTTTGCCCCAAATGAGAGCTGTGCTCAGTTTAGGAGGAATACAGTCTATATTCTATTCTAGTTGCCAAGTAGACCTGTACATTTAATTTCAACCTAGCTAATATAATTGAATTCAACTGTAAATGGAGATAGAGTAAGTAGGCTGCAGTAGTAACCTCGGTATCATAGATCGTAAGAGGTTAGACAAGTTAAATGGGTTTCCATCATCTTTAAATGTACTGATGGTTTTGTAACACCAACTGTTGCGTTATAAAGCAAATGTTCCCGCTCTGGTCTTGGCGCATGAGCTCTAGTCAACAGCTCGCAGATACAGTGCGGGTAGGCTACCTACATTATGAGTTTATTAGTAGTTAATTAACAGCTCACAGATATAGAGCGGGTAGGCTATCTACATTATGAGTTTATTATGGAGAAGAGCGAAATTATTTGTATTTGTCAATCGGCAGCCAAGCATCGCTCATCATGTCACCAGAATAAGACCCTCGATATTTATTGGAAAGGTGCATCAAGCTCATCACCTTCCACATTCACCAACCTGTGAAGTTCCTCATTTATTTTATCTGTAGCCTAATAAATTGCATGCTTTCCAGAGTCCTAGTGGTAGGACCACACAACGTATCATTGTGTGACTCCAAGTTTATTAAATCAATATTTGCGTATCTACCTCCATTTCTCGCATAATACATTTTACAGACACAAAAAGATCCCACCATGTCGAATGAACAATATATCTGTCAGCATTAAAATAAAAAAAAATACCGGCATTTCATGTTTACATCAGCCCTGTCATGACTTTTTTCATAGGTCAGGTCATTCATCTGCATGAAATGGTTGGATGGAAACTTGATTGGTGACGCTTAAGTGTGTTGAATATAACCGGACGGACGCCCATAAAATATACATAGCCTAATTTATTTACCGGCCGTCGGGTATTCATTCATATAAGGCCTGTCCTCGTGGTCATAACCGTCTCTCCGGTGAACCATGACGGGATACCTGAGGGTTCTGTCCTCCGTCTCGAGGTATGGAGCGACGTTTACCGAAAACCCTGCTATGCTTGCGCCTGCTGCCGCCGTGTGCCAGAGTCTGCGACACAGAAACTGTGAGTCTTTAAACTGAACCAAAACTCCTCTAGCTGCTAAGGTAGCCTGGTTTCACTGCACAGTCGTCCTCGCATGGAATAGATTCATCTGTTCAGAGTATACATTGCCAATGTATTTTATATTCAAAGTTTTGGCTTTGCTACAAAGTAGTGGATGTGCAGGAGTGACCTTTGATTTGTTATGTTTGTGTCACAACAATGCGATGTCGTGGCTTCAGAACATATGGTGGGAACTGTGAAATTATGGGGATTTGGAATATTGTAAAAGTTGACAAACTGTGTTGAATGTAGAATGTTAAAAAAACAGAAGTAACATTGTCACATCACACATTGTAGGCGACCTCAATACATACAATTACAATTCAACAACGGTATAATGTACTGGCATAATTTATGCCAGGTGCCAAAGTCCAGACAGTATATGAATGCTGTTGGATACATTTTGGGGGGGGGTTGTCTGTTCTGAATCTGACATGGTGTCATGTGTTACTATACTGTAGTAATAATGTATGTTTTTAATGTTTAATATGACCTGCTCTTTCCAGATGCATCTAAACACATCAAGGTGGACCAGACAGTGTGTTACTGTAATAACATGTTACTGTAATGATGTGTTTAATGGTTTCAGATATTACTGTAATAACATGTTACTGTAATAATGTGTTACTGTAATCATGTGTTTATTGTTTAATGGTTTCAGATGTTACTGTAATGTGTTTATGGTTTCAGATGTTACTTTAATGATGTGTTACATGTTTAATGGTTTCAGATGTTACTGTAATGATGTGTTACATGTTTAATGGTTTCAGATGTGTTACTGTAATAACATGTTACTGTAAAAATGTGTTTAATGGTTTTTGATGTGTTACTGTAATAACATGTTGCTGTAAAAATGTGTTTGTTCAATGGTTTCACCTGGTGTTTCCAGATGCAGCTAAACATATCAAGGTGGACCAGATGGTGAGTCACTGTAATAACATGTTTATTGGTTTCAGATGTTACTGTAATCATGTGTTTCATGTTTAATGGTTTCAGATGTTACTGTAATCATGTGTTTAATGGTTTTAGATGTCACTGTAATCATGTGTTTCATGTTTAATGGTTTCAGATGTTACTGTAATCATGTGTTTAATGGTTTTAGATGTCACTGTAATCATGTGTTTAATCGTTTCAGATGTCACTGTAATCATGTGTTTAATCGTTTCAGATGTCACTGTAATCATGTGTTTAATAGTTTCAGATGTTACTGTAATCATGTGTTACATGTTTAATGGTATCAGATTTTACTGTAATCATGTGTTTCATGTTTAATGGTTTCAGATGTTACTGTAATCATGTGTTTAATAGTTTCAGATGTCACTGTAATCATGTGTTTAATAGTTTCAGATGTCACTGTAATCATGTGTTTAATAGTTTCAGATGTCACTGTAATCATGTGTTTAATAGTTTCAGATGTTACTGTAATGTGTTTAGTGTTTTCAAACGTTACTGTAATATGTTTAAAGTTGAATGGTTTCAGATGTTACTGTAATCATGTGTTTAATGGTAAAAATGTAAAAATGGTTTAATGTTTAATGGTTTTAGATGCAGTTAAGCGTATCAAGGTGAACCAGCCGGTGGTGGAGATGGATGGAGATGAGATGACAAGGATAATCTGGGAGTTCATCAAGGAGAAGGTACTGTAGTACACCATGGACCTCTAACCCCTAACTCTACTGTACAGCATGGACCTCTAACCCCTAACTCTACACCATGGGCCTCTAACCCCTAACTCTACTGTACACCATGGACCTCTAACCCCTAACTCTACTGTACACCATGGACCTCTAACCCCTAACTCTACTGTACACCATGGACCTCTATCCCCTAACTCTACACCATGGACCTCTAACCCCTAACTCTACTGTACACCATGGACCTCTAACCCCTAACTCTACTGTACACCATGGACCTCTAACCCCTATCTCTACTGTACACCATGGACCTTAACCCCTAACTCTACTGTACACCGTGGACCTCTAACCCCTAACTCTACACCATGGGCCTCTAACCCCTAACTCTACTGTACACCATGGACCTCTAACCCCTAACTCTACTGTATACCATGGACCTCTATCCCCTAACTCTACACCATGGACCTCTAACCCCTAACTCTACTGTACACCATGGACCTCTAACCCCTAACTCTACTGTACACCATGGACCTCTAACCCCTACCTCTACTGTACACCATGGACCTTTAACCCCTAACTCTACACCATGGACCTCTAACCCCTAACTATACTGTACACCATGGACCTCTAACCCCTAACTCTACTGTTCACCATGGACACCTAACCCCTAACTCTATACCATGGACATCTAACTCTACTGTACACCATGGACCTCTAACCTCTAACCCCTAACTCTACACCATGGACCTCTAATCCTAACTCTACTGTACACCATGGACCTCTAACCCCTAACTCTACTGTATACCATGGACCTCTAACCCCTAACTCTACACCATGGACCTCTAACCCCTAACTCTACTGTACACCGTGGACCTCTAACCCCTAACTCTACACCATGGGCCTCTAACCCCTAACTCTACTGTACACCATGGACCTGAAACCCCTAACTCTACTGTATACCATGGACCTCTATCCCCTAACTCTACACCATGGACCTCTAACCCCTAACTATACTGTACACCATGGACCTCTAACCCCTAACTCTACTGTTCACCATGGACACCTAACCCCTAACTCTATACCATGGACATCTAACTCTACTGTACACCATGGACCTCTAACCCCTAACTCTACACCATGGACCTCTAACCCCTAACTCTACTGTACACCATGGACCTCTAACCCCCAACTCTACTGTACACCATGGACCTCTAACCCCTAACTCTACTGTACACCATGGACCTCTATCCCCTAACTCTACTGTACACCATGGACCTCTAACCCCTAACTCTACTGTACACCATGGACCTCTATCCCCTAACTCTACACCATGGACCTCTAACCCCTAACTCTACTGTACACCATGGACCTCTAACCCCTAACTCTACTGTACACCATGGACCTCTAACCCCTATCTCTACTGTACACCATGGACCTTAACCCCTAACTCTACTGTACACCGTGGACCTCTAACCCCTAACTCTACACCATGGGCCTCTAACCCCTAACTCTACTGTACACCATGGACCTCTAACCCCTAACTCTACTGTATACCATGGACCTCTATCCCCTAACTCTACACCATGGACCTCTAACCCCTAACTCTACTGTACACCATGGACCTCTAACCCCTAACTCTACTGTACACCATGGACCTCTAACCCCTACCTCTACTGTACACCATGGACCTTTAACCCCTAACTCTACACCATGGACCTCTAACCCCTAACTATACTGTACACCATGGACCTCTAACCCCTAACTCTACTGTTCACCATGGACACCTAACCCCTAACTCTATACCATGGACATCTAACTCTACTGTACACCATGGACCTCTAACCCCTAACTCTACACCATGGACCTCTAATCCTAACTCTACTGTACACCATGGACCTCTAACCCCTAACTCTACTGTATACCATGGACCTCTAACCCCTAACTCTACACCATGGACCTCTAACCCCTAACTCTACTGTACACCGTGGACCTCTAACCCCTAACTCTACACCATGGGCCTCTAACCCCTAACTCTACTGTACACCATGGACCTGAAACCCCTAACTCTACTGTATACCATGGACCTCTATCCCCTAACTCTACACCATGGACCTCTAACCCCTAACTATACTGTACACCATGGACCTCTAACCCCTAACTCTACTGTTCACCATGGACACCTAACCCCTAACTCTATACCATGGACATCTAACTCTACTGTACACCATGGACCTCTAACCCCTAACTCTACACCATGGACCTCTAATCCTAACTCTACTGTACACCATGGACCTCTAACCCCTAACTCTACTGTACACCATGGACCTCTAACCCCTAACTCTACTGTACACCATGGACCTCTAACCCCTAACTCTACTGTACACCATGGACCTCTATCCCCTAACTCTACTGTACACCATGGACCTCTAACCCCTAACTCTACTGTACACCATGGACCTCTAACCCCTAACTCTACTGTACACCATGGACCTCTAACTCTACTGTACACCATGGACCTCTAACCCCTAACTCTACTGTACACCATGGACCTCTAACCCCTAACTCTACTGTACACCATGGACCTCTAACCCCTAACTCTACTGTATACCATGGACCTCTATCCCCTAACTCTACACCATGGACCTCTAACCCCTAACTCTACTGTACACCATGGACCTCTAACCCCTAACTCTACTGTACACCATGGACCTCTAACCCCTAACTCTACTGTACACCATGGACCTCTAACCCCTAACTCTACTGTACACCATGGACCTTTAACCCCTAACTCTACTGTACACCGTGGACCTCTAACCCCTAACTCTACACCATGGGCCTCTAACCCCTAACTCTACTGTACACCATGGATCTCTAACCCCTAACTCTACTGTACACCATGGACCTGAAACCCCTAACTCTACTGTATACCATGGACCTCTATCCCCTAACTCTACACCATGGACCTCTAACCCCTAACTCTACTGTACACCATGGACCTCTAACTCTACTGTACACCATGGACCTCTAACCCCTAACTCTACTGTACAACATGGACCTCTAACCCCTAACTCTACTGTACACCATGGACCTCTAACCCCTAACTCTACTGTACACCATGGACCTCTAACTCTACTGTACACCATGGACCTCTAACCCCTAACTCTACTGTACACCATGGACCTCTAACCCCTAACTCTACTGTACAACATGGACCTCTAACCCCTAACTCTACTGTACAACATGGACCTCTAACCCCTAACTCTACTGTACACCATGGACCTCTAACCCCTAACTCTACTGTACACCATGGACCTCTAACCCCTAACTCTACTGTACACCATGGACCTCTAACCCCTAACTCTACTGTACACCATGGACCTCTAACCCCTAACTCTACTGTACACCATGGACCTCTAAGCCCTAACTCTACTGTACACCATGGACCTCTAACCCCTAACTCTACTGTACACCATGGACCTCTAACCCCTAACTCTACTGTACACCATGGACCTCTAACCCCTAACTCTACTGTACACCATGGACCTCTAAGCCCTAACTCTACTGTACACCATGGACCTCTAACCCCTAACTCTACTGTTCACCATGGACCTCTAACCCCTAACTCTACTGTTCACCATGGACCTTTAACCCCTAACTCTACACCATGGACATCTAACTCTACTGTACACCATGGACCTCTAACTATACTGTACACCATGGACCTCTAACCCCTAACTCTACTATACACCATGGACCTTTAACCCCTAACTCTACTGTACACCATGGACCTCTAAGCCCTAACTCTACTGTACACCATGGACCTCTAAGCCCTAACTCTACTGTACACCATGGACCTCTAACCCCTAACTCTAACACTACATATCTACATTACAAAATGTATAATACCGCCATACAACAATATTACAATTTACCTGTGTGTAGAGTTTGTGTGCTAGCGCTTGTATGCATGTCTGTATCTTTGTGTGTGTCTCTTTTCACAGTCCCTGCTTCTCCATAAGGTCTATTTTTACCTTTAAAAAAACATCTGATTCTACTGCTTGGATCAGTTACCTGATGTGGAATAGAGTTCCATGTAGTCATGGCTCTATGTTGTACTGTGCGCCTCCCATAGTCTGTTCTGAACTTGTGAAGAGACCTCTGGTGGCATGTCTTGTGGGGCATGCATGAATGTCAGAGCTGTGTGCTAATAGTTTAAACAGACAGCTCGGTGCATTCAGCATGTCAATACTTCTTACAAAAACAAGTAGTGATGAGGTCAATCTCTCCTCCACTTTGAGCCATGAGAGATTGACATGCATATCATTAGCTCCCCGTGTACTTTTAAGGGCCAGCCATGCTGCCCTGTTCTGAACCAACTGTAAAGTCCCTCTTTGTGGCACCTGATCACATGACTGAAAAGTAGTCCAGGTGTGACAAAACTAGGGCCTGTAGGACCTGCCTTGTTGATAGTGTTGTTAAGAAGGCAGAGCAGCGCTTTATTATGGACAGACTTCTCCCCATCCTAACTACTGTTGTATCAATATGTTTTGACAGTTTACAATCCAGCGTTACTCCAACCAGTTTCGTTACCTCAACTTGCTCAATTTCCACATTATTCATTACAAGATTTAGTTGAGGTTTAGGGTTTATTGAAATGTTTGTCCAAAATACAATGCTTTTAGTTTTGGAAATATTTAGGACTAACTTATTCCCTGCCACCCATTCTGAAACTAACTGCAGCTCTTTGTTAAGTGTTGGGGCTCCCGAGTGGCGCAGCGGTGTAAGGTACTGCATCTCAGTACTAGAGGCATCACTACAGACCCTGGTTCGATCCCGGGCTGTATCTCAACCCGGCCGTGATTGGGAGTGTCATAGGGCGGCGCACAATTGGCCCAGCGTCGTCCGTGTCAGTGGATGGTTTGGCCGGGGTAATCCGTCATTGTAAAATAAGAATGTGTTCTGATTTGCGTAGTTAAATAATATAAAATAAAACGTGTTCCAGTCATTTCAGTCACTGTAGTAGCTGACGTGTATAGTGTTGAGTCAGCCGCATGCATAGACATACATTTACTTAAAGCCAGTGGCATGCCATTACTAAAGATTGAAAATGAAAGGGGCCTAAACAGCTGCCCTGGGGAATTCCCGATTCTACCTGGATTTTGTTTGGCGAGGTTAAAGAGCACCCTCTGTGCTCTATTAGACAAGTAACTCTTTATCCGCAATATAGCAGGGGGTGTAAAGCCATAACACATCCGTTTTTCCAGCAGCAGACTATGATCGATAATGTCAAAAGTCTAACAAAACAGCCCCCACAATTTATTCATTATACATTTCTCTCAGCCAATCATCAGTAATTTGTGTAAGTGCTGTGCTTGTTGAAGGTCCTTCCCTATAAGCGTGCTGAAAGTCTGTTGTCAATTTGTTTACTGTGAAATAGCATTGTGTCTGGTCAAACACAATTTTTTCCAAAAGTTTACTAAGGGTTGGTGACAGGCTGATTGGTCGGCTATTTGAGCCAGTAAAGGGGGCTTTAATATTCTTAGGTAGCGGAATGACTTTAGCTTCCCTCTAGGCCTGAGGGCACACACTTTCTAGTAGGCTTATATTGAAAAAATGGCAAATAGGAGTGACAATATCGTCCACTATTATCTTCAGTAATTTTTCATTCAGGTTGTCAGACCCAAGGTGGCTTTTCATTGTTTTGTAACAGTATTTTTATTGGAATTTCACAATTTTCACCCATATTAAGAGATACAACCACAGATACAAAGCACGCAGAAAAAAACAAGAAAAACAGCACCCACTTACACATATCTATGCGCATATATATATACATTCATACATACCCATACATACACACACATACATATACCCATGCATATACACACACATACGCATACATACTCGCACGCACACACACACATACACACCCATACATACGTGCACCATTTTCCTCTTCCCGCTCGGTGCTTCTCTCACCCCATCACCATCACTGCGTCTCTCAATACATACATTTTAAACAAACTTACAAACAGAAATTAAACAAAAAAGCTCAGTTTAAAACAAGAGGTTAGGTTCCACACATGGAACGTACAGTGTAGTTCTGAAATACATAGATCACCGCCATTTTAAGAGAATCCTTGCAGCATAATAGCTGATACCTCAGGTTCTAGGTCATTTAGATAAGGTTCCCATACTTTGTAGAACTGGTCTGTTTTAGAATGCAATGTACATGTCAGATATTCCAGAGGCACCCATTCAAATAGTATCTTATGCCAATCTTTAATAGAAGGAACCTTATCACTAATCCACTGTAAAAGGATGTTTTTCCTCACTGCATGGGAAGGATGTTGTAAAGCCTCCCTTTACCCACAGAAGTAACATGCCTACTAGGGAGACCTAACAGTAAAGAAACTGGGTCCAACTCTAGATCAACCCATAGGATCTTTTCAATTTCTTGCAGAACACCAGACCAGTATCTTTGTATTTTGGTACATGACCATAAACAATGTGTTAGGGTGCCTGTATCAGTTTTGCATTTAAGACACTGAGAGGAAGAAGAAGTGGGGCTAAAAGCATGTCTGCGATTTGGGGATATATGCAATCTGTGTATTATTCTTAATTGGATTGCTCTAGTACGATTACATATAGATATTGTTTTTGCATATCTCCAAATGTCCTCCCACATCTCTTCGTCAATAGTAACAGACAATTCTTTCTCCCACACTTGTTTCACCCTCTGTGTGTTGACAGCAGAAAAGAATCTCCTTCATTACCTTATTGGAGAGTAATACTGGGATCATTTGGATTGGGTAAAGTAGTCTAGGTAAAATGTTCATTTTCAAGAGGGATATTCTACCCAACCAAGAAATCGGGAGAGAGTTCCAGCGCTCCAGATCCTGTCTTATTGTATCAAACAAGGGAACAAAATTGGCTTTGTACATTTGCTGGGATTTAGGAGTTACAAATATACCCAGATACATGAAACCTGAGGGAGACCATTTAAAAGGGAAGGGGGGAGAAGTATTAGGTACAGAGTGTAGGCTACCAAGTGGCATAGCCTCTGACTTAGTAAGGTTAATCTTGTAGCCTGAGAATTCGCTGAATAATTCAATAATATTAATAAGAGATGTAATTGAAGTCTCGGGACTAGAGATGAATATCAGGACATCATCAGCATACAAGCTTATTTTATGGTGAACATCCCCAATGAGCAGCCGTTACCCTGATGGCCTCGGCCAGTGGTTCCATAACCAAAGTGCAAAGAGGAGGGGGGATAAAGGACAGCCCTGGTACCTCTGTGTATATATATTTATTTTTTTACCTTTATTTAACTAGGCAAGTCAGTTAAGAACAAATTCTTATTTTCAATGATGGCCTAGGAACAGTGGGTTAACTGCCTGTTCAGGGGCAGAACAACAGATTTGTACCTTGTCAGCTCGGGGATTTGAACTTGCAACCTTTCGGTTACTAGTCTAACGCTCTAACCACTAGGCTACCCTGCCGCCCCAATAGAGAAGCTATTGGACCTTAGCCCATTAGTAAGGACAGCAGCCTGAAGATCATCATATAAAACTTTCAACCATTTTATAAAGTTGTCCCCCAGACCAAATTTATTTAGAGCAAATAATAGGTAAGACCACTCCACACGATCAAATGCTTTCTCAGCATCTAGGGAGAGCACAAGACCATCCACAGCACTTTGTTGGTAGGCTTGAATTACATTAAGAAGCTGCCTGACATTGTTGCATGACTTACGGCCCTTAATGAAGCCAGTTTGGTCTCCTTTCACAATTAGTGGCAGTGAGTCCTCTAATTTTGTGGCTAGAATTTTAGAAAGCAAATTTCTATCCACATTCAGATGGGAAATTGGTCTGTACGAGGAACAAGACTCTGGACATTTTCCCTTTTTGAGAATAAGTGAAATGTTGGCTTCTCTCAGCGTTTGAGGGAGTTGGTCATTTGAAAATGAGTGGTTAAACATATCACGCAATGGCTCAAGGATCAGGCCATGGAACTCTTTATAGAACTCACTACAAAACCTGTCTGGTCCTGGGGCCTTACCATTTTGCAGATTCTTAATTGCGAACATTATCTCTTCCTTGGTAATAGGGGCATTAAGGAGGGACCTCTGCTCTTCGGAGATAGTAGGGAGCTCAATCTTACAAAATAAGTTCTCCATTAATTTGGGTGCATCCTTTGGCAGTTCTGAGGCATAAAAGTTTGTATAAAATTTCTTAAATGAGTCACTTATCAATTTATTTTCATATAAATGATTACCATCAGAATCAGTAATAGTAGCAATTGACTGAGAGTCAGCTCTCTTTTTAGCTAGATATGCCAAATACTTTCCTGGTTTATCTCCATGTTCATATAGCTTTTGCCTGACAAATCTCATTTTCTTTTCAGCGTCCTGTGTTAGGAGAGAGCCTAACGTTGATCTAATGACTGATGTTTCCTTTAATAGGGCAGGAGTGGGCGTTTTAATGTAGTCCTTCTCTTTAGTTCCTAATTCACCCTCTAACATTTTTTGCTTTTCACGCTTTTTCCGTCTCTTAGTAGCTGTGTATGACATAATCAGACCCCTGGCATACGATTTACAGGTCTCCCAAAGGAGCGAGGGGTTATCTGTTGATTGAGAGTTAATAGAGAAAAATGCTTTAAACTCTGTAATAAAATATGATGTGAATGTATGGTCTTTAAGAATGGTTGTGTTCAACCTCCAATGTCTTGACCGATTGAATGCCCCGTTGAGTTTTATGTCCAGGATCACCTCAGCATGATCAGATATGACTATGCTTCCTATCCTAGCGGATAAAACAGACTGCAAAGACGTCCTGGGCATAAAAAAATAATCTATTCTAGTCTGACATCCATGAGGTGCAGAGAAAAAAGTGAACTCTCTGTTGGAGGGATGAAAAGCTCTCCAGACATCCGCATACCCCAGATCATCACAAAAAGCTTTAAGTGACTTAGTTTGAGGAGAGAGTGAAGCTTTACCTCTGGGAAACTTATCAATAAGGGGGTTCAACAAGCAGTTAAAATCTCCTCCAACCACTGTAGTGTCCGAGTTTAATTCGGAAAAGTCTAGAAATACCTTAGTGAGGAAATCAGGGGGTGAGCAGGGGGGAAGTAAATATCCATTATGGAAATGTTCTGCCCTTGTAAAGTACCATTAATTATAACAAAGCGACCAAATTTATCTTTCACACAATTCAAGACCTTAAGTGGTAAGTTCTTTTTCACCAGAATTGCTACACCGCTACTTCTGGATGTAAATGATGAGAAAAACACTTGACCAAACCCTCCTTGTTGTAATTTCAGGTGCTCCTTATCATCCAAATGAATTTCTTGCAACAGGGCAATATCAATATTTTCTTTTTTCAAAAAAGACAGTACCTTCTTCCTTTTAATGGGGTTATGGCTCCCTCTAATGTTCCATGTACATACACGCAGTCCGTTACCTGCCATTGTATCTTGACCATTCAATATCCAGACTGGATCCTACTGTAAAAGTGGGGTGGTACCTTTTTCCATGTGTTGAACTCTCCTCTATCTCACCGAGCATAAACAAACGATATGAACCCTGAAGTCGAACTATACTAAACCCAAAAATGAAACATGTAAAGATCCAAAAGGGGGTTTTCCCACTAGCTAACATGCAGGGGATTTCAACTCTCCAATGTAGACTCTTAAGTCCGCATTGCCGCTCAATAGCCTCATCCTTTATATGTATGGAAAAGGAAATCAATAGAAGAAGATTGAGGCTCTTCCACCTAAAACCACCTAAAACCAAGCCTGGGCACCACTATGGATTCACACATATCTCAGCCTGAGCTATAGTGGCTATTACTTTAGCAAGAAAAATAATAAAGATACGAATATTACTGAGCCGGAGTATGTGAGGACTCACACCACTGTTTCATGATCAGATTCAACCAAAAATAAACAAAGTTATCCAATGCTGTGGAGGTGCAGCTTAAAGTTATTTACCCGAGAGAGTCAATAAACGCAGCAGCCTCTTCAGGTGTGTAGAGCTTTTTAGGTGATCCGTTGACCATAATCTTCAATGTGGCTGGGTACAACAGTGCGTAGTCCATCTTCATTCTCCTGAGTCGAGCCTTCGCCTCATCAAACGCTTTGCGTCATCGTACAACCGCAGTGGAATAATCATTGAAGAATGAGACCTTTGGACTTTTACGTTGACTACCATCAGAGCCGATGTTTCTAGCCGCGTCCATGACGCGCTGCTTGTCGGTGAAGTTGTGGAACTTTGGAACAATGGTGTTAGCTTCGCTAACGTTAGCTAGCTCCTCATGCACATCCACAGTGGTTTTGGTCGACTTCTTAGTAGTTTTATTGGGCATGTTGTTGGAGATTTTTGCGAAATAGCCGTCAAGACTCATTATATGGTAACTTATTTAGCCAATTCTACCACTTTTTCAAGCTAGGAGATTCATGTAAAAATATAAATTTACGAATGCCACGAGAGCTCACTGAAACACCGTGTTCTCTCTACGGCGCCATTTTGTCTCCTCGGCTTTTCATTGTTGATGGACAACAATAATTTTTCACCTCTTCCACACTCACTTTACGGAATTTAAAAGTACAATGGTTGTCTTTCATAATTTGATCACATATACTTGGATGTGTAGTGTCAGCGTTACACAGTTTACAGTTTGAATGCAAAAATCGCTGATGACTTTTATTTCCCTCACCAACTTTAAACATCAACTATCTGAGCAGCTAACTGATCGCTGCAGCTGTACATAGTCCATCTGTAAATAGCCCACCCAATCTACCTACCTCATCCCCATACTGTTTTTATTTACTTTTCTGCTCTTTTGCACACCAGTATCTCTACTTGCACATCATCATCTGCTCATTTATCACTCCAGTGTTAATCTGCTAAATTGTAATCATTCGCTCCTATGGCCTATTTATTGTCTACCTCCTCATGCCTTTTACACACACTGTATATAGACTTTCTTTTCTCTACTGTGTCATTGACTTGTTTATTGTGTTATTGGCTTGTTTATTGTTTATTCCATGTGTAACTCTGTGTTGTTGTCTGTGTCACACTGCTTTGCTATGTTTTATCTTGGCCAGGTCACAGTTGTGAACTTGTTCTCAACTACCTGGTTAAATAAAGGTTCAATAAATCAAATAAAAAACATCAAGCATTTCACACACTGTTAGTGGTGACCACTTGGTGGTCTATAGCAGCTTCCCACCAGAATGGGCTTTAGGTGAGGCAGATTAACCTGTAGACATATTACTGTATTCAAGATGAGATCCTCTCTAAGCTTTACAGGAATTAATATAGACCGCAACACCGCCCCCAATGGCATTTTCTGTAGATCTTATAACCATGTATTGCTACCACTGTATCATCAAAGGTATTATCTAAGTGAGTTTCAGAGATAGTCAGAATATGAATGTCATCTGTTATTGACTTCATGAAACTTGTTTCTCAGGCTGTTTATGTTAATATGGGCTATTTTTTTGCACCTTTCTGGGTTTGATTGATTTTAATGCTTTTACTGGGAAGCTTATCAGAAGTAGACTTCCTCATGTTATTTATATTGGAGCTGATAGTGCAGGGTGAGTTGCACATAGTGGACTTCCTATGAGTCCAGGAGCCATTGATAAGTCACTGTCCTGACCACTAACAGTACTGTACACCATGGACCACTGTCCTGACCACTCTAACAGTACTGTACACCATGGACCACTGTCCTGACCACTAACAGTACTGTACACCATGGACCACTGTCCTGACCACTCTAACAGTACTGTACACCATGGACCACTGTCCTGACCACTAACAGTACTGTACACCATGGACCACTGTCCTGACCACTAACAGTACTGTACACCATGGACCACTGTCCTGACCACTCTAACAGTACTGTACACCATGGACCACTGTCCTGACCACTCTAACAGTACTGTACACCATGGACCACTGTCCTGACCACTCTAACATTACTGTACACCATAGACCACTGTCCTGACCACTAACAGTACTGTACACCATGGACCACTGTCCTGACCACTAACAGTACTGTACACCATGGACCACTGTCCTGACCACTAACAGTACTGTACACCATGGACCACTGTCCTGACCACTCTAACAGTACTGTACACCATGGACCACTGTCCTGACCACTAACAGTACTGTACACCATGGACCACTGTCCTGACCACTCTAACAGTACTGTACACCATGGACCACTGTCCTGACCACTAACAGTACTGTACACCATGGACCACTGTCCTGACCACTAACAGTACTGTACACCATGGACCACTGTCCTGACCACTCTAACAGTACTGTACACCATGGACCACTGTCCTGACCACTCTAACAGTACTGTACACCATGGACCACTGTCCTGACCACTCTAACATTACTGTACACCATAGACCACTGTCCTGACCACTAACAGTACTGTACACCATGGACCACTGTCCTGACCACTAACAGTACTGTACACCATGGACCACTGTCCTGACCACTAACAGTACTGTACACCATGGACCACTGTCCTGACCACTCTAACAGTACTGTACACCATGGACCACTGTCCTGACCACTAACAGTACTGTACACCATGGACCACTGTCCTGACCACTTTAACAGTACTGTACACCATGGACCACTATCCTGACCACTAACAGTACTGTACACCATGGACCACTGTCCTGACCACTCTAACAGTACTGTACACCATGGACCACTGTCCTGACCACTCTAACAGTACTGTACACCATGGACCACTGTCCTGACCACTCTAACAGTACTATACACCATGGACCACTGTCCTGACCACTCTAACAGTACTGTACACCATGGACCACTGTCCTGACCACTCTAACAATACTATACACCATAGACCACTGTCCTGACCACTCTAACAGTACTGTACACCATGGACCACTGTCCTGACCACTCTAACAGTACTATACACCATAGACCACTGTCCTGACCACTCTAACAGTACTGTACACCATAGACCACTGTCCTGACCACTCTAACAGTACTATACACCATAGACCACTGTCCTGACCACTCTAACAGTACTATACACCATAGACCACTGTCCTGACCACTCTAACAGTACTAAACACCATAGACCACTGTCCTGACCACTCTAACAGTACTGTACACCATGGACCACTGTCCTGACCACTAACAGTACTATACACCATAGACCACTGTCCTGACCACTCTAACAGTACTATACACCATGGACCACTGTCCTGACCACTCTAACAGTACTGTACACCATGGACCACTGTCCTGACCACTAACAGTACTGTACACCATGGACCACTGTCCTGACCACTAACAGTACTATACACCATAGACCACTGTCCTGACCACTCTAACAGTACTGTACACCATGGACCACTGTCCTGACCACTCTAACAGTACTATACACCATAGATCACTGTCCTGACCACTAACAGTACTGTACACCATGGACCACTGTCCTGACCACTAACAGTACTGTACACCATAGACCACTGTCCTGACCACTCTAACAGTACTATACACCATGGACCACTGTCCTGACCACTCTAACAGTACTGTACACCATGGACCACTGTCCTGACCACTAACAGTACTGTACACCATGGACCACTGTCCTGACCACTAACAGTACTATACACCATAGACCACTGTCCTGACCACTCTAACAGTACTGTACACCATGGACCACTGTCCTGACCACTCTAACAGTACTGTACACCATGGACCACTGTCCTGACCACTCTAACAGTACTGTACACCATGGACCACTGTCCTGACCACTAACAGTACTGTACACCATGGACCACTGTCCTGACCACTCTAACAGTACTGTACACCATGGACCACTGTCCTGACCACTCTAACAGTACTGTACACCATGGACCACTGTCCTGACCACTCTAACAGTACTGTACACCATGGACCACTGTCCTGACCACTCTAACAGTACTGTACACCATGGACCACTGTCCTGACCACTCTAACAGTACTGTACACCATGGACCACTGTCCTGACCACTAACAGTACTGTACACCATGGACCACTGTCCTGACCACTCTAACAGTACTGTACACCATAGACCACTGTCCTGACCACTAACAGTACTGTATACCATGGACCACTGTCCTGACCACTTTAACAGTACTGTACACCATGGACCACTGTCCTGACCACTCTAACAGTACTGTACACCATGGACCACTGTCCTGACCACTCTAACAGTACTGTACACCATGGACCACTGTCCTGACCACTTTAACAGTACTGTACACCATGGACCACTGTCCTGACCACTCTAACAGTACTGTACACCATGGACCACTGTCCTGACCACTCTAACAGTACTGTACACCATAGACCACTGTCCTGACCACTCTAACAGTACTGTACACCATGGACCACTGTCCTGACCACTAACAGTACTGTACACCATGGACCACTGTCCTGACCACTCTAACAGTACTGTACACCATGGACCACTGTCCTGACCACTAACAGTACTGTACACCATGGACCACTGTCCTGACCACTAACAGTACTGTACACCATGGACCACTGTCCTGACCACTCTAACAGTACTGTACACCATGGACCACTGTCCTGACCACTCTAACAGTACTGTACACCATGGACCACTGTCCTGACCACTCTAACATTACTGTACACCATAGACCACTGTCCTGACCACTAACAGTACTGTACACCATGGACCACTGTCCTGACCACTAACAGTACTGTACACCATGGACCACTGTCCTGACCACTAACAGTACTGTACACCATGGACCACTGTCCTGACCACTCTAACAGTACTGTACACCATGGACCACTGTCCTGACCACTAACAGTACTGTACACCATGGACCACTGTCCTGACCACTCTAACAGTACTGTACACCATGGACCACTGTCCTGACCACTAACAGTACTGTACACCATGGACCACTGTCCTGACCACTAACAGTACTGTACACCATGGACCACTGTCCTGACCACTCTAACAGTACTGTACACCATGGACCACTGTCCTGACCACTCTAACAGTACTGTACACCATGGACCACTGTCCTGACCACTCTAACATTACTGTACACCATAGACCACTGTCCTGACCACTAACAGTACTGTACACCATGGACCACTGTCCTGACCACTAACAGTACTGTACACCATGGACCACTGTCCTGACCACTAACAGTACTGTACACCATGGACCACTGTCCTGACCACTCTAACAGTACTGTACACCATGGACCACTGTCCTGACCACTAACAGTACTGTACACCATGGACCACTGTCCTGACCACTTTAACAGTACTGTACACCATGGACCACTATCCTGACCACTAACAGTACTGTACACCATGGACCACTGTCCTGACCACTCTAACAGTACTGTACACCATGGACCACTGTCCTGACCACTCTAACAGTACTGTACACCATGGACCACTGTCCTGACCACTCTAACAGTACTATACACCATGGACCACTGTCCTGACCACTCTAACAGTACTGTACACCATGGACCACTGTCCTGACCACTCTAACAATACTATACACCATAGACCACTGTCCTGACCACTCTAACAGTACTGTACACCATGGACCACTGTCCTGACCACTCTAACAGTACTATACACCATAGACCACTGTCCTGACCACTCTAACAGTACTGTACACCATAGACCACTGTCCTGACCACTCTAACAGTACTATACACCATAGACCACTGTCCTGACCACTCTAACAGTACTATACACCATAGACCACTGTCCTGACCACTCTAACAGTACTAAACACCATAGACCACTGTCCTGACCACTCTAACAGTACTGTACACCATGGACCACTGTCCTGACCACTAACAGTACTATACACCATAGACCACTGTCCTGACCACTCTAACAGTACTATACACCATGGACCACTGTCCTGACCACTCTAACAGTACTGTACACCATGGACCACTGTCCTGACCACTAACAGTACTGTACACCATGGACCACTGTCCTGACCACTAACAGTACTATACACCATAGACCACTGTCCTGACCACTCTAACAGTACTGTACACCATGGACCACTGTCCTGACCACTCTAACAGTACTATACACCATAGATCACTGTCCTGACCACTAACAGTACTGTACACCATGGACCACTGTCCTGACCACTAACAGTACTGTACACCATAGACCACTGTCCTGACCACTCTAACAGTACTATACACCATGGACCACTGTCCTGACCACTCTAACAGTACTGTACACCATGGACCACTGTCCTGACCACTAACAGTACTGTACACCATGGACCACTGTCCTGACCACTAACAGTACTATACACCATAGACCACTGTCCTGACCACTCTAACAGTACTGTACACCATGGACCACTGTCCTGACCACTCTAACAGTACTGTACACCATGGACCACTGTCCTGACCACTCTAACAGTACTGTACACCATGGACCACTGTCCTGACCACTAACAGTACTGTACACCATGGACCACTGTCCTGACCACTCTAACAGTACTGTACACCATGGACCACTGTCCTGACCACTCTAACAGTACTGTACACCATGGACCACTGTCCTGACCACTCTAACAGTACTGTACACCATGGACCACTGTCCTGACCACTCTAACAGTACTGTACACCATGGACCACTGTCCTGACCACTCTAACAGTACTGTACACCATGGACCACTGTCCTGACCACTAACAGTACTGTACACCATGGACCACTGTCCTGACCACTCTAACAGTACTGTACACCATAGACCACTGTCCTGACCACTAACAGTACTGTATACCATGGACCACTGTCCTGACCACTTTAACAGTACTGTACACCATGGACCACTGTCCTGACCACTCTAACAGTACTGTACACCATGGACCACTGTCCTGACCACTCTAACAGTACTGTACACCATGGACCACTGTCCTGACCACTTTAACAGTACTGTACACCATGGACCACTGTCCTGACCACTCTAACAGTACTGTACACCATGGACCACTGTCCTGACCACTCTAACAGTACTGTACACCATAGACCACTGTCCTGACCACTCTAACAGTACTGTACACCATGGACCACTGTCCTGACCACTTTTTTTTACCTTTATTTTATTTTACCTTTATTTAACCAGGTAGGCTAGTTGAGAACACCTTTATTTAACCAGGTAGGCTAGTTGAGAACACCTTTATTTAACCAGGTAGGCTAGTTGAGAACAAGTTCTCATTTACAATTGCGACCTGGCCAAGATAAAGCAAAGCAGTTCGACAGATACAACGACACAGAGTTACACATGGAGTAAAACAAACATACAGTCAATAATACAGTATAAACAAGTCTATATACAATGTGAGCAAATGAGGTGAGAAGGGAGGTAAAGGCAAAAAAGGCCATGGTGGCAAAGTAAATACAATATAGCAAGTAAAACACTGGAATGGTAGTTTTGCAATGGAAGAATGTGCAAAGTAGAAATAAAAATAATGGGGTGCAAAGGAGCAAAATAAATAAATTAAAATTAAATACAGTTGGGAAAGAGGTAGTTGTTTGGGCTAAATTATAGGTGGGCTATGTACAGGTGCAGTAATCTGTGAGCTGCTCTGACAGTTGGTGCTTAAAGCTAGTGAGGGAGATAAGTGTTTCCAGTTTCAGAGATTTTTGTAGTTCGTTCCAGTCATTGGCAGCAGAGAACTGGAAGGAGAGGCGGCCAAAGAAAGAATTGGTTTTGGGGGTGACTAGAGAGATATACCTGCTGGAGCGTGTGCTACAGGTGGGAGATGCTATGGTGACCAGCGAGCTGAGATAAGGGGGGACTTTACCTAGCAGGGTCTTGTAGATGACATGGAGACAGTGGGTTTGGCGATGAGTATGAAGCGAGGGCCAGCCAACGAGAGCGTACAGGTCGCAATGGTGGGTAGTATATGGGGCTTTGGTGATAAAACGGATTGCACTGTGATAGACTGCATCCAATTTGTTGAGTAGGGTATTGGAGGCTATTTTGTAAATGACATCGCCAAAGTCGAGGATTGGTAGGATGGTCAGTTTTACAAGGGTATGTTTGGCAGCATGAGTGAAGGATGCTTTGTTGCGAAATAGGAAGCCAATTCTAGATTTAACTTTGGATTGGAGATGTTTGATATGGGTCTGGAAGGAGAGTTTACAGTGGACCACTGTCCTGACCACTCTAACAGTACTGTACACCATGGACCACTGTCCTGACCACTCTAACAGTAATATACACCATGTACCAGTGTCCTGACCACTAACAGTACTGTACACCATGGACCACTGTCCTGACCACTCTAACAGTACTGTACACCATGGACCACTGTCCTGACCACTAACAGTACTGTATACCATGGACCACTGTCCTGACCACTCTAACAGTACTGTACACCATGGACCACTGTCCTGACCAGGTCTTGTAATGTCTGAGGAAACGATGGATTAATTATGGACAGAAAGTATCCACTCCACTTCACTCCCATGTTTTATGAGCTGAAATAAAAGATCCCAGAAATGTTCCATACTCACAAAATGCTTATTTCTCTCAAATTTGCTTACATTGCTGTTAGTGAGCATTTCACCTTTGCCAAGATAATCCATCCACATGACAGCTGTGGCATATCAAGAAGCTGATTAAACAGCATGATCATTACACAGGTGCACCTTGTGCTGGAGACAATAAAAGGCCATTCTAAAATGTGCAGTTCTTTCACACAACACAATGCCACAAATGTCTCAAGTTTTGAGGTAGCGTGCAATTGGCATGCTAACTGCAGGAATGTCCACCAGAGCTGTTGTCAGAGAATTGAATGGCCATTTCTCTACCATAAGCTGCCTCCAACGTTGTTTTAGACAATTTGGCAATACATTTAACCGGCCTAAAAACAACGCAGACCACGTGTAACCACGCCAGTCCAAGACCTCCACATCCGGCTTCTTTACCTGCTGGATCGTCTGAGACTAACCACCCGAACAGCTGAATAAACTCTGGGTTTAGACAACTGAAGAATTTCTGCACTAACTGTCAGAAACGTCTCAGGGAAGCTCATCTGTGTGCTCGTTGTCCTCACCAGTGTCTTAACCTGACTGTAGTAACCGACTTCAGTGGGGAAATGCTCACCTTCGATGGCCACTGGCACGCTGGAGAAGTGTGCTCTTCACAAATGAATTAACTTAATCAACTTTTTCAACTGTACCGGGCAGATGGCAGACGGTCTGTATGGCGTCGTGTGGGCAAGTGGTTTGCAGATATCAACGTTGTGAATCGAGTGACGTGTATGACAGCGTGTTCCAGTTCCCGCCAATATCCAGCAACTTCGCACAACCATTGAAGAGGAGTGGCACAACATTCCACAGGCCACAATCAACAGCCGGATTAACTCTATGCAAGGGGATGTGTCTTTCTGCATGAGGCAAATGGTGGTCACACCAGATACTGACTGGTTTTCTGATCCACGCCTCTACTTTTATTAAAAAGCTATCTGTGACCAACATATACATATCTGTATTCCCAGTCATGTTAAATCCATTTCCTTATTTGAACTGTAACTCATATAACGCGAACTCCTAGCAACCCAAAGGTTACGAGTTGGAATCTCATCATGGACAACTTTAGCATTTTAGCTAATTAGAAACTTTTTTTTTTAGCTATTTTTGAACTACTTTTAACCTTTTAACCTAACTCCTAAATGTAACCTTAACCCCTAACCCCAGCTAACGTTAGCCAGTTAGTGAAAATTAGCCACCTAAATGGAATTCAAATCATACAGGATGTTACGAATTGTAATTCGTACAATATGTTCCGAATTTGGTGAACGTACACTTGCTGACAGGTGTATAAAATCGAGCACACAGCCATGCAATCTCCATAGACACTCATTGGTAGTAGAATGGCCCGTACTGAAGTGTTCAGTGACTTTTAGCAACAGGTGTGGCTGAAATAGCTGAATCCACTCATTTGAAGGTGTGTCCACATACTTTTGGTCAGATAGTGTAAATTTAGCACATTTGTAACATAATATACAGAAACGTGCGCTCTCTTAACAACAGTCTATTCCTAGGATGCATGAATTTCAAGTTGGGGGAAGCTACAAGTTATCCTACCATTTCTACCGATCTGTTTGCCAGTTTTGATTTTCATATGCACATATCAGTGAAACAATTTAATTTAAATTATAACGTATTAATTTCTCATGTGGTTAATAATACAAATCAGGATTAAAATGATAAAAATCTAAAAATGGAAATTCCACCCATTCGAGACCAACAGCCTCTGTCATAATAAATATTATGGACACATTGATTCACCGTGAGCCATTGGCGGCTAAAGAAATGAGAGATGGCCAATGTAGCAGTAGGCCCATTGTCAACTAAGTAAAAATACATAAATCCGACAAAATATCCTGATGAAAATGCAGGTTCTTTCAATTGCATTAATCTCTACACCGCCTGTCTGCCTCCCTCCCTTTCTATCTGTCTTGACTTGAGCTATCACTAGTGAAGTGTAACATGGTAGCCTATCAAATCAATCAACTGGGTCTTGCCCAATGACTGTATATATGAAGCTCTGGCCAAAGATGTTGCTTGCAAACTTGCAACAATGTATCAACTAGCCTATTCAGAGCCCTCAGAGTTTCCCACCAGTGAGCTCTGGACAGACAGCTGTTTTTGTGCAAAAGGAAATGTTGAGGTATTTTATGACGTTCCACTCGATATATTGGATACTGTGGATTGTTTCAAATCACAAGCCTGTAGGTCTATATACCAAGCCTGTATGTCTATATACCAAGCCTGTAGGTCCATATACCAAGCCTGTAGGTCTATATACCAAGCCTGTAGGTCTATATACCAAGCCTGTAGGTCCATATACCAAGCCTGTAGGTCTATATACCAAGCCTGTAGGTCTATATACCCAGCCTGTAGGTCTATATACCAAGCCTGTAGGTCTATATACCAAGCCTGTAGGTCTATATACCAAGCCTGTAGGTCCATATACCAAGCCCGTAGGGTCTATATACCAAGCCTGTAGGTCCATATACCAAGCCTGTAGGGTCTATATACCAAGCCTGTAGGTCTATATACCGAGCCTGTAGGTCTATATACTAAGCCTGTAGGTCTATATACCAAGCCTGTAGGTCTATATACTAAGCCTGTAGGTCTATATACCAAGCCTGTAGGTCCATATACCAAGCCTGTAGGTCCATATACCAAGCCCGTAGGGTCTATATACCAAACCTGTAGGTCTATATACCAAGCCTGTAGGTCTATATACCAAGCCTGTAGGTCTATATACCAAGCCTGTAGGTCTATATACCAAGCCTGTAGGTCCATATACCAAGCCTGCGACATGGGCAGTGTGCGTGGCAATAGGCCTCGCTGATTATTGAGATGCAGCTGTCTGTGAAAAGCAATGCATCTAAAATATGAATGAAGATGATATGCCTTCAGTATCATTTGAAATGTTGAGATGAGAAGAAGAGGAGGGTTGTAAGCGAACATATTGGTGCTTCTCTCTCCAGAATGTGTTCATATCTCCAGAATGTGCTCATATCTCCAGAATGTGCTCATATCTCCAGAATGTGCTCATATCTCCAGAATGTGTTCATATCTCCAGAATGTGCTCATATCTCCAGAATGTGTTCATATCTCCAGAATGCGTTCATATCTCCAGAATGTGCTCATATCTCCAGAATGTGTTCATATCTCCAGAATGTGTTCATATCTCCAGAATGTGTTCATATCTCCAGAATGTGTTCATATCTCCAGAATGCATTCATATCTCCAGAATGTGTTCATATCTCCAGAATGTGCTCATATCTCCAGAATGTGTTCATATCTCCAGAATGCATTCATATCTCCAGAATGTGCTCATATCTCCAGAATGTGCTCATATCACCAGAATGCATTGAGCTGTCTCCCCCTAATTCTTGCGCATTCATTGTTTTATTGTGTTAATTGTTTGCCCTTTGATTGTTTATTTTGATCAATTCCCCATTACATATGTCACCAGTAGTAAATGTACCCTTAATCCCTGTAATTTGGTTACATACATTTCTGTTAATGCATGAATTAATTAGGCCTACAGTCATTTACTGTGATGTTGACTGTGAAGTTGGAGTGGAAATGATGTTTGCAGAGTTCATAACCTGCTACACTTGTGAGAAACAAGTTTTGGTTTATTTCATACCATAGTTTATGAATGTGGTCAATTTTTCCCTTGTTTTTTTGCTAGGAGCACTCCATGTGAACAATGAGCATGTGTCTGGTTTCTCTGCTCTGTTGAGAGAGCACGCGCATTAGCATGCATAGGCTAACTGGATGTCTGCTTTTTGATTGTCTTTACTCACCACCACGAACATGCTGAGGTTCTCAGGCATTTTTTATTTACCTCACAAAGTCAATGAAGTCTGTTTATTTTTTATCCATTATGAATGATAATAGTTCCTCGCAGTATTTGAAAAATTGTTCTAACACTCTCCCCTCAAATAATCACCAGGCCTCGGTGTGAAAGAGACAAATGTCATGCTCTGAGCTTTAAAAGAAGCTGATGATCCTCTGTGGCTACATCATGCTCTCTGGTGAAGTACACTATATATACAAAAGTATGTGGACACCTCTTCAAATGAGGGGAATCGGCTATTTCAGCCACACCTGCTGCTGACAGGTTTATAAAATCGAGCACACAGTCATGCAATCTCCATAGACAAACATTGGCTGTAGAATGGCCTTACTGAAGAGCTCAGTGACTTTCAACATAGCACCATCATAGGATGCAACCTTTCCAACAAGTCAGTTTGTCAAATTTCTGCCCTGCTAGAGCTGCCCCGGTCAACTGTAAGGGCTGTTATTGTGAAGTGGAAACATCTGGGAGCAACAACACCTCAGCCATTAAGTGGTAGGCCACACAAGCTCACAGAATGGGATCGCCGAGTGCTGAAGCGCATAAAAATTGTCTGTCCTCTGTTGCAACACTCACTACCGAGTTCCAAACTGCCTCTGGAAGCAACGTCAAGCACATTAACTGTTAATCGGGAGCTTCATGAGCAGCTGCACACAAGCCTAAGATCACCATGCGCAATGCCAAGCGTCGGCTGGAGTGGTGTAAAGCTCGCTGCCATTGGATTCTTTAGCAGTGGAAACGCTTTTTCTGGAGTGATGAATCACGCTGCACCATCTGGCAGTCCGACGGACGAATCTGGATTTGGCGGATGTCAGGAGAACGCTGCCTGCCCGAATGCAACGTGTCAACTGTAAAGTTTGGTGGAGGAGGAATAATGGTCTGGGGCTGTTTTTCATGGTTCGGGCTATGCCACTTAGTTCCAGGGAAGATATATTTTTATTTTTACCCCCCTTTTCAATCTTGTGTCAGAGGTGAAGGTGGAGTCATGCGTTCCGTTCAACTGGTGACTGAGGTGAGCCTGCAAGCGCCTAGCCCGCCACAAGGAGTCATTATAGCGTGATTAGCCAAGTAAAGCCCCCTGGCCAAACCCTCCCCTAACCTGGATGATGCTAGGCCAATTGTGTGCCGTCCTATGGGACTCCCGTCCACGGCCGGAAGAACCCAGGTCTGTAGTAACGCCTCAGGTCTGTAGCTGCGCCACTCGGGAGGCCCCAGTAAAGGGAAATCTTAACGCTACAGAATACAACGACATTCTAGACAATTCTGTGCTTCCATTTTTGGCAACAGTTTGAGGAAGGCCATTTCCTGTTTCAGCATGACAATGCCCCGTGCACAAAGCGAGATCCATACAGAAATTGTTTATGGAGATCTGTGTGGATGAACTTGACTGGCCTGCACAGAGCCCTGACGTCAACCCAATCGAAAACCTTTAGGATGAATTGGAACGCCAACTGCGAGCCAGACCTAACTGCCCGACATCAGTGCCCGACCTCACTTGTGGCAAGTCCTTGCAGCATTGTTCCAACATCTAGTGGAAAGCCTTCCCAGAAGAATGGAGGCTGTTATAGCTGCAAAGGGGGGACCAACTCCATATTAAAGCCTTCCCAGAAGAGTGGAGGCTGTTATAGCTGCAAAGGGGGGACCAACTCCATATTAAAGCCTTCCCAGAAGAGTAGAGGCTGTTATAGCTGCAAAGGGGGGACAAACTCCATATTAAAGCCTTCCCAGAAGAGTAGAGGCTGTTATAGCTGCAAAGGGGGGACCAACTCCATATTACTTTTGGTCATGTAGTGTTATTTTTAGTGATTTTATTTATTTCTGTATAGACCGGAGTAATTATATAATTTTGGCAACTGTATTTAATTTTACTTTGCAGGCACCCCAACCAAACACATATACCCACTCCTCTCCTCTCCTCCATCCTCATTAAATGTGTTGTATTGTTCCAGCTGGTCCTGTCTAACGTGGACGTGGAGCTGAAGTATTATGACCTTGGTTTGCCGTGCCGCGACCAGACAGACGACCAGGTCACCATTGACTCGGCCATCGCCACCATGAAGTACAACGTGGCTGTCAAGTGTGCCACAATCACCCCGGATGAAGCCAGAGTCGATGGTATCTACTTTAATCACAGAAATACATTATCTGGTTAGAAATAAATCATACATCCACAAGATGGATATTTGAATCCCAGGGGATAAGACTTATTCAAGTGTTTCTATAAATATTTGTTTGACCATGGTTTCAGTGTCAGGAGGTAGATCAGTACTGCAGTTTGACAGTTAACAGCTTAACTCCTGTCAGGCCTTCATCCATGACCCTTACTCCTCAGAGTTGAAGATGTGGAAGAGTCAGGGTTAGATAGATAGTTAGTTAGTTACCTGGGCTAGATGTAGTAAGGTCAGGGTTAGGTAGATAGTTACCTGGGCTAGGTGTAGTAAGGTCAGGGTTAGGTAGATAGTTACCTGGGCTAGGTGTAGTAAGGTCAGGGTTAGGTAGATAGTTACCTGGGCTAGGTGTAGTAGGGTTAGATATACACTACTGTTCAAAAGTTTGGGGTCACTTAGAAATGTCCTTGTTTTTTTTTAAAGAAAAGCACTTTTTTTAATCTATTGAAATAACATCAAATAAATCAGAAATTCAGTCTAGACATTGTTAATGTTGTAAATGACTATTGTAGCTGGAAACGGCAGATTATTTATGGAATATCTACATAGGCGCACAGAGGCCCATTATCAGCAACCATCACTCCTGTGTTCCAATGGCACGTTGTGTTAGCTAATCCAAGTTTATCCTTTTAAAAGGCTAATTGATCATTAGAAAACCCTTTTCCAATTACATTAGCACAGCTGAAACTGTTGTTTTGATTAAAGAAGCAATAAAATTGGCCTTCTTTAGACTAGTTGAGTATTGTCACGACTTCCGCCGAAGTTGGCTCCCCTGCCTGTTCGGGCGGTGCTCGGCGGTCGTCGTCACCGTCCTACTAGCCACTACCGATCTCTTTTTCGTTTGTCTGTTGGTTTTGTCTTATTAGTTTCACCTGTGTGTATTTTAGTTTAGTTAGCGTCCTTATATATAGTAGGTTGTCCCACCCTTGTTTTGTGTGGGATTGTTTTTTGTTACTCTGTCGTATGGTGGTTTTCGTATGTGTATTCTCTGGACTATTTGGTCCTGTGTTTGGGCTGGTCTATTGTATGCGCCCTGTATGTTGGCGTGACCGTTTTGTGCACCGGAGAATAAATTGACGATCTACTGAACCCTGCTCTCTGCGCCTGATTCCACCCACCACTCCTAGTATCCCGTGACAAGTATCTGGAGCATCAGCATTTGTGGGTTCGATTACTGGCTCAAAATGGCCAGAAACAAAGCACTTTCTTCTGAAACTCGTCAGTCTATTCTTGATCTCAGAAATAAAGGCTATTCCATGCGAGAAATTGCCAAGAACTGAAGATGTTGTACAATGCTGTGTACTATTCCCTTCACAGAACAGCGCAAACTGGCCCTAACCAGAATAGAAAGAGGAGTGGGAGGCCCCGGTGCACAACTGAGCAAGAGGACAAGTACATTAGAGTGTCTAGTTTGAGAAACAGATCACACACAAGTCCTAAACTGGCAGCTTCATTAAATAGTATCCGCAAAACACCAGTCTCTACGTCAACAGTGAAGAGGTGACTCCGGGATGCTGGACTTCTAGGAAGAGTTCCTCTGTCCAGTGTCTGTGTTCTTTTGCACATCTTAATCTTTTCTTTTTATTGACCACTCTAAGATATAGCATTTTCTTTGCAACTGTGCCTAGAAGGCCAGCATCCCGGAGTCACCGCCTCACTGTTGACGTTGAGACTAGTGTTTTGCGGGTACTATTTAATGTAGCTGCCAGTTGAGGACTTGTGTGTCGTCTGTTTCTCAAACTAGACACTCTAATATACTTGTCCTCTTGCTCAGTCGTGCACCGGGGCCTCTCGCTCCTCTTTCTATTCTGGTTAGGGCCAGTTTGCACTGTTCTGTAAAGGGAGTAGTACACAGCATTGTACGAAATCTTCAGTTTCTTGGCAATTTATCGCATGGAATAGCCTTCATTTCTCAGAAGTGTATAGTTGTAGTGTATAGTTACCTGGGCTAGATGTAGTAAGGTCAGGGTTAGATAGATAGTTAGTTACCTGGGCTAGATGTAGTATGGTCAGGGTTAGATAGATAGTTAGTTACCTGGGCTAGATGTAGTATGGTCAGGGTTAGATAGATAGTTAGTTACCTGGGCTAGATGTAGTAAGGTCATGGTTAGATAGTTAGTTAGTTAGTTAGTTAGTTAGTTACCTGGGCTAGGTGTAGTTGGGTTAGATAGATAGTTAGTTACCTGGGCTAGGTGTAGTTGGGTTAGATATATAGTTATCTGGGCTAGATGTAGTAAGGTCAGGGTTAGAGTTATGGTTAGGTCTAATAGGTTAACTCAGGCCTCCATCTCTAACCCTAACAGAGTTCAAGCTGAAGAAGATGTGGAAGAGTCCCAACGGAAGCATCAGGAACATTCTGGGCGGAACCGTCTTCCGAGAGCCGATCATCTGCAAGAACATTCCCCGTCTGGTCCCTGGTTGGACGCAGCCAATAACGATCGGCAGACACGCCTTTGGTGACCAGGTAGATAAGTAACATACAATACGTGTTTTAGATTAGATTTGTATTCAATCACAGAGCATGTGAGGAATGTTCTGTTGTTGATGTTTGTTGTTGTGTTGTTCCACAGTACAGAGCCACAGACTTTGTGATCACCAAGCCAGGGAAGTTTAAGATGGTGTTCACCCCAGCTGACGGCAGCAAGGGGAGTGAGTGGGAGGTCTTTGACTTCGTCTCAGGAGGCTGTGGGTTGGGCATGTACAATACTGATGAGGTGAGCAGGCTGGGGCAGGTTCTTTTTTTTTTTAAGTTACACACTTTATTTTCCATCCAAGGAATGAAATTTGCCTTTGACATTAAAGAACATAAACTGAGCAAAAATATAAACACAACATGTAAAGTGTTGGTCCCATGTTTTATGAGCTGAAATAAAATATCTCAGAAATGTTCTCTATGCACAAAAAGCTTATTTCTCTCAAATTTGGTGGACAAATGTGTTTACATCCCTGTTAGTGAGCACTTCTCCTTTGCCAAGATAATCCATCTACCTGACAGGTGTGGAAAATAAAGAAGCTGATTAAACGGCATAATCATTACACAGGTGCACCTTGTGCTGGAGACAATAAAAGGCCACTTTAAAATGTGCACTTTTGTCACACAACACAATGCCACAGAGCGTGCAATTCGCATGCTGACTGCAGGAATGTTGCCAGGGAATTTAATGTTAATTTCTCTACCATAAGCCTCCTCCAACATCGGTTTAGAGAATATGGCAGTACATCCAACCGGCCTCATAACCGCAGGCCACGTGTAACCACGGCAGCCCAGGACCTTCACATCCGGCTTCATCACCAGCTGGATCATCTGAGACCAGCCAGACGGACAGCACCACTGAAGAATTTCTGCACAAACTGTTAGAAACGTCTCAGGGAAGCTTATCTTGTGCTCGTCGTCCTCACCAGGGTTTTGACCTGACTGCAGGTCGGCGTCATAACCGACTTCAGTGGGTAAATGCTCATCTTCGATGGCCACTGGCACGCTGGAGAAGTGTGCTCTTCAGGGATGATTCCCGGTTTGAACTGTACCAGGCAACTGGTAGTGTTTTGTGGGCCAGCGGTTTGCTGATGTCAATGTTGTGAACAGAATGCCCCATGGTGGCGGTGGGGTTATGGTATGGGCAGGCATAAGCTATGGACAATGAACACAATTGCATTTTATCAATGGAAATTTGAATGCACAGAGATACCGTGACGAGATCCTGAGGTCCATTGTCTTGTTATTCATCCTCCACGATCACCTTATGTTTCAGTATGATAATGTACAGCCTGTCTTTCCTCTCCAGTCCATCACCTCATTTTTCAGTATGATAATGTACAGCCTGTTTGTCCTGTCCAGTCCATCACCTCATGTTTCAGTATGATAATGTACAGCCTGTTTGTCCTGTCCAGTCCATCACCTCATGTTTCAGTATGATAATGTACAGCCTGTTTGTCCAGTCCATCACCTCATGTTTCAGTATGATAATGTACAACCTGTCTGTCCTGTCCATCACCTCATGTTTCAGCATGATAATGTACAGCCTGTTTGTCCTGTCCATCTCCTCATGTTTCAGTATGATAATGTACAGCCTGTTTGTCCTGTCCTGTCCATCACAGGGTTCTAATAGTGTTCTGTCTGTCCTGTCCAGTCCATCACAGGGTTTGCCCACAGCTGTTTCCAGTATGCCATCAATAAGAGGTGGCCTCTATACATGAGCACTAAGAACACCATCCTTAAGTACTACGACGGACGCTTCAAGGATATCTTCCAGGAGATCTTTGAGGAGTAAGACATTCAACTGGCAGCCTACAGTATAGAGTTGCACTGCATTCCACATTTATACTATTCTAGATATAGACTATACCTAACTACTGTAGATATAGTCTATTCACCATATCTATAACTAACTAGATATAGTCTATTCACCATAGTTATAACTATATATAGTCTGTTCACCATATTTATAACTATATATAGTCTATTCACCATATTTATAACTAGATATAGTCTATTCACCATATTTATAACTAGATATAGTCTGTTCACCATATTTATAACTAGATATAGTCTATTCACCATATTTATAACTAGATATAGTCTATTCACCATATCTATAACTAACTAGATATAGTCTATTCACCATATTTATAACTATATATAGTCTATTCACCATATTTATAACTAGATATAGTCTATTCACCATATTTATAACTAGATATAGTCTATTCACCATATTTATAACTAGATATAGTCTATTCACCATATTTATAACTAGATAAAGTCTATTCACCATATTTATAACTAGATATAGTCTATTCACCATATTTATAACTAGATATAGTCTATTCACCATATTTATAACTATATATAGTCTATTCACCATATTTATAACTAGATATAGTCTATTCACCATATTTATAACTAGATATAGTCTATTCACCATATTTATAACTATATATAGTCTATTCACCATATTTATAACTAGATATAGTCTATTCACCATATTTATAACTAGATATATAGTCTATTCACCATATTTATAACTAGATATAGTCTATTCACCATATTTATAACTAGATATAGTCTATTCACCATATCTATAACTAACTAGATATAGTCTATTCACCATATTTATAACTATATATAGTCTATTCACCATATTTATAACTAGATATAGTCTATTCACCATATTTATAACTAGATATAGTCTATTCACCATATTTATAACTAGATATATAGTCTATTCACCATATTTATAACTATATATAGTCTATTCACCATATTTATAACTAGATATAGTCTATTCACCATATCTATAACTAACTAGATATAGTCTATTCACCATATTTATAACTATATATATAGTCTATTCACCATATCTATAACTAGATATATAGTCTATTCACCATATTTATAACTATATATATAGTCTATTCACCATATTTTTACTAGATATAGTCTATTCACCATATTTATAACTAGATATAGTCTATTCACCATATTTATAACTATATATAGTCTATTCACCATATGTATAATTAACTAGATATAGTCTATTCACCATATTTATAACTAGATATAGTCTATTCACCATATCTATAACTAGATATAGTCTATTCACCATATTTATAACTATATATAGTCTATTCACCATATTTATAACTATATATATAGTCTATTCACCATATTATACCTAACTAGACATACAACTCTATTCAATCTGTATCGCCTGATAGAGCACTGGAAATGTAAAGGTCATTTCCTATTGAGACGACATCTGCAGTGTTTACCGTGAATGCAGTCTCTGCTAACGCGGGAACATTGCCTTTAAATTTCAATCATAATCATCAAAGAAATTGTAGTTGTCACATGCGTGGAATACGACAGGTGTAGTTGAAAGAGATGGGTAATCATCGGTCTTCTTCGCTGAAGGCAACTTGTCTAAGACAATGAAATTGGCTGCCTTGGAGAACCGATCAACGACCACCAGGGTAGTGGTAAGCCCTTGGGATGGAGGTAACCCTCTGATAAAGTCTACAGACAGGTGGGACCAGGGCCCGCTGGGGATGGGCAGAAGTTGTAGCAACCCAGCCGGTTGCTGGCGTAAGGACTTGCTTTGGGCACAGGTGGAACAGGGCACAACAAAGGATCTCACCTCAATCATGTTGAGCCACCAGAATATCTTCCTCAGGAACTCCAGAGTCCGATTAACCGGGGTCAGGTTCTCGGGTCTGGGCTTGTCCGACCGTGGTCTCAATACTCCATATCACAGCGGCCACAATGCGGGAGCTGGGGATGATGAGCTCGGAGTCCCTCTCCTCGTTAGGGACATCCTGTTGGCGGGACAGGGTGTCTGCTTTCTGATTCTTGGATCCCGGGCGATAGGCTGAAATCAAAATCGAGACCTCCGCAGTAAAGGCAGAAGCCTTCGCACATGCACCTTGTGGGCTCAGACATGTGCGTCCCAGCTGCATGGGCTCCTCAATAATGGGTTCGGGGAGCTTGGGGTGCTCAATAAACCAGGATAATGGGGTGGTGTCAAAAAGGTGCTGTTTCACGTGTTCTCGGAGGCAGTTGTCGATTCTGATTGCCAGAATTATCAGGGACTCAAGGTCCTCTTCCAGTTCCCGAGAGGCCAGTTCATCCTTGATGGAGTTGAACAGTCGGCTGGCTGCTTCTTGTCCGCTGAATGGGTGGTTGAAGACTCGTCGCAGCTCGGCAATGAAGGCTAATATTTATTTTTAATTTGACCTTTATTTAACTAGGCAAGCCAGTTAAGAACAAATTCTTATTTTCAATGACGGCCTAGGAACAGTGGATTAACTGTCTGTTCAGGGGCAGAACGGCAGGGTAGCCTAGTGGTTAGACCGTTGGACTAGTAACTGGAAGGTTGCAGGTTCAAACCCCCGAGCTGACATGGTACAAAACTGTCGTTCTGCCCCTGAACAGGAACAGTTAACCCACTGTTCCTAGGCCGTCATTGAAAATAATAATTTGTTCTTAACTGACTTGCCTAGTTCAATAAAGGTAAAATTAATATTAGCCTTCATTGTCAGCTTGGGGATTTGAACTTGCAACCTTCCGGGTTACCGCTCTAACCACTAGGCTACCCTGCCGCCCCAAATATGGAGCTGCAGGATGGTGGCTGTGTAACGTGTATGCTAATAATCAGGAAGTACAGAGAGTGAATTTAATAGAACATGGAACAAAACAAGAAACACGAGTAGCGTACAGACATAAAACAAAGGAACAGAAACAATAACGCCTGGGGAAAGAACCAAAGGGAGTGACAGATATAGGGGTGGTAATCAGGAAGGGGATGGAGTCCAGGTGGGTAACAACATTCTTGATCTGGGTGATCTCTGCTGGGTCAATGTTTTGGCAGAAGCTTGCTGTAATGTGATAAGGTTTGAGACAGGTGCAGAGAAGAGTCCAGACAAGGAATCAGTGGTTCAGGATAAACATAATACTTTACTGAGAAATGGTGGCCACAGGATCACAGTATACTTGAAAAAACAACACCCAGGAAACGAACGCACACGGTAAATAATTCAAGCTTCTGCAAAGGACAACAGAAATCACTTCGTTTAACAGGGAAATCATAATGGGTAAATTGGACACACCTGAGTGTCATCAATGTCTCTAGGATGGTCTCTAACACCCTCTGGTGACAGGTGGACCATGACAGTGCGGTAGCAGAGAGAACAGTCTATGACTTGGGTTACTGTAGTCTTTGACACATTTTTGGGCCTTCGTCTGACACGGCCTAATATGGAGGCCCTGGATAGCATGAAGCTTGGCCCCAGTGATGTACTGGGCCGGACGCACTACCCTCTGTAGGACCTTACGGTTGGATGCAGAGCAGTTGCCATACCAGGTAGTGATGCCATACCAGGTAGTGATGCAACTGGTCAGGATGCTCTCAATGGTGCAGCTGAACTTTTTGAAGATCTGGAGACCCATGCCAAATCTTTTCAAGCTCCTGAGGGGGAAAAGGCATTGTCGTGCCCTCTTCATGACTGTTTTTGAGTGTTTGGACCATGATAGTTTGTTGGTGATGTGGACGCCAAGGAACTTGAAGCTCTCAACCTGTTCCACTATAGCCCTGTCGATGTGAATGGGGGCGTGCTGGGTCCTCCTTTTCCTGTAGTCCACGATCATCTCCTTTGACTTGATCACGTTGAGGGAGAGGTTTTTGTCTTGGCACCACACAGCCAGGTCTCTTACGGCCTCTGACCGACTGTCTCATTGTTGTCGGTGATCAGGCCTACCACCGTTGTGTCATCAGCAAACTTAATGATGGTGTTGGAGTCGTGCCTGGCCATGCAGTCGTTTGTGAACGGGACTAAGGAGGGGACTAAGCACGCACCCCTGAGGGGCCACTGTGTTGAGGATCAACGTGGCATATGTGTTGTTGCCTACCCTTACCACCTGGGGGCGGCCCATCAGGAAGTCCAGGATCCAGTTGCAGAGGGAGGTGTTTAGTCCCAGGGTCCTTAGCTTATTGGTGAGCTTTGTGGGCGCTATGGTGTTGAGCGTTGAGCTTTCGTCAATGAACAGCATTCTCACATAGGTGTTCCTTGTGTCCAGGTGGTAAAGGGCAGTGTTGAGTGCGATTGAGATTGCATCATCTGTTGGGGCGATATGCGAATTGGAGTGGGTCTAGCGTTTCCGGGATGATGGAGGTGATGTTAGCCATGACCAGCCTTTCAAAGTACTTCATGGCTACCGACATGAATGCTACAGAGCAGCAGTAGTCATTTAAGCAGGTTACCTTTGCTTTCTTGGCCACAGGGACTATGGTGGTCTGCTTGAAACATGTAGGTACTACAGACTTGTACTACAGACACTTGCCAGTTAGTCCGCACATACTCTGAGTACACGTCCTGGTAATCCATCTGACCCCGCTACCTTGTGAATGTTGACCTGTTTTAAAGGTTTTGCTCACGTCGGCTGATCACACAGTCATCTGAAACAGCTGATGCTCTCATGCATGCTTCAGTGTTGCTTGCCTCGAAGCGAGCATGAAAAGCATTTAGCCCATCTGGAAGGCGTCACTTGGCAGCTCGCGGATGGGTTTCCCTTTGTAGTCTGTAATAGCTTGCAAGCCCTGCCCCAACTGACGAGCATCAGAGCTGGTGGAGTAGGATTCAATCTTAGTCCTGTATTGACGCTTTGCCTGTTTGATGGTTCGTCTGAGGGCATAGCCGGATTTCTTATAAGCATTCAGATTAGTGTCCCTCTCCTTGAATGCGGCAGCTCTAGCCTTTTGCTCGGTGCGGATGATGCCTCTAATCCATGGCTTCTGGTTGGGATATGGACGCATGACGTCGTCGATGCACTTTTTGATGAAGCTGGTGACTGATTTGATATACTGCTAAATTCCATTGGATGAATCATGGAACATATTCCAGTTTGTGCTAGCAAAACAGTCATTTTGCGCCATTTTCTTATCATTCTGTACCATGCTGAAATTCCATGATACAGATTGAATAGAGGCCACAGTCTATTCACCATAAAAAAGATCACATAAAAACCATATAAAGTTATTGACATGCCAAAGTGGCTTGCCACGGTAGACAGTATCATTCCTTGCTGATTCTTCCCCAGTGTTAACAGTTAATCTAGGCCTGCTTTAAAAGCTCCCCTGTGTTCTCTACAGGAACTACAAGCCAGAGTTTGACAGGCTGAAGATCTGGTACGAGCACCGCCTCATTGATGACATGGTGGCACAAGTCCTCAAGTCCTCCGGAGCCTTCGTCTGGGCCTGCAAGAACTACGATGGAGACGTTCAGTCTGACATATTGGCTCAAGGTGAGACCAACACTAATATATAATATACTGTATATACAGTACCAGTCAAAAGTTTGGACGCCTACTCATTCAAGGGTTTTTCTTGATTTTTACGATTTTCTACATTGTAAAATAATAGTGAAGACATAAAAACTATAAAATAACACATATGAAATCATGTAGTAACCAAAAAAGTGTTAAACAAATCTAAATATATTTTATATTTAAAATTCTTTAAAGTTAACGACCTGACGACAGCTTTGCACACTCTTGGCATTCTCAAAACCATCAAGCGCTATGATGAAACTGGCTCTCATGTGGACCGCCACAGGAATGGAAGACCCAAAGTTACCCCTGCTGCAGAGGACATGTTCATAAATGCTTCACAGAGTTCAAGTAACAGACACATCTCAACATCAACTGTTCAGAGGAGACTGCTTGAATCAGGCCTTCATGGTCAAATTGCTGCAATGAAATCACTACTAAAGGACACCAATAAGAGACTTGCTTGGGCCAAGAAACATGAGCAATGGACATTGGACAGATTTGGACATTAGACCGGTGGAAATCTGTCCTTTGGTCTCATGAGTCAAAATCTGAGATTTTTGGTTCCAACCGCCGTGTGTTTGTGAGACGCAGAGTAGGTGAACGTAGAATCTCCACATGTGTGGTTCACACCGTGAAGCATGGAGGAGGTGTGATGGTGCTTTGCTTGTGACACTGTCAGTGATTTATTAAAAATTCAAGGCACACTTAACCAGCATGACTACCTCAGCATTCTGCAGCAATACGCCATCCCATCTTGTTTGTGCTTAGTGGGACTATCATTTGTTTTTTAACAGGACAGTGACCCAACACAGCTCCACACTGTGTAAGGGTTATTTGACCAAGGAGAGTATTGAAGTGCTGCATCAGATGACCTGGCCTCCACAATCATCTGACCTCAACCCAATTGAGATGGTTTGGGATAAGTTGGACCGCAGAGTGATGGAAAAGCAGCCAACAAGTGCTCAGCATATGTGGGAACTCCTTGGAAAAGCATTCCTCATGATGCTGTTTCAGACAATGCCAAGAGTGTGCAAAGCTGTCATCGAGGCAAAGGGTGGATACTTTGAAGAATCTATTTTGATTTGTTTAACACTTTTTTGGTTACTACATGATTCCATATGTTTAATTTCACAGTTTTAATGTCTTCACTAATATTTTACAATGTTTTTTTTTTTTTTACAAATAAAGAAAAACCCTTGAATGAGTAGGTGTGTGCAAACTTTTGACAGGTACTGTACATACAGTAATAATATATAATGATAATAAAACCATAATGGAATTGTTCAGTCTGACATACTGTCCCAATGTGAGACCAACACTAATATATAATATACTGTTTATACATACAGTAATATAGTTATTATTATTATGAAAACGTTCAGTCTGACATACTGGCTCAAGGTGAAACCACAGTCTAACTGTACATACATATGTTCCAATCATCGTCCAATATAATCTCATATTTTCTCTTAACTTCTAAGGGTTTCATGTTTTTATTGCTGAGAAAGGTCCACCTTGTAGCTAGCAGGAGTCCTCTTAAAGTATAATCACATCAGAAAGTCTGGATGTACAGTTCCTTCAGACAGTGTTCACACCCCTTGACTTTTTACACATTTTGTAGAGTTACAGCCTGAATTTAAAATTAATACAATTTCGATTTGGTATCACTGGCCAACACACAATACCCAAAGTAATTCAAAGTGGAATTATGTTTTTTGAGATATAAAAAAAATAATAAAAAATGAAAAGTTTAAATGTGACTGACCAGCTCAAATCTGGGTTATGTAGCATAAAAAAAATCATTTTACTTTATTTTGTATTTTTACATTGGATAAAAGTAGATACTCAGAGCTACAAAATGGTATTTCATACACTTCATCTGCTTTGAATGTTGATTAACTTGTAAACTCACTTTTGAGAAAAGGGCCTTTGAATGTTTTGGTACCTACTGGAGAGCTCTCCTTTGTCTTCACCCATTCAACATTGTTCACAGTGAGTAGTGTAGTAAAGATGAAGACTAAAAGTGGTAGTAGCCTACATCAAGGAACAATTCCAGTTAAAAAGAAAGTGTCCAGATAAAAACATGTTATAAATATTAGATGACACTTACCCAGACACACTGGTCTAAATTGATGGGTCATGTGAATGAAATGCTACAACCCCCAGCCACATCCAGTGGTGGAAAAAGTACTAAATTGTCATACTTGAGTAAAAGTATAAATCATTTCAAATTCCTTATATTAAGCCAGACGGCACAATTGTAGTTTATTTTTTATTGACGGATAGCCAGGGGAACAATGTACTTAAGTATAAAAAGTAAAAGTAAAAATATAGACTATTTCAAATTCCTTATATTAAGCAAACCAGATGGCACAATTGTATTTTTTTGTACTTTTATTGACGGATAGCCAGGGGCACACTCCATCACTCAGACATGATTTACAAACAAGGCATTTGTGTTTAGTGAGTCTGCCACACTAGTGGCAGTAGGGATGACCAGGGATGTTCTCTGTTTAGTGAGTCCTCCAGATCAGAGGCAGTAGGGATGACCAGGGATGTTATCTGTTTAGTGAGTCCTCCAGATCAGAGGCAGTAGGGATGACCAGGGATGTTCTCTGTTTAGTGAGTCCCACAGATCCGAGGCAGTAGGGATGACCAGGGATGTTCTCTGTTTAGTGAGTCCTCCAGATCAGAGGCAGTAGGGATGACCAGGGATGTTCTCTGTTTAGTGAGTCCCACAGATCCGAGGCAGGAGGGATGACCAGGGATGTTCTCTGTTTAGTGAGTCCTCCAGATCAGTGGCAGTAGGGATGACCAGGGATGTTCTCTTGATAAGTGTGTGAATTGGACAATTTTCCTGTCAAAATGTAACGAGTACTTTTGGGTGTCAAGGAAAATGTATGGAGTAAAAAGTACATTATATTTCTTTACGAATGTAGTGAAGTAAAAGTTGACAAAAATATAAATAGTAAAGTAATGTACAGATACCACAAAAAACGACTTAAGTCATACTTTAAAGTATTTTTACACCGATGCCCAAAGGGTAGCTTTTTAAAGCATTTCATGGCTACAGACGTGAGTGCTACGAGTCAGTATTCATTTAGCTTTTTACGTGGCTCTGTGTGTGGAGTAAAGGTGGTCTAGAATTTTTTTCCCTCTGGTTGCACATTTAACATGCTGATAGAAATGAGGGAAACTGAATTAATTTTCCCTGCATTAAAGTCCCCGGCCACTAGGAGCGCCGCCTCTGGATGAGCGCTTTTCTGTTTGCTTATGGTGGAATACAGCTAATTTAGTGTGGTTTTAGTGCCAGCCTCGGTCTGTGGTGGTATGTAAACAGCTATGAAAAATACAGATGAAAACTCTAGAGGTAGATAGTGCGGTCTACAGTTTATCATGCATGAGATACTCTACCTCAGGCGAGCAAAACCTTGAGACTTCCTTAGATATTGTGCACCAGCTGTTGTTTACAAATTACAAATGTCTTACCAGAGGCTGCTGTTCTGTCCTGACGATAGTGTATAACCCGCCAGTTGTATGTTCTTAATATCGCAGTTCAGCCACGACTCAGTGAAACATAAGATATTACAGTTATAAATGTCCTGTAGGTAAGATGTACGTGTTTTCAGTTTGTTAGATTTATTTTCCCAGCGATTGAACGTTAGCTAGCAGGATGGAAGGCAAGGGCAGATTAGCCACTCGTCGCCTGATCCTCACAAGGCACCCTGATCTCTTTCCGCAAACCTCCATTTCCTTTTCCAGCGAATCACTGGGATCTGGGCCTGGTCGGGTGCCTGTAATAGTATATCAAATCAAATCAAATTTATTTATAAAGCCCTTCTTACATCAGCTGATGTCACAAAGTGATGTCACAAACCCAGCCTAAAACCCCAAACAGCAAGCAATGCAGGTGTAGAAGGTGGTAAGGAAAAACTCCCTAGAAAGGCCAGAACCTAGAGAAGAACCAGGCTATGAAGGGTGGCCAGTCCTCATAGACACCCTCTTGTTGTTGTTGCATAGGTTTTGGCTCCCTGGGTCTAATGACGTCAGTGTTGGTGTGTCCTGATGGGAAGACCATTGAGGCAGAGGCAGCCCACGGCACTGTGACACGGCACTACCGCCAACACCAGAGGGTAAGGAACCTCTAACCCTAATTCTATCCCTGACTCACGCCACGGTAACCAGCAACTGAGCATTAGGACCTTTCCACGCTGGTGGGAAATTCAGTCTAATTGCTAATGCTAATGCTGCTGCATAGCCAGTAACTGTTACAAATATCCTCTCCTCTTGTAGGGTAGACCACCATGTCACTGTTAAAACTATCCTCCTGTATGGTAGAGCTACCAGAACCATTTCACTAGGCATGTTTATACCTGGTTCTAACATGAATTGTTTGTCCTGATCTTGTCCTCCTTCTGATTGTACCCACATTTTTAGATGATAAAAGAATATATACAGTACCAGTCAAAAGTTTGGACACACCTACTCATTCAAGGCTTTTCTTTATTTGTACTATTTTCTACATTGTAGAATAATAGTGAAGACATCACAACTATGAAATAACACATAAGGCACAGGTTGACTACTTTGAAGAATCTGAAATACAAAATATATTTTGATTTCTTCATCACTTTTCTGGTCACTACATGATTCCATGTGTTATTTCATAGTGTTGATGTCTTCACTATTATTCTACAATGTAGAAAATTGTACAAATAAAGAAAAACCCTTGAATGGGTCGATGTCCAAACGTTTGACTGGTACTGTATATATTATTCTATTATATTATTCTATTATATTGTAAAATGGGCAGGATCAGGATTGTCGTGACTTTACTTTCATTATTCTATTGCCTGTTATTTATCTAATCAACTATGTTTAATTGTTACCCGAATAAATTAAACATGTAACAATTAACTCATTAGGAATTTGAGGCACCATGAAAGCGGTTGTTTAAATAGTTACCATCTCCCGAATTAAAATCTGAAGGGTTTACCTATCATAAACCAACGTATTAATCATCACCTCGTGTCATATCATCATTCTGAACAGTCGTAACCTGCATCTGCAAAAAGCACAGCCTTACTTATGATTCAGTACTACACAAATTGGTTTAATCATTTATTTACTAGCTAACTAAATGATAACACAGGATAAACACACACACTTAATACATTAGGAACAGGTCCCTAGCGTACTGACACAACTTGATACAAAGGAGATGGAGAGGGAGAGAGAGAGAGAGACACTTATCGTTGATACATTGGAGGAACTACTCTCACAGTAATCATATACTTTGGGTTAGAGTAACCCTAACCCTAACCCGTTGATACATTGGAGGATCTACTCTCACAGTAATCATATACTTTGGGTTAGGGTAACCCTAACCCTAACCCGTTGATACATTGGAGGATCTACTCTCACAGTAATCATATACTTTGGGTTAGAGTAACCCTAACCCTAACCCGTTGATACATTGGAGGAACTACTCTCACAGTAATCATATACTTTGGGTTAGAGTAACCCTAACCCTAACCCGTTGATACATTGGAGGAACTACTCTCACAGTAATCATATACTTTGGGTTAGGGTAACCCTAACCCTAACCCGTTGATACATTGGAGGATCTACTCTCACAGTAATCATATACTTTGGGTTAGAGTAACCCTAACCCGTTGATACATTGGAGGAACTACTCTCACAGTAATCATATACTTTGGGTTAGAGTAACCCTAACCCGTTGATACATTGGAGGAACTACTCTCACAGTAATCATATACTTTGCACATGAACCGCCGCCCATTTGGAGTAAGAAAGCATTCATGTTTTTATGTGTAAATTCCTTAGTTTGCCATGGATCTCTGTCGGAACCAGGTCCTTCATAAGAAGGTTGTTGAGCCTTTCCGCGGCATGCTTGTAAGGCTCTGATTGTCCAAGAGGGTTCACCCGTCTCTTCCACTGTTGCTATTTTCTGCCCAGTGACTTGTCGTGTCGTCCTGAACAAATACAGAGTTTATTCTCCTTCCATTCGCTCTGGAAGCTGCTTCTTTGAAGATAGGCTAGCCAGCCTTGTTGATGGTTCACAAGGGTGATGAGAGTAGTAGAATACGACAGTTTGAAGAGAAGTAGAATGGTCCCACTTAAATGTGCTTCTCTAGATACTTTACTTTACAGCTAATCAGCCGTACCAGTCATTATCCGTGAGCTTCTCGCCTCCTCTCGCCTCTACCTCGTTGATATTCAGAGTTCGAACCACTTTGGACGTGAGCTGCAACTACACGCCTCTCTGGTCTAAATGTTCATTTCATTACCAATAATTTTATGTACTTTCTGGTCAAAAGGGACAGTTCCGTCAGACTGACACACTCGCTGACCTCACTCGGGCGTGGCTACTTACTGTGCAGTTTATAGGAGACAAATGATCTCTTATGGCTCCTAAAATCACATTAATATCTTAACATAAATACTTTCATCATTGTTCACAATGTAAAGGATGGAGATTTCGTAAATGAAGTGTATATACTTTTGAAGTTACAGTATTTTTTATGACATCACAAAATAACCCATATCACATTAGTTTTCTATAGCTCACCTCTGACCATTCTCCACATTCTTTGTTAAAGTTTCAGTGGGAAAAGTCTCTGTGTTGAACATTCCTGTGTGAATTTGGAGAGGGATGTTCTCTCCTTTAATTTACAATTGGGCGTGAGGTGTCAAAATCCCAGCAGCCCCCCCACCCCCCTCTGTGGGTGAGAGGGTCTGATTTCTGTCATCCATTGCCAAGCTGATCTGATCCAGTCGGATCCTCACAGGACAGTCATGACAGGACGAAGGATGCATGTTAGCGGCAGATAAACAGGGCACTGTCCTCTCTCGTCCTGTAGGGCCGACCCACCAGCACCAACCCCATCGCCAGTATCTTTGCCTGGACCAGAGGGCTGGAACACCGAGGGAAACTGGATGGAAACCCAGACCTCATCAGGTAATAACTACTAAAACGCTTACCTGTAATATCTCAATAACTACTAAAACCATGTAATATCTCAATAACTACTAAAACCCTGTAATATCTCAATAACTACTAAAACCATGTAATATCTCAATAACTACTAAAACCCTGTAATATCTCAATAACTACTAAAACCATGTAATATCTAAATAACTACTAAAACCATGTAATATCTAAATAACTACTAAAACCATGTAATATCTCAATAACTACTAAAACCCGTAATATCTCAATAACTACTAAAACCCTGACCTGTAATATATTGTTATATTAGTTATTGATGTTCGTGGAAAAAGTGACGCCAGAAGAGATGGCTGCCGTTTTACGGCCTCCTAACCAATTGTGCTATTGTGTGTTTTTTCGCGTTATTTGTAAGTTATTTTGGACACAATGTTTCTGCCACTGTCTGGATAGGAGGACATCGATTACTCACCTCGTAGTAAAGTTTTTTCTTTAATGAGTCGGACACAAAGGATTTAATTCAGACACCCGACAAGGCCCAAATCCACGTCATTAACATGAGAAAGCCGACATATTGGGGTGCCTTGTAAGGAACTGACGGCGAGTGGGTAATCTGCCGCTACCATCAGTCCTATTAGCCAACGTACAATCATTGGATAACAAAATAAACAAGCTACGATCGCGAATATGCTACCAACAGGACATTAAAAACTGTAACATCTTATGTTTCACCAAATCGTGGCTGAACGATGACATGGATAAGATACAGCTGGTGTGTTTTACACTGCATCGGCAAGATAGAACAGCTGCCTCCAGTAAGACAATGGGTGGCGGGCCTGTGTATATTTGTAAACAACAGCTGGTGCACGAAATCTAATATTAAGGATGTCTCAAGGTTTTGCTCGCCTGAGGTAGAGTATCTCACGATAAGCTGTAGACCACACTATTTACCAAGAGAGTTTATCTATATTTTTCTTAGCTGTATATTTACCACCACAAACCGATGCTGGCACTAAGTCCGCACTCAATGAGCTGTATACGGCCATAAGCAAACAGGAAAACGCTCATCCAGAAGTGGCGCTAGCTAGTGGCCGGGGACTTGAATGCAAAAACTAAAGCAGGAAGCACCAGTGACTCGGTCAATAAGGATGTGGTAAGATGATGTAGATGCTACGCTACAGGACTGTTTTGCTAGCACAGACAGGAATATGTTCCGGGATTCTTCCAATGGCATTGAGGAATACACCACATCAGTCACTGGTTTCATCAATAAGTGCATTGATGATGTTGTGACCGTACATACATACGAGCTAAATTACTTCTATGCTTGCTTCGAGAATAGCAACACTGAAGCATGCATGAAAGCATCAGCTGTTCCGGATGACTGTACATCACATCAGCTACGCTCTCATCATTCACAAGGCCAGGACGTGTACATTCACATTACCAGGACATGTATTCCGAGCATGCACTGACCAACTGGCAAGTGTCTTCACTGACATTTTCCACCTGTCCCTGACTGAGTCTGTAATACCAACATGTTTCAAGCAGACGGCCATAGTCCCTTTGCCCAAGAACACTCAGGTAACCTGCCTAAATGACTACCGACCCGTAGCACTCCGTCTGTAGCTTGGAAAGGCTGGTCATGGTCACATCAACACCATTATCCCAGACACCCTAGACCCACTCCAATTTTCATACCGCCCCAACAGATCCACAGATGATGCAATCTCTATTTCATCTCCACACTGCCCTTTCCCACCTGGACAAAAGGAACACCTACGTGAGAATGCTATTCATTGACTACAACTCAGCGTTCAATACCATAGTGCCCTCACAGCTCATCACTAAGCTAAGGACCCTGGGACTCAACACATCCCTCTGCAACTGGATCCTGGACTTCCTGACAGGCTGTCCCCACGTGGTAAGGGTAGGTAACAACACATCTGCCACGCTGATCCTCAACACGGGGGCCCGTCAGGGGTGTATACTTAGTCCCCTCCTGTACTCCCTGTTCACTCATGACCGCACGGCTAGGCATGACTCCAACACCATCATTCAATTTGCTGATGACACAGCAATGGTAGGCCTGATCACCGACAATGATGACACAGCCTATTGGGAGGTCAGAGACCTGTCCGTGTGGTGCCAGGATAAAAACCTCTCCCTTAACGTGATCAAGGCAAAGGAGATGATTGTGGACTAGAGAAAAAGGAGGACCGAGCACACCCCCATTCTCATCGACGGGGCTGTAGTGGAGCAGGTTGAGAGCTTCAAGTTCCTTGGTGTCCACATCACCAATGAACTATCATGGTCCAAACACACCAAGACAGTTGTGAAGGGGGCACGACAAAAAGCCTATTCTCCCTCAGGAGACTAAAAAGATTTGGCATGGGTCCCCAGATCCTCAAAAAGTTCTACAGCTGCACCATCGAGAGTATCACTGCCTTGTATGGCAACTGCTCGGCCTCCGGCCGCAAAGCACTACAGTGGTTAGTGTGTACATCACTGGGGCCAAGCTTCCTGCCATCCAGGACCTCTATACCAGGCGGTGTCAGAGGAAGGCCCTAACAACTGCCAAAGACTCCAGCCATCCTAGTCATAGACTGTTCTCTCTGCTACTGCACGACAAGCGGTACCGGAGCACCAAGTCTAGGTCCAAAATACTTCTTAGCAGCTTCTACCCCCAAGCCATAACACTCCAGAACATCTAATCAAATGGCTACCCAGACTATTTGCATTGTTTCCCCCACCCCCCCTTTCACGCGGCTCGACTAACCGGTGCCACTGCACATTGACTCTGTACCGGGACCCCCAGTATTTAACCTCACTACTGTTATTTTACTGCTGCTCTTTAAGAATTTGTTATTTTTTTAATCTATTTTTTACTTAACACTTATTTTTCTTAAAACTGCATTGTTGGTTAAGGGCTTGTAAGTAAGCATTTCACCTGTTGTATTTGGCGCATGTGACAAATAACATTTGATTTGATCAATAACTACTAAAACCTGTAATATACTTAACATGCTGTTGTCTCATTGACTCCTGTAGGTAACTAACCCTAACCCCTGTTGACCTGTAGGTTCTCCCAGACTCTAGAGAGGGTGTGTGTGGAGATCGTGGAGAGTGGTGTGATGACCAAGGACCTGGCCGGCTGCATCCACGGCCTGGCCAAGTGACTACATGCATATATACCACACTATACAGTACAGTCATGTCCTTAGTATAACCCTGGCCAAGTGACTACACTAGACAGTACAGTACAGTCATGTCCTTAGTATAACCCTGGCCAAGTGACTACACTAGAATGTACAGTACAGTCATGTCCTTAGTATAACCCTGGCCAAGTGACTACACTAGACAGTACAATCCATTCATGTCCACAGTATAACCCCGGCCAATTTAAACCTATGACTCAATCAGATTGCGGGTTATAAACCAGTTTTAAAGCTGGAATCCATAATGGTGAAACTTTTTTTCTGTTTGCGATATTACAACAGCAAAGAAGTTACTTCAAACAACCAATACTGTTTTTTTAGTCTCGGAGCTCAGTTAGGGTTATGTCTCTCCTCTCCTCCGTTAGGTTTAGGTCTCTCCTCTCCTCCGTTGGGGTTAGGTCTCTCCTCTCCTCCGTTGGGGTTAGGTCTCTCCTCTCCTCCGTTGGGGTTAGGTCTCTCCTCTCCTCCGTTGGGGTTAGGTCTCTCCTCTCCTCCGTTGGGGTTAGGTCTCTCCTCTCCTCTGTTGGGGTTAGGTCTCTCCTCTCCTCTGTTGGGGTTAGGTCTCTCCTCTCCTCCGTTGGGGTTAGGTCGCTCCTCTCCTCCGCTGGGGTTAGGTCGCTCCTCTCCTCCGTTGGGGTTAGGTCGCTCCTCTCCTCCGTTAGGGTTAGATCGCTCCGTTAGGGTTAGGTCTCTCCTCTCCTCCGTTGGGGTTAGGTCGCTCCTCTCCTCCGTTGGGGTTAGGTCGCTCCTCTCCTCCGTTAGGGTTAGATCGCTCCGTTAGGGTTAGGTCGCTCCTCTCCTCCGTTAGGGTTAGGTCGCTCCTCTCCTCCGTTAGGGTTAGGTCTCTCCTCTCCTCCGTTAGGGTTAGGTTAGGTCTCTCCTCCGTTAGGGTTAGGTTATGTCGCTCCTCCGTTAGGGTTAGGTCTCTCCTCTCCTCCGTTAGGGTTAGGTCTCTCCTATCCTCCGTTAGGGTTAGGTCGCTCCTCCGTTAGGGTTAGGTCGCTCCTCCGTTAGGGTTAGGTCGCTCCTCTCCTCTGTTAGGGTTATGTCTCTCCTCTCTTCCGTTAGGGTTATGTCTCTCCTCTCCTCCGTTAGGGTTATGTCTCTCCTCTCCTCCGTTAGGGTTATGTCTCTCCTCTCCTCCGTTAGGGTTAGGTCTCTCCTCTCCTCCATTAGGGTTAGGTCTCTCCTCTCCTCCGTTGGCGTTAGGTCTCTCCTCTCCTCCGTTGGTCGTTAGGTCTCTCCTCTGTTAGGGTTATGTCTCTCCTCTCCTCCGTTAGGGTTAGGTCTCTCCTCTCCTCCGTTAGGGTTATGTCTCTCCTCTCCCGTTAGGGTTAGGTCTCTCCTCTCCTCCGTTAGGTTTAGGTCTCTCCTCTCCTCCGTTGGGGTTAGGTCTCTCCTCTCCTCCGTTGGGGTTAGGTCTCTCCTCTCCTCCGTTGGGGTTAGGTCTCTCCTCTCCTCCGTTGGGGTTAGGTCTCTCCTCTCCTCTGTTGGGGTTAGGTCTCTCCTCTCCTCCGTTGGGGTTAGGTCGCTCCTCTCCTCCGCTGGGGTTAGGTCGCTCCTCTCCTCCGTTAGGGTTAGATCGCTCCGTTAGGGTTAGGTCTCTCCTCTCCTCCGTTGGGGTTAGGTCGCTCCTCTCCTCCGTTGGGGTTAGGTCTCTCCTCTCCTCCATTGGGATTAGGTCGCTCCTCCGTTAGGGTTAGGTCGCTCCTCTCCTCCGTTAGGGTTAGGTCGCTCCTCTCCTCCGTTAGGGTTAGGTCGCTCCTCTCCTCCGTTAGGGTTAGGTCTCTCCTCTCCTCCGTTAGGGTTAGGTTAGGTCTCTCCTCCGTTAGGGTTAGGTTATGTCGCTCCTCCGTTAGGGTTAGGTCTCTCCTCTCCTCCGTTAGGGTTAGGTCTCTCCTATCCTCCGTTAGGGTTAGGTCGCTCCTCCGTTAGGGTTAGGTCGCTCCTCTCCTCTGTTAGGGTTAGGTCGCTCCTCTCCTCTGTTAGGGTTATGTCTCTCCTCTCTTCCGTTAGGGTTATGTCTCTCCTCTCCTCCGTTAGGGTTATGTCTCTCCTCTCCTCCGTTAGGGTTAGGTCTCTCCTCTCCTCCGTTAGGGTTAGGTCTCTCCTCTCCTCCGTTAGGGTTAGGTCTCTCCTCTCCTCCGTTAGGGTTAGGTCTCTCCTCCGTTAGGGTTAGGTCTCTCCTCTGTTAGGGTTATGTCTCTCCTCTCCTCCGTTAGGGTTAGGTCTCTCCTCTCCTCCGTTACGGTTAGGTCTCTCCTCTCCTCCGTTAGGGTTAGGTCTCTCCTCTCCTCCGGTAGGGTTAGGTCTCTCCTCCGGTAGGGTTAGGTCTCTCCTCCGGTAGGGTTAGGTCTCTCCTCCGGTAGGGTTAGGTCTCTCCTACGGTAGGGTTAGGTCTCTCCTACGGTAGGGTCAGGTCTCTCCTCCGGTAGGGTTAGGTCTCTCCTACGGTAGGGTTAGGTCTCTCCTACGGTAGGGTTAGGTCTCTCCTACGGTAGGGTTAGGTCTCTCCTCCGGTAGGGTTAGGTCTCTCCTCTCCTCCGTTACGGTTAGGTCTCTCCTCCTCCGTTAGGGTTAGGTCTCTCCTCCTCCGTTAGGGTTAGGTCTCTCCTCCTCCGTTAGGGTTAGGTCTCTCCTCTCCTCCGTTAGGCTTAGGTCTCTCCTCTCCTCCGTTAGGGTTAGGCTGCTCCTCCGTTAGGGTTAGGTCTCTCCTCCGTTAGGGTTAGGTCTCTCCTCCGTTAGGGTTAGGTCTCTCCTCCGTTAGGGTTAGGTCTCTCCTCTCCTCCGTTGGGGTTAGGTCTCTCCTCTCCTCCGTTGGGGTTAGGTCTCTCCTCTCCTCCGTTAGGGTTAGGTCTCTCCTCTCCTCCGTTAGGCTTAGGTCTCTCCTCTCCTCCGTTAGGCTTAGGTCTCTCCTCTCCTCCGTTAGGCTTAGGTCTCTCCTCTCCTCCGTTAGGGTTAGGTCGCTCCTCTCCTCCGTTAGGGTTAGGTCGCTCCTCTCCTCCGTTAGGGTTAGGTCTCTATCCTCCGTTAGGGTTAGGTCGCTCCTCCGTTAGGGTTAGGTCGCTCCTCCGTTAGGGTTAGGTCGCTCCTCCGTTAGGGTTAGGTCGCTCCTCCGTTAGGGTTAGGTCGCTCCTCCGTTAGGGTTAGGTCGCTCCTCCGTTAGGGTTAGGTCGCTCCTCCGTTAGGGTTAGGTCGCTGCTCCTCTCCTCCGTTAGGGTTAGGTCGCTGCTCCTCTCCTCAGTTAGGGTTAGGTCTCTCCTCTCCTCCGTTGTGGTTAGGTCTCTCCTCTCCTCCGTTGTGGTTAGGTCTCTCCTCTCCTCCGTTGGGGTTAGGTCTCTCCTCTCCTCCGTTGGGGTTAGGTCTCTCCTCTCCTCCGTTGGGGTTAGGTCTCTCCTCTCCTCCGTTGGCGTTAGGTCTCTCCTCTCCTCCGTTGGGGTTAGGTCTCTCCTCTCCTCTGTTGGGGTTAGGTCTCTCCTCTCCTCCGTTAGGGTTAAGTCGCTCCTCTCCTCCGTTAGGGTTAGGCTGCTCCTCCGTTAGGGTTAGGTCTCTCCTCCGTTAGGGTTAGGTCTCTCCTCCGTTAGGGTTAGGTCTCTCCTCCGTTAGGGTTAGGTCTCTCCTCTCCTCCGTTGGGGTTAGGTCTCTCCTCTCCTCCGTTGGGGTTAGGTCTCTCCTCTCCTCCGTTAGGGTTAGGTCTCTCCTCTCCTCCGTTAGGGTTAGGTCTCTCCTCTCCTCCGTTAGGCTTAGGTCTCTCCTCTCCTCCGTTAGGCTTAGGTCTCTCCTCTCCTCCGTTAGGGTTAGGTCGCTCCTCTCCTCCGTTAGGGTTAGGTCGCTCCTCTCCTCCGTTAGGGTTAGGTCTCTATCCTCCGTTAGGGTTAGGTCTCTCCTCCGTTAGGGTTAGGTCGCTCCTCCGTTAGGGTTAGGTCGCTCCTCCGTTAGGGTTAGGTCGCTCCTCCGTTAGGGTTAGGTCGCTCCTCCGTTAGGGTTAGGTCGCTCCTCCGTTAGGGTTAGGTCGCTCCTCCGTTAGGGTTAGGTCGCTGCTCCTCTCCTCCGTTAGGGTTAGGTCGCTGCTCCTCTCCTCAGTTAGGGTTAGGTCTCTCCTCTCCTCCGTTGTGGTTAGGTCTCTCCTCTCCTCCGTTGTGGTTAGGTCTCTCCTCTCCTCCGTTGGGGTTAGGTCTCTCCTCTCCTCCGTTGGGGTTAGGTCTCTCCTCTCCTCCGTTGGGGTTAGGTCTCTCCTCTCCTCCGTTGGCGTTAGGTCTCTCCTCTCCTCCGTTGGGGTTAGGTCTCTCCTCTCCTCTGTTGGGGTTAGGTCTCTCCTCTCCTCTGTTGGGGTTAGGTCTCTCCTCTCCTCCGTTGGGGTTAGGTTGCTCCTCTCCTCCGCTGGGGTTAGGTCGCTCCTCTCCTCCGTTGGGGTTAGGTCGCTCCTCTCCTCCGTTAGGGTTAGATCGCTCCCTTAGGGTTAGGTCTCTCCTCTCCTCCGTTGGGGTTAGGTCGCTCCTCTCCTCCGTTAGGGTTAGATCGCTCCGTTAGGGTTAGGTCGCTCCTCTCCTCCGTTAGGGTTAGGTCGCTCCTCTCCTCCGTTATGGTTAGGTTAGGTCTCTCCTCCGTTAGGGTTAGGTTATGTCGCTCCTCCGTTAGGGTTAGGTCTCTCCTCTCCTCCGTTAGGGTTAGGTCTCTCCTATCATCTGTTAGGGTTAGGTCTCTCCTATCATCCGTTAGGGTTAGGTCGATCCTCCGTTAGGGTTAGGTCGCTCCTCCGTTAGGGTTAGGTCGCTCCTCTCCTCTGTTAGGGTTATGTCTCTCCTCTCTTCCGTTAGGGTTGTCTCTCCTCTCCTCCGTTAGGGTTATGTCTCTCCTCTCCTCCGTTAGGGTTAGGTCTCTCCTCCTCCGTTAGGGTTAGGTCTCTCCTCTCCTCCGTTAGGGTTAGGTCTCTCCTCTCCTCCGGTAGGGTTAGGTCTCTCCTCTCCTCCGGTAGGGTTAGGTCTCTCCTCCGGTAGGGTTAGGTCTCTCCTCCGGTAGGGTTAGGTCTCTCCTCCGGTAGGGTTAGGTCTCTCCTACGGTAGGGTTAGGTCTCTCCTCCGGTAGGGTTAGGTCGCTCCTCTCCTCTGTTAGGGTTAGGTCTCGCCGTTAGGGTTAGGTCAGGTCGCTCCTCCGTTAGGGTTAGGTCTCTCCTCTCCTCCGTTAGGGTTAAGTCGCTCCTCTCCTCCGTTAGGGTTAGGCCGCTCCTCCGTTAGGGTTAGGTATCTCCTCCGTTAGGGTTAGGTCTCTCCTCCGTTAGGGTTAGGTCTCTCCTCCGTTAGGGTTAGGTCTCTCCTCCGTTAGGGTTAGGTCTCTCCTCCGTTAGGGTTAGGTCTCTCCTCTCCTCCGTTGGGGTTAGGTCTCTCCTCTCCTCCGTTGGGGTTATGTCTCTCCACTCCTCCATTAGGGTTATGTCTCTCCCTCTCCTCTCCTCCGTTAGGGTTAGGTCTCTCCTCTCCTCTCATCCGTTAGGGTTAGGTCTCTCCTCTCCTCCGTTAGGCTTAGGTCTCTCCTCTCCTCCGTTAGGATTAGGTCTCTCCTCCCCTCCGTTAGGGTTAGGTCAGGTCGCTCCTCCGTTAGGGTTAGGTCTCTCCTCTCCTCCGTTAGGGTTAGGTCGCTCCTCTCCTCCGTTAGGGTTAGGTCGCTCCTCTCCTCCGTTAGGGTTAGGTCGCTCCTCTCCTCCGTTAGGGTTAGGTCGCTCCTCCGTTAGGGTTAGGTCGCTCCTCCGTTAGGGTTAGGTCGCTCCTCCGTTAGGGTTAGGTCGCTCCTCCGTTAGGGTTAGGTCGCTGCTCCCTTAGGGTTAGGTCGCTGCTCCCTTAGGGTTAGGTCGCTGCTCCTCTCCTCCGTTAGGGTTAGGTCGCTGCTCCTCTCCTCCGTTAGGGTTAGGTCGCTGCTCCTCTCCTCCGTTAGGGTTATGTCTCTCCTCTCCTCCGTTGTGGTTAGGTCTCTCCTCTCCTCCGTTGGGGTTAGGTCTCTCCTCTCCTCCGTTGGGGTTAGGTCTCTCCTCTCCTCCGTTGGGGTTAGGTCGCTCCTCCGTTAGGGTTAGGTCGCTCCTCCGTTAGGGTTAGGTCTCTCCTCTCCTCCGTTAGGGTTATGTCTCTCCTCTCCCGTTAGGGTTAGGTCTCTCCTCTCCTCCGTTAGGTTTAGGTCTCTCCTCTCCTCCGTTGGGGTTAGGTCTCTCCTCTCCTCCGTTGGGGTTAGGTCTCTCCTCTCCTCCGTTGGGGTTAGGTCTCTCCTCTCCTCCGTTGGGGTTAGGTCTCTCCTCTCCTCTGTTGGGGTTAGGTCTCTCCTCTCCTCCGTTGGGGTTAGGTCGCTCCTCTCCTCCGCTGGGGTTAGGTCGCTCCTCTCCTCCGTTAGGGTTAGATCGCTCCGTTAGGGTTAGGTCTCTCCTCTCCTCCGTTGGGGTTAGGTCGCTCCTCTCCTCCGTTGGGGTTAGGTCTCTCCTCTCCTCCGTTGGGATTAGGTCGCTCCTCCGTTAGGGTTAGGTCGCTCCTCTCCTCCGTTAGGGTTAGGTCTCTCCTCTCCTCCGTTAGGGTTAGGTTAGGTCTCTCCTCCGTTAGGGTTAGGTTATGTCGCTCCTCCGTTAGGGTTAGGTCTCTCCTCTCCTCCGTTAGGGTTAGGTCTCTCCTATCCTCCGTTAGGGTTAGGTCGCTCCTCCGTTAGGGTTAGGTCGCTCCTCCGTTAGGGTTAGGTCGCTCCTCTCCTCTGTTAGGGTTATGTCTCTCCTCTCTTCCGTTAGGGTTATGTCTCTCCTCTCCTCCGTTAGGGTTATGTCTCTCCTCTCCTCCGTTAGGGTTAGGTCTCTCCTCTCCTCCGTTAGGGTTAGGTCTCTCCTCTCCTCCGTTAGGGTTAGGTCTCTCCTCCGTTAGGGTTAGGTCTCTCCTCTGTTAGGGTTATGTCTCTCCTCTCCTCCGTTAGGGTTAGGTCTCTCCTCTCCTCCGTTAGGGTTAGGTCTCTCCTCTCCTCCGTTACGGTTAGGTCTCTCCTCTCCTCCGTTAGGGTTAGGTCTCTCCTCTCCTCCGGTAGGGTTAGGTCTCTCCTCCGGTAGGGTTAGGTCTCTCCTCCGGTAGGGTTAGGTCTCTCCTCCGGTAGGGTTAGGTCTCTCCTCCGGTAGGGTTAGGTCTCTCCTCCGGTAGGGTTAGGTCTCTCCTACGGTAGGGTTAGGTCTCTCCTACGGTAGGGTCAGGTCTCTCCTCCGGTAGGGTTAGGTCTCTCCTACGGTAGGGTTAGGTCTCTCCTACGGTAGGGTTAGGTCTCTCCTCCGGTAGGGTTAGGTCTCTCCTCTCCTCCGTTACGGTTAGGTCTCTCCTCCTCCGTTAGGGTTAGGTCTCTCCTCCTCCGTTAGGGTTAGGTCTCTCCTCCTCCGTTAGGGTTAGGTCTCTCCTCTCCTCCGTTAGGGTTAAGTCGCTCCTCTCCTCCGTTAGGGTTAGGCTGCTCCTCCGTTAGGGTTAGGTCTCTCCTCCGTTAGGGTTAGGTCTCTCCTCCGTTAGGGTTAGGTCTCTCCTCCGTTAGGGTTAGGTCTCTCCTCTCCTCCGTTGGGGTTAGGTCTCTCCTCTCCTCCGTTGGGGTTAGGTCTCTCCTCTCCTCCGTTGGGGTTAGGTCTCTCCTCTCCTCCGTTAGGGTTAGGTCTCTCCTCTCCTCCGTTAGGCTTAGGTCTCTCCTCTCCTCCGTTAGGCTTAGGTCTCTCCTCTCCTCCGTTAGGCTTAGGTCTCTCCTCTCCTCCGTTAGGGTTAGGTCGCTCCTCTCCTCCGTTAGGGTTAGGTCGCTCCTCTCCTCCGTTAGGGTTAGGTCTCTATCCTCCGTTAGGGTTAGGTCGCTCCTCCGTTAGGGTTAGGTTGCTCCTCCGTTAGGGTTAGGTCGCTCCTCCGTTAGGGTTAGGTCGCTCCTCCGTTAGGGTTAGGTCGCTCCTCCGTTAGGGTTAGGTCGCTCCTCCGTTAGGGTTAGGTCGCTCCTCCGTTAGGGTTAGGTCGCTCCTCCGTTAGGGTTAGGTCGCTCCTCCGTTAGGGTTAGGTCGCTGCTCCTCTCCTCCGTTAGGGTTAGGTCGCTGCTCCTCTCCTCAGTTAGGGTTAGGTCTCTCCTCTCCTCCGTTGTGGTTAGGTCTCTCCTCTCCTCCGTTGTGGTTAGGTCTCTCCTCTCCTCCGTTGGGGTTAGGTCTCTCCTCTCCTCCGTTGGGGTTAGGTCTCTCCTCTCCTCCGTTGGGGTTAGGTCTCTCCTCTCCTCCGTTGGCGTTAGGTCTCTCCTCTCCTCCGTTGGGGTTAGGTCTCTCCTCTCCTCTGTTGGGGTTAGGTCTCTCCTCTCCTCTGTTGGGGTTAGGTCTCTCCTCTCCTCCGTTGGGGTTAGGTTGCTCCTCTCCTCCGCTGGGGTTAGGTCGCTCCTCTCCTCCGTTGGGGTTAGGTCGCTCCTCTCCTCCGTTAGGGTTAGATCGCTCCCTTAGGGTTAGGTCTCTCCTCTCCTCCGTTGGGGTTAGGTCGCTCCTCTCCTCCGTTAGGGTTAGATCGCTCCGTTAGGGTTAGGTCGCTCCTCTCCTCCGTTAGGGTTAGGTCGCTCCTCTCCTCCGTTATGGTTAGGTTAGGTCTCTCCTCCGTTAGGGTTAGGTTAGGTCTCTCCTCCGTTAGGGTTAGGTCTCTCCTCTCCTCCGTTGGGGTTAGGTCTCTCCTCTCCTCCGTTGGGGTTAGGTCTCTCCTCTCCTCCGTTGGGGTTAGGTCTCTCCTCTCCTCCGTTAGGGTTAGGTCTCTCCTCTCCTCCGTTAGGCTTAGGTCTCTCCTCTCCTCCGTTAGGCTTAGGTCTCTCCTCTCCTCCGTTAGGCTTAGGTCTCTCCTCTCCTCCGTTAGGGTTAGGTCGCTCCTCTCCTCCGTTAGGGTTAGGTCGCTCCTCTCCTCCGTTAGGGTTAGGTCTCTATCCTCCGTTAGGGTTAGGTCGCTCCTCCGTTAGGGTTAGGTTGCTCCTCCGTTAGGGTTAGGTCGCTCCTCCGTTAGGGTTAGGTCGCTCCTCCGTTAGGGTTAGGTCGCTCCTCCGTTAGGGTTAGGTCGCTCCTCCGTTAGGGTTAGGTCGCTCCTCCGTTAGGGTTAGGTCGCTCCTCCGTTAGGGTTAGGTCGCTCCTCCGTTAGGGTTAGGTCGCTGCTCCTCTCCTCAGTTAGGGTTAGGTCTCTCCTCTCCTCCGTTGTGGTTAGGTCTCTCCTCTCCTCCGTTGTGGTTAGGTCTCTCCTCTCCTCCGTTGTGGTTAGGTCTCTCCTCTCCTCCGTTGGGGTTAGGTCTCTCCTCTCCTCCGTTGGGGTTAGGTCTCTCCTCTCCTCCGTTGGGGTTAGGTCTCTCCTCTCCTCCGTTGGGGTTAGGTCTCTCCTCTCCTCCGTTGGCGTTAGGTCTCTCCTCTCCTCCGTTGGGGTTAGGTCTCTCCTCTCCTCTGTTGGGGTTAGGTCTCTCCTCTCCTCTGTTGGGGTTAGGTCTCTCCTCTCCTCCGTTGGGGTTAGGTTGCTCCTCTCCTCCGCTGGGGTTAGGTCGCTCCTCTCCTCCGTTGGGGTTAGGTCGCTCCTCTCCTCCGTTAGGGTTAGATCGCTCCCTTAGGGTTAGGTCTCTCCTCTCCTCCGTTGGGGTTAGGTCGCTCCTCTCCTCCGTTAGGGTTAGATCGCTCCGTTAGGGTTAGGTCGCTCCTCTCCTCCGTTAGGGTTAGGTCGCTCCTCTCCTCCGTTATGGTTAGGTTAGGTCTCTCCTCCGTTAGGGTTAGGTTATGTCGCTCCTCCGTTAGGGTTAGGTCTCTCCTCTCCTCCGTTAGGGTTAGGTCTCTCCTATCATCTGTTAGGGTTAGGTCTCTCCTATCATCCGTTAGGGTTAGGTCGATCCTCCGTTAGGGTTAGGTCGCTCCTCCGTTAGGGTTAGGTCGCTCCTCTCCTCTGTTAGGGTTATGTCTCTCCTCTCTTCCGTTAGGGTCATGTCTCTCCTCTCCTCCGTTAGGGTTATGTCTCTCCTCTCCTCCGTTAGGGTTAGGTCTCTCCTCCTCCGTTAGGGTTAGGTCTCTCCTCCTCCGTTAGGGTTAGGTCTCTCCTCTCCTCCGTTAGGGTTAGTTCTCTCCTCTCCTCCGGTAGGGTTAGGTCTCTCCTCCGGTAGGGTTAGGTCTCTCCTCCGGTAGGGTTAGGTCTCTCCTCCGGTAGGGTTAGGTCTCTCCTACGGTAGGGTTAGGTCTCTCCTCCGGTAGGGTTAGGTCGCTCCTCTCCTCTGTTAGGGTTAGGTCTCGCCGTTAGGGTTAGGTCAGGTCGCTCCTCCGTTAGGGTTAGGTCTCTCCTCTCCTCCGTTAGGGTTAAGTCGCTCCTCTCCTCCGTTAGGGTTAGGCCGCTCCTCCGTTAGGGTTAGGTCTCTCCTCCGTTAGGGTTAGGTCTCTCCTCCGTTAGGGTTAGGTCTCTCCTCCGTTAGGGTTAGGTCTCTCCTCCGTTAGGGTTAGGTCTCTCCTCCGTTAGGGTTAGGTCTCTCCTCTCCTCCGTTGGGGTTAGGTCTCTCCTCTCCTCCGTTGGGGTTATGTCTCTCCACTCCTCCATTAGGGTTATGTCTCTCCTCTCCTCTCCTCCGTTAGGGTTAGGTCTCTCCTCTCCTCTCATCCGTTAGGGTTAGGTCTCTCCTCTCCTCCGTTAGGCTTAGGTCTCTCCTCTCCTCCGTTAGGATTAGGTCTCTCCTCCCCTCCGTTAGGGTTAGGTCAGGTCGCTCCTCCGTTAGGGTTAGGTCTCTCCTCTCCTCCGTTAGGGTTAGGTCGCTCCTCTCCTCCGTTAGGGTTAGGTCGCTCCTCTCCTCCGTTAGGGTTAGGTCGCTCCTCTCCTCCGTTAGGGTTAGGTCGCTCCTCCGTTAGGGTTAGGTCGCTCCTCCGTTAGGGTTAGGTCGCTCCTCCGTTAGGGTTAGGTCGCTCCTCCGTTAGGGTTAGGTCGCTCCTCCGTTAGGGTTAGGTCGCTGCTCCCTTAGGGTTAGGTCGCTGCTCCCTTAGGGTTAGGTCGCTGCTCCTCTCCTCCGTTAGGGTTAGGTCGCTGCTCCTCTCCTCCGTTAGGGTTAGGTCTCTCCTCCTCCGTTAGGGTTAGGTCTCTCCTCCTCCGTTAGGGTTAGGTCTCTCCTCTCCTCCGTTAGGGTTAGTTCTCTCCTCTCCTCCGGTAGGGTTAGGTCTCTCCTCCGGTAGGGTTAGGTCTCTCCTCCGGTAGGGTTAGGTCTCTCCTACGGTAGGGTTAGGTCTCTCCTCCGGTAGGGTTAGGTCGCTCCTCTCCTCTGTTAGGGTTAGGTCTCGCCGTTAGGGTTAGGTCAGGTCGCTCCTCCGTTAGGGTTAGGTCTCTCCTCTCCTCCGTTAGGGTTAAGTCGCTCCTCTCCTCCGTTAGGGTTAGGCCGCTCCTCCGTTAGGGTTAGGTCTCTCCTCCGTTAGGGTTAGGTCTCTCCTCCGTTAGGGTTAGGTCTCTCCTCCGTTAGGGTTAGGTCTCTCCTCCGTTAGGGTTAGGTCTCTCCTCCGTTAGGGTTAGGTCTCTCCTCTCCTCCGTTGGGGTTAGGTCTCTCCTCTCCTCCGTTGGGGTTATGTCTCTCCACTCCTCCATTAGGGTTATGTCTCTCCTCTCCTCTCCTCCGTTAGGGTTAGGTCTCTCCTCTCCTCTCATCCGTTAGGGTTAGGTCTCTCCTCTCCTCCGTTAGGCTTAGGTCTCTCCTCTCCTCCGTTAGGATTAGGTCTCTCCTCCCCTCCGTTAGGGTTAGGTCAGGTCGCTCCTCCGTTAGGGTTAGGTCTCTCCTCTCCTCCGTTAGGGTTAGGTCGCTCCTCTCCTCCGTTAGGGTTAGGTCGCTCCTCTCCTCCGTTAGGGTTAGGTCGCTCCTCTCCTCCGTTAGGGTTAGGTCGCTCCTCCGTTAGGGTTAGGTCGCTCCTCCGTTAGGGTTAGGTCGCTCCTCCGTTAGGGTTAGGTCGCTCCTCCGTTAGGGTTAGGTCGCTCCTCCGTTAGGGTTAGGTCGCTGCTCCCTTAGGGTTAGGTCGCTGCTCCCTTAGGGTTAGGTCGCTGCTCCTCTCCTCCGTTAGGGTTAGGTCGCTGCTCCTCTCCTCCGTTAGGGTTAGGTCGCTGCTCCTCTCCTCCGTTAGGGTTAGGTCGCTGCTCCTCTCCTCCGTTAGGGTTATGTCTCTCCTCTCCTCCGTTGTGGTTAGGTCTCTCCTCTCCTCCGTTGTGGTTAGGTCTCTCCTCTCCTCTGTTGTGGTTAGGTCTCTCCTCTCCTCTCCTCTGTTGGGGTTAGGTCTCTCCTCTCCTCTCCTCTGTTGGGGTTAGGTCTCTCCTCTCCTCCGTTGGGGTTAGGTCGCTCCTCTCCTCCGTTGGGGTTAGGTCGCTCCTCTCCTCCGTTGGGGTTAGGTCGCTCCTCTCCTCCGTTGGGGTTAGGTCGCTCCTCTCCTCCGTTAGGGTTAGGTCTCTCCTCTCCTCCGTTAGGGTTAGGTCGCTCCTCCGTTAGGGTTAGGTCACTCCTCTCCTCTGTTAGGGTTATGTCTCTCCTCTCTTCCGTTAGGGTTATGTCTCTCCTCTCCTCCGTTAGGGTTAGGTCTCTCCTCTCCTCCGTTAGGGTTAGGTCTCTCCTCTCCTCCGTTAGGGTTAGGTCTCTCCTCTCCTCCGTTAGGGTTAGGTCTCTCCTCTCCTCCGTTAGGGTTAGGTCTCTCCTCTCCTCCGTTAGGGTTAGGTCTCTCCTCTCCTTCGTTAGGGTTAGGTCTCTCCTCCGGTAGGGTTAGGTCTCTCCTCCGGTAGGGTTAGGTCTCTCCTCCGGTAGGGTTAGGTCTCTCCTCCGGTAGGGTTAGGTCGCTCCTCCGGTAGGGTTAGGTCTCTCCTCTCCTCCGTTAGGGTTAGGTCTCTCCTCCGTTAGGGTTAGGTCTCTCCTCCATTAGGTTTAGGTCTCTCCTCCATTAGGGTTAGGTCTCTCCTCTCCTCTGTTAGGGTTATGTCTCTCCTCTCCTCTGTTAGGGTTATGTCTCTCCTCTCCTCCGTTAGGGTTATGTCTCTCCTCTCCTCCGTTAGGGTTAGGTCTCTCCTCTCCTCCGTTAGGGTTAGGTCTCTCCTCTCCTCCGTTAGGGTTATGTCGCTCCTCTCCTCCGTTAGGGTTAGGTCGCTCCTCTCCTCCGTTAGGGTTAGGTCGATCCTCTCCTCCGTTAGGGTTAGATCGCTCCGTTAGGGTTAGGTCTCTCCTCTCCTCCGTTGGGGTTAGGTCGCTCCTCTCCTCCGTTAGGGTTAGGTCTCTCCTCTCCTCCGTTAGGGTTAGGTTAGGTCGCTCCTCCGTTAGGGTTAGGTTAGGTCGCTCCTCCGTTAGGGTTAGGTTAGGTCGATCCTCCGTTAGGGTTAGGTCGCTCCTCCGTTAGGGTTAGGTCGCTCCTCTCCTCTGTTAGGGTTATGTCTCTCCTCTCTTCCGTTAGGGTTATGTCTCTCCTCTCCTCCGTTAGGGTTATGTCTCTCCTCTCCTCCGTTAGGGTTAGGTCTCTCCTCCTCCGTTAGGGTTAGGTCTCTCCTCCTCCGTTAGGGTTAGGTCTCTCCTCTCCTCCGTTAGGGTTAGTTCTCTCCTCTCCTCCGGTAGGGTTAGGTCTCTCCTCCGGTAGGGTTAGGTCTCTCCTCCGGTAGGGTTAGGTCTCTCCTCCGGTAGGGTTAGGTCTCTCCTACGGTAGGGTTAGGTCTCTCCTCCGGTAGGGTTAGGTCGCTCCTCTCCTCTGTTAGGGTTAGGTCTCGCCGTTAGGGTTAGGTCAGGTCGCTCCTCCGTTAGGGTTAGGTCTCTCCTCTCCTCCGTTAGGGTTAAGTCGCTCCTCTCCTCCGTTAGGGTTAGGCCGCTCCTCCGTTAGGGTTAGGTCTCTCCTCCGTTAGGGTTAGGTCTCTCCTCCGTTAGGGTTAGGTCTCTCCTCCGTTAGGGTTAGGTCTCTCCTCCGTTAGGGTTAGGTCTCTCCTCCGTTAGGGTTAGGTCTCTCCTCCGTTAGGGTTAGGTCTCTCCTCTCCTCCGTTGGGGTTAGGTCTCTCCTCTCCTCCGTTGGGGTTATGTCTCTCCACTCCTCCATTAGGGTTATGTCTCTCCTCTCCTCTCCTCCGTTAGGGTTATGTCTCTCCTCTCCTCCGTTAGGCTTAGGTCTCTCCTCTCCTCCGTTAGGATTAGGTCTCTCCTCCCCTCCGTTAGGGTTAGGTCAGGTCGCTCCTCCGTTAGGGTTAGGTCTCTCCTCTCCTCCGTTAGGGTTAGGTCGCTCCTCTCCTCCGTTAGGGTTAGGTCGCTCCTCTCCTCCGTTAGGGTTAGGTCGCTCCTCTCCTCCGTTAGGGTTAGGTCGCTCCTCCGTTAGGGTTAGGTCGCTCCTCCGTTAGGGTTAGGTCGCTCCTCCGTTAGGGTTAGGTCGCTGCTCCCTTAGGGTTAGGTCGCTGCTCCCTTAGGGTTAGGTCGCTGCTCCTCTCCTCCGTTAGGGTTAGGTCGCTGCTCCTCTCCTCCGTTAGGGTTAGGTCTCTCCTCCTCCGTTAGGGTTAGGTCTCTCCTCCTCCGTTAGGGTTAGGTCTCTCCTCCTCCGTTAGGGTTAGGTCTCTCCTCTCCTCCGTTAGGGTTAGTTCTCTCCTCCTCCGTTAGGGTTAGGTCGCTCCTCCGTTAGGGTTAGGTCGCTGCTCCCTTAGGGTTAGGTCGCTGCTCCCTTAGGGTTAGGTCGCTGCTCCTCTCCTCCGTTAGGGTTAGGTCGCTGCTCCTCTCCTCCGTTAGGGTTAGGTCTCTCCTCCTCCGTTAGGGTTAGGTCTCTCCTCCTCCGGTAGGGTTAGGTCTCTCCTCCGGTAGGGTTAGGTCTCTCCTCCGGTAGGGTTAGGTCTCTCCTCCGGTAGGGTTAGGTCTCTCCTACGGTAGGGTTAGGTCTCTCCTCCGGTAGGGTTAGGTCGCTCCTCTCCTCTGTTAGGGTTAGCTCTCGCCGTTAGGGTTAGGTCAGGTCGCTCCTCCGTTAGGGTTAGGTCTCTCCTCTCCTCCGTTAGGGTTAAGTCGCTCCTCTCCTCCGTTAGGGTTAGGCCGCTCCTCCGTTAGGGTTAGGTCTCTCCTCCGTTAGGGTTAGGTCTCTCCTCCGTTAGGGTTAGGTCTCTCCTCCGTTAGGGTTAGGTCTCTCCTCCGTTAGGGTTAGGTCTCTCCTCCGTTAGGGTTAGGTCTCTCCTCTCCTCCGTTGGGGTTAGGTCTCTCCTCTCCTCCGTTGGGGTTATGTCTCTCCACTCCTCCATTAGGGTTATGTCTCTCCTCTCCTCTCCTCCGTTAGGGTTAGGTCTCTCCTCTCCTCTCATCCGTTAGGGTTAGGTCTCTCCTCTCCTCCGTTAGGCTTAGGTCTCTCCTCTCCTCCGTTAGGATTAGGTCTCTCCTCCCCTCCGTTAGGGTTAGGTCAGGTCGCTCCTCCGTTAGGGTTAGGTCTCTCCTCTCCTCCGTTAGGGTTAGGTCGCTCCTCTCCTCCGTTAGGGTTAGGTCGCTCCTCTCCTCCGTTAGGGTTAGGTCGCTCCTCTCCTCCGTTAGGGTTAGGTCGCTCCTCCGTTAGGGTTAGGTCGCTCCTCCGTTAGGGTTAGGTCGCTCCTCCGTTAGGGTTAGGTCGCTGCTCCCTTAGGGTTAGGTCGCTGCTCCCTTAGGGTTAGGTCGCTGCTCCTCTCCTCCGTTAGGGTTAGGTCGCTGCTCCTCTCCTCCGTTAGGGTTAGGTCGCTGCTCCTCTCCTCCGTTAGGGTTATGTCTCTCCTCTCCTCCGTTGTGGTTAGGTCTCTCCTCTCCTCCGTTGTGGTTAGGTCTCTCCTCTCCTCCGTTGGGGTTAGGTCTCTCCTCTCCTCCGTTGGGGTTAGGTCTCTCCTCTCCTCCGTTGGGGTTAGGTCTCTCCTCTCCTCCGTTGGGGTTAGGTCTCTCCTCTCCTCTGTTGTGGTTAGGTCTCTCCTCTCCTCTCCTCTGTTGGGGTTAGGTCTCTCCTCTCCTCTCCTCTGTTGGGGTTAGGTCTCTCCTCTCCTCCGTTGGGGTTAGGTCGCTCCTCTCCTCCGTTGGGGTTAGGTCGCTCCTCTCCTCCGTTAGGGTTAGGTCTCTCCTCTCCTCCGTTAGGGTTAGGTCGCTCCTCCGTTAGGGTTAGGTCACTCCTCTCCTCTGTTAGGGTTATGTCTCTCCTCTCTTCCGTTAGGGTTAGGTCTCTCCTCTCCTCCGTTAGGGTTAGGTCGCTCCTCCGTTAGGGTTAGGTCACTCCTCTCCTCTGTTAGGGTTATGTCTCTCCTCTCTTCCGTTAGGGTTATGTCTCTCCTCTCCTCCGTTAGGGTTAGGTCTCTCCTCTCCTCCGTTAGGGTTAGGTCTCTCCTCTCCTCCGTTAGGGTTAGGTCTCTCCTCTCCTCCGTTAGGGTTAGGTCTCTCCTCTCCTCCGTTAGGGTTAGGTCTCTCCTCTCCTCCGTTAGGGTTAGGTCTCTCCTCCGGTAGGGTTAGGTCTCTCCTCCGGTAGGGTTAGGTCTCTCCTCCGGTAGGGTTAGGTCTCTCCTCCGGTAGGGTTAGGTCGCTCCTCCGGTAGGGTTAGGTCTCTCCTCTCCTCCGTTAGGGTTAGGTCTCTCCTCCGTTAGGGTTAGGTCTCTCCTCCATTAGGTTTAGGTCTCTCCTCCATTAGGGTTAGGTCTCTCCTCTCCTCTGTTAGGGTTATGTCTCTCCTCTCCTCTGTTAGGGTTATGTCTCTCCTCTCCTCCGTTAGGGTTAGGCCTCTCCTCTCCTCCGTTAGGGTTAGGTCTCTCCTCTCCTCCGTTAGGGTTATGTCGCTCCTCTCCTCCGTTAGGGTTAGGTCGCTCCTCTCCTCCGTTAGGGTTAGGTCGATCCTCTCCTCCGTTAGGGTTAGATCGCTCCGTTAGGGTTAGGTCTCTCCTCTCCTCCGTTGGGGTTAGGTCGCTCCTCTCCTCCGTTAGGGTTATGTCTCTCCTCTCCTCCGTTAGGGTTAGTTCTCTCCTCTCCTCCGGTAGGGTTAGGGCTCTCCTCCGGTAGGGTTAGGGCTCTCCTCCGGTAGGGTTAGGGCTCTCCTCCGGTAGGGTTAGGGCTCTCCTCCGTTAGGGTTAGGTCTCTCCTCCGTTAGGGTTAGGTCTCTCCTCCGTTAGGGTTAGGTCTCTCCTCCGGTAGGGTTAGGTCGCTCCTCTCCTCTGTTAGGGTTAGGTCTCGCCGTTAGGGTTAGGTCAGGTCGCTCCTCCGTTAGGGTTAGGTCTCTCCTCTCCTCCGTTAGGGTTAAGTCGCTCCTCTCCTCCGTTAGGGTTAGGTCGCTCCTCCGTTAGGGTTAGGTCTCTCCTCCGTTAGGGTTAGGTCTCTCCTCCGTTAGGGTTAGGTCTCTCCTCCGTTAGGGTTAGGTCTCTCCTCCGTTAGGGTTAGGTCTCTCCTCCGTTAGGGTTAGGTCTCTCCTCTCCTCCGTTGGGGTTAGGTCTCTCCTCTCCTCCGTTGGGGTTAGGTCTCTCCTCTCCTCCGTTGGGGTTAGGTCTCTCCTCTCCTCCGTTGGGGTTAGGTCTCTCCTCTCCTCCGTTGGGGTTAGGTCTCTCCTCTCCTCCGTTGCGGTTAGGTCTCTCCTCTCCTCCGTTGGGGTTAGGTCGCTCCTCTCCTCCGTTGGGGTTAGGTCGCTCCTCTCCTCCGTTGGGGTTAGGTCGCTCCTCTCCTCCGTTGGGGTTAGGTCGCTCCTCTCCTCCGTTGGGGTTAGGTCGCTCCTCTCCTCCGTTGGGGTTAGGTCGCTCCTCTCCTCCGTTGGGGTTAGGTCGCTCTGCTCCTCTGTTAGGGTTAGATCGCTCCGTTAGGGTTAGGTCTCTCCTCTCCTCCGTTGGGGTTAGGTCGCTCCTCTCCTCCGTTGGGGTTAGGTCGCTCCTCTCCTCCGTTGGGGTTAGGTCGCTCCTCTCCTCCGTTAGGGTTAGATCGCTCCGTTAGGGTTAGGTCTCTCCTCTCCTCCGTTAGGGTTATGTCTCTCCTCTCCTCTGTTAGGGTTATGTCTCTCCTCTCTTCCGTTAGGGTTATGTCTCTCCTCTCCTCCGTTAGGGTTATGTCTCTCCTCTCCTCCGTTAGCGTTAGGTCTCTCCTCTCCTCCGTTAGGCTTAGGTCTCTCCTCCGTTAGGCTTAGGTCTCTCCTCCGCTAGGCTTAGGTCTCTCCTCCGCTAGGCTTAGGTCTCTCCTCTCCTCCGTTAGGGTTAGGTCTCTCCTCTCCTCCGTTAGGGTTAGGTCTCTCCTCCGGTAGGGTTAGGTCTCTCCTCTCCTCCGTTAAGGTTAGGTCTCTCCTCTCCTCCGTTAGGGTTAGGTCTCTCCTCTCCTCCGTTAGGGTTAGGTCTCTCCTCCGGTAGGGTTAGGTCTCTCCTCCGGTAGGGTTAGGTCTCTCCTCCGGTAGGGTTAGGTCTCTCCTCCGGTAGGGTTAGGTCGCTCCTCTCCTCTGTTAGTGTTAGGTCTCGCCGTTAGGGTTAAGTCAGGTCGCTCCCCCGTTAGGGTTAGGTCTCTCCTCTCCTCCGTTAGGGTTAGGTCTCTCCTCCGTTAGGGTTAGGTCTCTCCTCCGTTAGGGTTAGGTCTCTCCTCCGTTAGGGTTAGGTCTCTCCTCCGTTAGGGTTTGGGTCTCTCCTCTCCTCCGTTAGGCTTAGGTCTCTCCTCCGTTAGGCTTAGGTCTCTCCTCCTCCGTTAGGGTTATGTCTCTCCTCTCCTCCGTTAGGGTTATGTCTCTCCTCTCCTCCGTTAGGGTTATGTCTCTCCTCTCCTCCGTTAGGGTTATGTCTCTCCTCTCCTCCGTCAGGCTTAGGTCTCTCCTCCTCCGTTAGGCTTAGGTCTCTCCTCCTCCGTTAGGCTTAGGTCTCTCCTCCTCCGTTAGGCTTAGGTCTCTCCTCCTCCGTTAGGCTTAGGTCTCTCCTCCTCCGTTAGGCTTAGGTCTCTCCTCCTCCGTTAGGCTTAGGTCTCTCCTCCTCCGTTAGGCTTAGGTCTCTCCTCCTCCGTTAGGCTTAGGTCTCTCCTCCTCCGTTAGGCTTAGGTCTCTCCTCCTCCGTTAGGCTTAGGTCTCTCCTCCTCCGTTAGGCTTAGGTCTCTCCTCCTCCGTTAGGCTTAGGTCTCTCCTCCTCCGTTAGGCTTAGGTCTCTCCTCCTCCGGTAGGCTTAGGTCTCTCCTCCTCCGGTAGGCTTAGGTCTCTCCTCCTCCGGTAGGGTTAGGGCTCTCCTCCGGTAGGGTTAGGGCGGTAGGGTTAGGGCTCTCCTCCGGTAGGGTTAGGGCTCTCCTCCGGTAGGGTTAGGGCTCTCCTCCGGTAGGGTTAGGTCTCTCCTCCGTTAGGGTTAGGTCTCTCCTCTGGTAGGGTTAGGTCTCTCCTCCGGTAGGGTTAGGTCGCTCCTCTCCTCTGTTAGGGTTAGGTCTCGCCGTTAGGGTTAGGTCAGGTCGCTCCTCCGTTAGGGTTAGGTCTCTCCTCTCCTCCGTTAGGGTTAAGTCGCTCCTCTCCTCCGTTAGGGTTAGGTCGCTCCTCCGTTAGGGTTAGGTCTCTCCTCCGTTAGGGTTAGGTCTCTCCTCCGTTAGGGTTAGGTCTCTCCTCCGTTAGGGTTCGGTCTCTCCTCCGTTAGGGTTCGGTCTCTCCTCCGTTAGGGTTCGGTCTCTCCTCCGTTAGGGTTATGTCTCTCCTCTCCTCCGTTGGGGTTATGTCTCTCCTCTCCTCCGTTGGGGTTAGGGCTCTCCTCTCCTCCGTTGGGGTTAGGTCTCTCCTCTCCTCCGTTGGGGTTAGGTCGCTCCTCTCCTCCGTTGGGGTTAGGTCGCTCCTCTCCTCCGTTGGGGTTAGGTCGCTCCTCTCCTCCGTTGGGGTTAGGTCGCTCCTCTCCTCCGTTGGGGTTAGGTCGCTCCTCTCCTCCGTTGGGGTTAGGTCGCTCCTCTCCTCCGTTGGGGTTAGGTCGCTCCTCTCCTCCGTTGGGGTTAGGTCGCTCCTCTCCTCCGTTGGGGTTAGGTCGCTCCTCTCCTCCGTTGGGGTTAGGTCACTCCTCTCCTCCGTTGGGGTTAGGTCACTCCTCTCCTCCGTTGGGGTTAGGTCGCTCCGTTAGGGTTAGGTCTCTCCTCTCCTCCGTTGGGGTTAGGTCGCTCCTCTCCTCCGTTGGGGTTAGATCGCTCCGTTAGGGTTAGGTCGCTCCTCCGTTAGGGTTAGGTCTCTCCTCCGTTAGGGTTAGGTTAGGTCGCTCCTCCGTTAGGGTTAGGTTAGGTCGCTCCTCCGTTAGGGTTAGGTTAGGTCGCTCCTCCGTTAGGGTTAGGTTAGGTCGCTCCTCCGTTAGGGTTAGGTCGCTCCTCCGTTAAGGTTAGGTCGCTCCTCCGTTAGGGTTAGGTCGCTCCTCCGTTAGGGTTAGGTCGCTCCTCCGTTAGGGTTAGGTCGCTCCTCCGTTAGGGTTAGGTCGCTCCTCCGTTAGGGTTAGGTCGCTCCTCCGTTAGGGTTAGGTCGCTCCTCCGTTAGGGTTAGGTCGCTCCTCCGTTAGGGTTAGGTCGCTCCTCCGTTAGGGTTAGGTCGCTCCTCCGTTAGGGTTAGGTCGCTCCTCCGTTAGGGTTAGGTCGCTCCTCCGTTAGGGTTAGGTCGCTCCTCCGTTAGGGTTAGGTCGCTCCTCCGTTAGGGTTAGGTCTCTCCTCCGTTAGGGTTAGGTCGCTCCTCTCCTCCGTTAGGGTTAGGTCGCTCCTCTCCTCCGTTAGGGTTAGGTCGCTCCTCTCCTCCGTTAGGGTTAGGTCGCTCCTCCGTTAGGGTTAGGTCGCTCCTCCGTTAGGGTTAGGTCGCTCCTCCGTTAGGGTTAGGTCGCTCCTCCGTTAGGGTTAGGTCTCTCCTCCGTTAGGGTTAGGTCTCACCTCCGTTAGGGTTAGGTCTCTCCTCCGTTAGGGTTATGTCTCTCCTCTCCTCCGTTAGGGTTATGTCTCTCCTCTCCTCCGTTAGGGTTATGTCTCTCCTCTCCTCCGTTAGGGTTATGTCTCTCCTCTCCTCCGTTAGGGTTATGTCTCTCCTCTCCTCCGTTAGGGTTATGTCTCTCCTCTCCTCCGTTAGGGTTATGTCTCTCCTCTCCTCCGTTAGGGTTAGGTCGCTCCTCTCCTCCGTTAGGGTTAGGTCGCTCCTCTCCTCCGTTAGGGTTAGGTCGCTCCTCTCCTCCGTTAGGGTTAGGTCGCTCCTCTCCTCCGTTAGGGTTAGGTCGCTCCTCTCCTCCGTTAGGGTTAGGGTCGCTCCTCTCCTCCGTTAGGGTTAGGTCGCTCCTCTCCTCCGTTAGGGTTAGGTCGCTCCTCCGTTGGGGTTAGGTCGCTCCTCCGTTAGGGTTAGGTCTCTCCTCTCCTCTGTTAGGGTTATGTATCTCCTCTCCTCCGTTAGGGTTATGTCTCTCCTCTCCTCCGTTAGGGCTATGTCTCTCCTCTCCTCCGTTAGGGTTATGTCTCTCCTCTCCTCCGTTAGGGTTAGGTCTCTCCTCTCCTCCGTTAGGGTTATGTCTCTCCTCTCCTCCGTTAGGGTTAGGTTAGGTCGCTCCTCCCCTCCGTTAGGGTTAGGTTAGGTCGCTCCTCCGTCAGGGTTAGGTTGCTCCTCCGTCACGGTTAGGTCGCTCCTCTCCTCCGTTAGGGTTAGGTCGCTTCTCCGTTAGGGTTAGGTTGCTCCTCCGTCACGGTTAGGTTGCTCCTCCATCACAGTTAGGTCGCTCCTCCGTTAGGGTTGGGTCGCTCCTCCGTCACGGTTAGGTCGCTCCTCTCCTCCGTTAGGGTTAGGTCGCTCCTCCGTTAGGGTTAGGTCTCTCCTCTCCTCCGTTAGGGTTAGGTCTCTCCTCTCCTCCGTTAGGCTTAGGTCTCTCCTCCGTTAGGGTTAGGTCTCTCCTCCGTTAGGGTTAGGTCGCTCCTCTCCTCCGTTAGGGTTATGTCTCTCCTCTCCTCCGTTAGGGTTATGTCTCTCCTCTCCTCCGTTAGGGTTATGCCTCTCCTCTCCTCCGTTAGGGTTATGTCTCTCCTCCGTTAGGGTTAGGTCGCTCCTCCGTTAGGGTTAGGTCGCTCCTCCGTTAGGGTTAGGTCGCTCCTCCGTTAGGGTTAGGTCGCTCCTCCGTTAGGGTTAGGTCGCTCCTCCGTTAGGGTTAGGTTGCTCCTCCGTTAGGGTTAGGTCGCTCTTTCCGTTAGGGTTAGGTCGCTCCTCTCCTCCGTTAGGGTTAGGTCGCTCCTCCGTTAGGGTTAGGTCGCTCCTCCGTTAGGGTTAGGTCGCTCCTCCGTTAGGGTTAGGTCGCTCCTCTCCTCCGTTAGGGTTATGTCTCTCCTCTCCTCAGTTAGGGTTATGTCTCTCCTCTCCTCCGTTAGGGTTATGTCTCTCCTCTCCTCAGTTAGGGTTAGGTTAGGTTGCTCCTCCGTCAGGGTTAGGTTACTCCTCCATCACGGTTAGGTCGCTCCTCTCCTCCGTTAGGGTTAGGTCTCTCCTCCGTTAGGGTTAGGTTAGGTCGCTCTTCTCCGTTGGGGTTAGGTCACTCCTCTCCTCCGTTGGGGTTAGGTCTCTCCTCTCCTCCGTTGGGGTTAGGTCTCTCCTCTCCTCCGTTGGGGTTAGGTCTCTCCTCTCCTCCGTTGGGGTTAGGTCTCTCCTCTCCTCCGTTGGGGTTAGGTCTCTCCTCTCCTCCGTTGGGGTTAGGTCTCTCCTCTCCTCCGTTGGGGTTAGGTCGCTCCTCTCCTCCGTTGGGGTTAGATCGCTCCGTTAGGGTTAGGTCTGTCCTCTCCTCCGTTGGGGTTAGGTCGCTCCTCTCCTCCGTTAGGGTTAGGTCGCTCCTCTCCTCCGTTAGGGTTAGGTCGCTCCTCTCCTCCGTTAGGGTTAGGTCGCTCCTCTCCTCCGTTAGGGTTAGGTCGCTCCTCTCCTCCGTTAGGGTTAGGTCGCTCCGTTAGGGTTAGGTCTCTCCTCTCCTCCGTTGGGGTTAGGTCACTCCTCTCCTCCGTTGGGGTTAGGTCTCTCCTCCTCCGTTAGGGTTATGTCTCTCCTCTCCTCCGTTAGGGTTATGTCTCTCCTCTCCTCCGTTAGGGTTATGTCTCTCCTCTCCTCCGTTAGGGTTATGTCTCTCCTCTCCTCCGTCAGGCTTAGGTCTCTCCTCCTCCGTTAGGCTTAGGTCTCTCCTCCTCCGTTAGGCTTAGGTCTCTCCTCCTCCGTTAGGCTTAGGTCTCTCCTCCTCCGTTAGGCTTAGGTCTCTCCTCCTCCGTTAGGCTTAGGTCTCTCCTCCTCCGTTAGGCTTAGGTCTCTCCTCCTCCGTTAGGCTTAGGTCTCTCCTCCTCCGTTAGGCTTAGGTCTCTCCTCCTCCGTTAGGCTTAGGTCTCTCCTCCTCCGTTAGGCTTAGGTCTCTCCTCCTCCGTTAGGCTTAGGTCTCTCCTCCTCCGTTAGGCTTAGGTCTCTCCTCCTCCGTTAGGCTTAGGTCTCTCCTCCTCCGTTAGGCTTAGGTCTCTCCTCCTCCGGTAGGCTTAGGTCTCTCCTCCTCCGGTAGGGTTAGGGCTCTCCTCCGGTAGGGTTAGGGCGGTAGGGTTAGGGCTCTCCTCCGGTAGGGTTAGGGCTCTCCTCCGGTAGGGTTAGGGCTCTCCTCCGGTAGGGTTAGGTCTCTCCTCCGTTAGGGTTAGGTCTCTCCTCTGGTAGGGTTAGGTCTCTCCTCCGGTAGGGTTAGGTCGCTCCTCTCCTCTGTTAGGGTTAGGTCTCGCCGTTAGGGTTAGGTCAGGTCGCTCCTCCGTTAGGGTTAGGTCTCTCCTCTCCTCCGTTAGGGTTAAGTCGCTCCTCTCCTCCGTTAGGGTTAGGTCGCTCCTCCGTTAGGGTTAGGTCTCTCCTCCGTTAGGGTTAGGTCTCTCCTCCGTTAGGGTTAGGTCTCTCCTCCGTTAGGGTTCGGTCTCTCCTCCGTTAGGGTTCGGTCTCTCCTCCGTTAGGGTTCGGTCTCTCCTCCGTTAGGGTTATGTCTCTCCTCTCCTCCGTTGGGGTTATGTCTCTCCTCTCCTCCGTTGGGGTTAGGGCTCTCCTCTCCTCCGTTGGGGTTAGGTCTCTCCTCTCCTCCGTTGGGGTTAGGTCGCTCCTCTCCTCCGTTGGGGTTAGGTCGCTCCTCTCCTCCGTTGGGGTTAGGTCGCTCCTCTCCTCCGTTGGGGTTAGGTCGCTCCTCTCCTCCGTTGGGGTTAGGTCGCTCCTCTCCTCCGTTGGGGTTAGGTCGCTCCTCTCCTCCGTTGGGGTTAGGTCGCTCCTCTCCTCCGTTGGGGTTAGGTCGCTCCTCTCCTCCGTTGGGGTTAGGTCGCTCCTCTCCTCCGTTGGGGTTAGGTCACTCCTCTCCTCCGTTGGGTTAGGTCACTCCTCTCCTCCGTTGGGGTTAGGTCGCTCCGTTAGGGTTAGGTCTCCTCCTCTCCTCCGTTGGGGTTAGGTCGCTCCTCTCCTCCGTTGGGGTTAGATCGCTCCGTTAGGGTTAGGTCGCTCCTCCGTTAGGGTTAGGTCTCTCCTCCGTTAGGGGTTAGGTTAGGTCGCTCCTCCGTTAGGGTTAGGTTAGGTCGCTCCTCCGTTAGGGTTAGGTTAGGTCGCTCCTCCGTTAGGGTTAGGTTAGGTCGCTCCTCCGTTAGGGTTAGGTCGCTCCTCCGTTAAGGTTAGGTCGCTCCTCCGTTAGGGTTAGGTCGCTCCTCCGTTAGGGTTAGGTCGCTCCTCCGTTAGGGTTAGGTCGCTCCTCCGTTAGGGTAGGTCGCTCCTCGTTAGGGTTAGGTCGCTCCTCCGTTAGGGTTAGGTCGCTCCTCCGTTAGGGTTAGGTCGCTCTCCGTTAGGGTTAGGTCGCTCCTCCGTTAGGGTTAGGTCGCTCCTCCGTTAGGGTTAGGTCGCTCCTCCGTTAGGGTTAGGTCGCTCCTCCGTTAGGGTTAGGTCGCTCCTCCGTTAGGGTTAGGTTCGCTCCTCCGTTAGGGTTAGGTCGCTCCTCCGTTAGGGTTAGGTCCTCTCCTCCGTTAGGGTTAGTCGCTCCTCTCCTCCGTTAGGGTTAGGTCGCTCCTCTCCTCCGTTAGGGTTAGGTCGCTCCTCTCCTCCGTTAGGGTTAGGTCGCTCCTCCCGTTAGGGTTAGGTCGCTCCTCCGTTAGGGTTAGGTCGCTCCTCCGTTAGGGTTAGGTCGCTCCTCCGTTAGGGTTAGGTCCTCCTCCGTTAGGGTAGGTCTCTCCTCCGTTAGGGTTAGGTCTCTCCTCCGTTAGGGTTATGTCTCTCCTCTCCTCCGTTAGGGTTATGTCTCTCCTCTCCTCCGTTAGGGTTATGTCTCTCCTCTCCTCCGTTAGGGTTATGTCTCTCCTCTCCTCCGTTAGGGTTATGTCTCTCCTCTCCTCCGTTAGGGTTATGTCTCTCCTCTCCTCCGTTAGGGTTAGGTCGCTCCTCTCCTCCGTTAGGGTTAGGTCGCTCCTCTCCTCCGTTAGGGTTAGGTCGCTCCTCTCCTCCGTTAGGGTTAGGTCGCTCCTCTCCTCCGTTAGGGTTAGGTCGCTCCTCTCCTCCGTTAGGGTTAGGTCGCTCCTCTCCTCCGTTAGGGTTAGGTCGCTCCTCTCCTCCGTTAGGGTTAGGTCGCTCCTCCGTTGGGGTTAGGTCGCTCCTCCGTTAGGGTTAGGTCTCTCCTCTCCTCTGTTAGGGTTATGTATCTCCTCTCCTCCGTTAGGGTTATGTCTCTCCTCTCCTCCGTTAGGGCTATGTCTCTCCTCTCCTCCGTTAGGGTTATGTCTCTCCTCTCCTCCGTTAGGGTTAGGTCTCTCCTCTCCTCCGTTAGGGTTATGTCTCTCCTCTCCTCCGTTAGGGTTAGGTTAGGTCGCTCCTCCCCTCCGTTAGGGTTAGGTTAGGTCGCTCCTCCGTCAGGGTTAGGTTGCTCCTCCGTCACGGTTAGGTCGCTCCTCTCCTCCGTTAGGGTTAGGTCGCTTCTCCGTTAGGGTTAGGTTGCTCCTCCGTCACGGTTAGGTTGCTCCTCCATCACAGTTAGGTCGCTCCTCCGTTAGGGTTGGGTCGCTCCTCCGTCACGGTTAGGTCGCTCCTCTCCTCCGTTAGGGTTAGGTCGCTCCTCCGTTAGGGTTAGGTCTCTCCTCTCCTCCGTTAGGGTTAGGTCTCTCCTCTCCTCCGTTAGGCTTAGGTCTCTCCTCCGTTAGGGTTAGGTCTCTCCTCCGTTAGGGTTAGGTCGCTCCTCTCCTCCGTTAGGGTTATGTCTCTCCTCTCCTCCGTTAGGGTTATGTCTCTCCTCTCCTCCGTTAGGGTTATGCCTCTCCTCTCCTCCGTTAGGGTTATGTCTCTCCTCCGTTAGGGTTAGGTCGCTCCTCCGTTAGGGTTAGGTCGCTCCTCCGTTAGGGTTAGGTCGCTCCTCCGTTAGGGTTAGGTCGCTCCTCCGTTAGGGTTAGGTCGCTCCTCCGTTAGGGTTAGGTTGCTCCTCCGTTAGGGTTAGGTCGCTCTTCCGTTAGGGTTAGGTCGCTCCTCTCCTCCGTTAGGGTTAGGTCGCTCCTCCGTTAGGGTTAGGTCGCTCCTCCGTTAGGGTTAGGTCGCTCCTCCGTTAGGGTTAGGGTCGCTCCTCTCCTCCGTTAGGGTTATGTCTCTCCTCTCCTCAGTTAGGGTTATGTCTCTCCTCTCCTCCGTTAGGGTTATGTCTCTCCTCTCCTCAGTTAGGGTTAGGTTAGGTTGCTCCTCCGTCAGGGTTAGGTTACTCCTCCATCACGGTTAGGTCGCTCCTCTCCTCCGTTAGGGTTAGGTCTCTCCTCCGTTAGGGTTAGGTTAGGGTCGCTCTTCTCCGTTGGGGTTAGGTCACTCCTCTCCTCCGTTGGGGTTAGGTCTCTCCTCTCCTCCGTTGGGGTTAGGTCTCTCCTCTCCTCCGTTGGGGTTAGGTCTCTCCTCTCCTCCGTTGGGGTTAGGTCTCTCCTCTCCTCCGTTGGGGTTAGGTCTCTCCTCTCCTCCGTTGGGGTTAGGTCTCTCCTCTCCTCCGTTGGGGTTAGGTCGCTCCTCTCCTCCGTTGGGGTTAGATCGCTCCGTTAGGGTTAGGTCTGTCCTCTCCTCCGTTGGGGTTAGGTCGCTCCTCTCCTCCGTTAGGGTTAGGTCGCTCCTCTCCTCCGTTAGGGTTAGGTCGCTCCTCTCCTCCGTTAGGGTTAGGTCGCTCCTCTCCTCCGTTAGGGTTAGGTCGCTCCTCTCCTCCGTTAGGGTTAGGTCGCTCCGTTAGGGTTAGGTCTCTCCTCTCCTCCGTTGGGGTTAGGTCACTCCTCTCCTCCGTTGGGGTTAGGTCTCTCCTCCGGTAGGGTTAGGTCTCTCCTCCGGTAGGGTTAGGTCTCTCCTCCCTCCGTTAGGGTTAGGTCTCTCCTCTCCTCCGGTAGGGTTAGGTCTCTCCTCTCCTCCGGTAGGGTTAGGTCTCTCCTCTCCTCCGGTAGGGTTAGGTCTCTCCTCTCCTCCGGTAGGGTTAGGTCTCTCCTCTCCTCCGGTAGGGTTAGGTCTCTCCTCTCCTCCGGTAGGGGTTAGGTCTCTCCCTCCGGTAGGGTTAGGTCTCTCCTCCGGTAGGGTTTAGGTCTCCTCCTCCGGTAGGGTTGGGTCTCTCCTCCGGTAGGGTTGGGTCTTTCCTCCGGTAGGGTTGGGTCTCTCCTCCGGTAGGGTTGGGTCTCTCCTCTCCTCCGGTAGGGTTGGGTCTCTCCTCCGGTAGGGTTGGGTCCTCTCCTCCGGTAGGGTTAGGTCTCTCCTCCGGTAGGGTTAGGTCTCTCCTCGGTAGGGTTGGGTCTCTCCTCCGGTAGGGTTGGGTCTCTCCTCCGGTAGGGTTAGGTCTCTCCTCCGGTAGGGTTAGGTCTCTCCTCCGGTAGGGTTAGGTCTCTCCTCCGGTAGGGTTAGGTCTCTCCTCCGGTAGGGTTAGGTCTCTCCTCCGGTAGGGTTAGGTCTCTCCTCCGGTAGGGTTAGGTCTCTCCTCCGGTAGGGTTAGGTCTCCTCCGGTAGGGTTAGGTCTCTCTCCGGTAGGGTTAGGTCTCTCCTCCGGTAGGGTTAGGTCTCTCCTCCGGTAGGGTTAGGTCTCTCCTCCGTTAGGGTTATGTCTCTCCTCCGTTAGGGTTAGGTCGCTCCTCCGTTAGGGTTAGGTCGCTCCTTCCGTTAGGGTTAGGTCGCTCCTCCGTTAGGGTTAGGTCGCTCCTCCGTTAGGGTTAGGTCGCTCCTCCGTTAGGGTTAGGTCGCTCCTCCGTTAGGGTTAGGTCGCTCTTCCGTTAGGGTTAGGTCGCTCCTCTCCTCCGTTAGGGTTAGGTCGCTCCTCCGTTAGGGTTAGGTCGCTCCTCCGTTAGGGTTAGGTCCGCTCCTCCGTTAGGGTTAGGTCGCTCCTCTCCTCCGTTAGGGTTATGTCTCTCCTCTCCTCAGTTAGGGTTATGTCTCTCCTCTCCTCCGTTAGGGTTATGTCTCTCCTCTCCTCAGTTAGGGTTAGGTTAGGTTGCTCCTCCGTCAGGGTTAGGTTACTCCTCCATCACGGTTAGGTCGCTCCTCTCCTCCGTTAGGGTTAGGTCTCTCCTCCGTTAGGGTTAGGTTAGGTCGCTCTTCTCCGTTGGGGTTAGGTCACTCCTCTCCTCCGTTGGGGTTAGGTCTCTCCTCTCCTCCGTTGGGGTTAGGTCTCTCCTCTCCTCCGTTGGGGTTAGGTCTCTCCTCTCCTCCGTTGGGGTTAGGTCTCTCCTCTCCTCCGTTGGGGTTAGGTCTCTCCTCTCCTCCGTTGGGGTTAGGTCTCTCCTCTCCTCCGTTGGGGTTAGGTCGCTCCTCTCCTCCGTTGGGGTTAGATCGCTCCGTTAGGGTTAGGTCTGTCCTCTCCTCCGTTGGGGTTAGGTCGCTCCTCTCCTCCGTTGGGGTTAGGTCTCTCCTCTCCTCCGTTGGGGTTAGGTCTCTCCTCTCCTCCGTTGGGGTTAGGTCGCTCCTCTCCTCCGTTGGGGTTAGATCGCTCCGTTAGGGTTAGGTCTGTCCTCTCCTCCGTTGGGGTTAGGTCGCTCCTCTCCTCCGTTAGGGTTAGGTCGCTCCTCTCCTCCGTTAGGGTTAGGTCGCTCCTCTCCTCCGTTAGGGTTAGGTCGCTCCTCTCCTCCGTTAGGGTTAGGTCGCTCCTCTCCTCCGTTAGGGTTAGGTCGCTCCGTTAGGGTTAGGTCTCTCCTCTCTCCGTTGGGGTTAGGTCCTCCCTTCCTCCGTTGGGGTTAGGTCTCTCCTCCGGTAGGGTTAGGTCTCTCCTCCGGTAGGGTTAGGTCTCTCCTCCTCCGGTAGGGTTAGGTCTCTCCTCCTCCGTTAGGGTTAGGTCTCTCCTCTCCTCCGGTAGGGTTAGGTCCTCCTCTCCTCCGGTAGGGTTAGGTCCTCCTCTCCTCCTGGTAGGGTTAGGTCTTCTCCTCTCCTCCGGTAGGGTTAGGTCTCTCCTCTCCTCCGGTAGGGTTAGGTCTCTCCTCTCCTCCGGTAGGGTTAGGTCTCTCCTCCGGTATGGGGTTAGGTCTCTCCTCCGGTAGGGTTAGGTCTCTCCTCCGGGTAGGGTTGGGTCTCTCCTCCGGTAGGGTTGGGTCTTTCCTCCGGTAGGGTTGGGTCTCTCCTCCGGTAGGGTTGGGTCTCTCCTCTCCTCCGGTAGGGTTGGGTCTCTCCTCCGGTAGGGTTGGGTCTCTCCTCCGGTAGGGTTAGGTCTCTCCTCCGGTAGGGTTGGGTCTCTCCTCCGGTAGGGTTGGGTCTCTCCTCCGGTAGGGTTAGGTCTCTCCTCCGGTAGGGTTAGGTCTCTCCTCCGGTAGGGTTAGGTCTCTCCTCCGGTAGGGTTAAGTCTCTCCTCCGGTAGGGTTAGGTTCTCTCCTCCGGTAGGGTTAGGTCTCTCCTCCGGTAGGGTTAGGTCTCTCCTCCGGTAGGGTTAGGTCTCTCCTCCGGTAGGGTTATTTTTGTATTTTTATTTATTTTTTATTTCACCTTTATTTAACCAGGTAGGCTAGTTGAGAACACCTTTATTTAACCAGGCAGGCTAGTTGAGAACACCTTTATTTAACCAGGTAGGCTAGTTGAGAACACCTTTATTTAACCAGGTAGGCTAGTTGAGAACACCTTTATTTAACCAGGTAGGCTAGTTGAGAACACCTTTATTTAACCAGGTAGGCTAGTTGAGAACACCTTTATTTAACCAGGTAGGCTAGTTGAGAACACCTTTATTTAACCAGGTAGGCTAGTTGAGAACACCTTTATTTAACCAGGTAGGCTAGTTGAGAACACCTTTATTTAACCAGGTAGGCTAGTTGAGAACACCTTTATTTAACCAGGTAGGCTAGTTGAGAACACCTTTATTTAACCAGGTAGGCTAGTTGAGAACACCTTTATTTAACCAGGTAGGCTAGTTGAGAACACCTTTATTTAACCAGGTAGGCTAGTTGAGAACAAGTTCTCATTTGCAACTGCGACCTGGCCAAGATAAAGCATAGCAGTGTGAGCAGACAACAAAGAGTTACACATGGAGTAAACAATTAACAAGTCAATAACACAGTAGAAACCAAAGGGGGAGTCTCTATACAATGTGTGCAAAAGGCATGAGGAGGTAGGCAAATAATTACAATTTTGCAGATTAACACTGGAGTGATGAATGATCAGATGGTAATGTACAGGTAGAGATATTGGTGTGCAAAAGAGCAGAAAAGTAAATAAATAAAAACAGTATGGGGATGAGGTAGGTGAAAAAGGGTGGGCTATTTACCAATAGACTATGTACAGCTGCAGCGATCGGTTAGCTGCTCAGATAGCTGATGTTTGAAGTTGGTGAGGGAGATAAGTCTCCAACTTCAGCGATTTTTGCAATTCGTTCCAGTCACAGGCAGCAGAGTACTGGAACGAAAGGCGGCCAAATGAGGTGTTGGCTTTAGGGATGATCAGTGAGATACACCTGCTGGAGCGCGTGCTACGGATGGGTGTTGCCATCGTGACCAGTGAGCTGAGATAAGGCGGAGCTTTACCTAGCATGGACTTGTAGATGACCTGGAGCCAGTGGGTCTGGCGACGCATATGTAGCGAGGGCCAGCCGACTAGAGCATACAAGTCGCAGTGGTGGGTGGTATAAGGTGCTTTAGTGACGAAACGGATGGCACTGTGATAGACTGCATCCAGTTTGCTGAGTAGAGTGTTGGAAGCCATTTTGTAGATGACATCGCCGAAGTCGAGGATCGGTATGATAGTCAGTTTTACTAGGGTAAGCTTGGCGGCGTGAGTGAAGGAGGCTTTGTTGCGGAATAGAAAGCCGACTCTTGATTTGATTTTCGATTGGAGATGTTTGATATGAGTCTGGAAGGAGAGTTTGCAGTCTAGCCAGACACCTAGGTACTTATAGACGTCCACATATTCTAGGTCGGAACCATCCAGGGTGGTGATGCTAGTCGGGCATGCGGGTGCAGGCAGCGACCGGTTGAAAAGCATGCATTTGGTTTTACTAGCGTTTAAGAGCAGTTGGAGGCCACGGAAGGAGTGTTGTATGGCATTGAAGCTTGTTTGGAGGTTAGATAGCACAGTGTCCAAAGACGGGCCGAAGGTATATAGAATGGTGTCGTCTGCGTAGAGGTGGATCAGGGAATCGCCCGCAGCAAGAGCAACATCATTGATATACACAGAGAAAAGAGTCGGCCCGAGAATTGAACCCTGTGGCACCCCCATAGAGACTGCCAGAGGACCAGACAGCATGCCCTCCGATTTGACGCACTGAACTCTGTCTGCAAAGTAATTGGTGAACCAGGCAAGGCAGTCATCCGAAAAACCGAGGCTCCTGAGTCTGCCGATAAGAATATGGTGATTGACAGAGTCGAAAGCCTTGGCAAGGTCGATGAAGACGGATGCACAGTACTGTCTTTTATCGATGGCGGTTATGATATCGTTGAGTACCTTGAGTGTGGCTGAGGTGCACCCATGACCGGCTCGGAAACCAGATTGCACAGCGGAGAAGGTGCGGTGGGATTCGAGATGGTCAGTGACCTGTTTGTTGACTTGGCTTTCGAAGACCTTAGATAGGCAGGGCAGGATGGATATAGGTCTGTAACAGTTTGGGTCCAGGGTGTCTCCCCCTTTGAAGAGGGGGATGACTGCGGCAGCTTTCCAATCCTTGGGGATCTCAGACGATATGAAAGAGAGGTTGAACAGGCTGGTAATAGGGGTTGCGACAATGGTGGCAGATAGTTTCAGAAATAGAGGGTCCAGATTGTCAAGCCCAGCTGATTTGTACGGGTCCAGGTTTTGCAGCTCTTTCAGAACATCTGCTATCTGGATTTGGTTAAAGGAGAACCTGGAGAGGCTTGGGCAAGGAGCTGCGGGGGGGGCGGAGCTGTTGGCCGAGGTTGAAGTAGTCAGGCGGAAGGCATGGCCAGCCGTTGAGAAATGCTTATTGAAGTTTTCGATAATCATGGATTTATCAGTGGTGACCGTGTTACCTAGCCTCAGTGCAGTGGGCAGCTGGGAGGAGGTGCTCTTGTTCTCCATGGACTTCACGGTGTCCCAGAACTTTTTGGAGTTGGAGCTACAGGATGCAAACTTCTGCCTAAAGAAGCTGGCCTTAGCTTTCCTGACTGACTGCGTGTATTGGTTCCGGACTTCCCTGAACAGTTGCATATCACGGGGACTATTCGATGCTATTGCAGTCCGCCACAGGATGTTTTTGTGCTGGTCGAGGGCAGTCAGGTCTGGGGTGAACCAAGGGCTGTATCTGTTCTTAGTTCTGCATTTTTTGAACGGAGCATGCTTATCTAAAATGGTGAGGAAGTTACTTTTAAAGAATGACCAGGCATCCTCAACTGACGGGATGAGGTCAATGTCCTTCCAGGATACCCGGGCCAGGTCGATTAGAAAGGCCTGCTCACAGAAGTGTTTTAGGGAGCGTTTGACAGTGATGAGGGGTGGTCGTTTGACTGCGGCTCCGTAGCGGATACAGGCAATGAGGCAGTGATCGCTGAGATCCTGGTTGAAGACAGCGGAGGTGTATTTGGAGGGCCAGTTGGTCAGGATGACGTCTATGAGGGTGCCCTTGTTTACAGAGTTAGGGTTGTACCTGGTGGGTTCCTTGATGATTTGTGTGAGATTGAGGGCATCTAGCTTAGATTGTAGGACTGGCGAGGTGTTAAGCATATCCCAGTTTAGGTCACCTAACAGAACAAACTCTGAAGCTAGATGGGGGGCGATCAATTCACAAATGGTGTCCAGGGCACAGCTGGGAGCTGAGGGGGGTCGGTAGCAGGCGGCAACCGTGAGAGACTTATTTCTGGAGAGAGTAATTTTCAAAATTAGTAGTTCGAACTGTTTGGGTATGGACCTGGAAAGTATGACATTACTTTGCAGGCTATCTCTGCAGTAAACTGCAACTCCGCCCCCTTTGGCAGTTCTATCTTGACGGAAGATGTTATAGTTGGGTATGGAAATCTCTGAATTTTTGGTGGCCTTCCTGAGCCAGGATTCAGACACAGCAAGGACATCAGGGTTAGCAGAGTGTGCTAAAGCAGTGAGTAAAACAAACTTAGGGAGGAGGCTTCTGATGTTGACATGCATGAAACCAAGGCTTTTTCGATCACAGAAGTCAACAAATGAGGGTGCCTGGGGACATGCAGGGCCTGGGTTTACCTCCACATCACCCGCGGAACAGAGAAGGAGTAGTATGAGGGTGCGGCTAAAGGCTATCAAAACTGGTCGCCTAGAGCGTTGGGGACAGAGAATAAGAGGAGCAGGTTTCTGGGCATGGTAGAATATATTCAGGGCATAATGCGCAGACAGGGGTATGGTGGGGTGCGGGTACAGCGGAGGTAAGCCCAGGCACTGGGTGATGATGAGGGAGGTTGTATCTCTGGACATGCTGGTAGTAATGGGTGAGGTCACCGCATGTGTGGGAGGTGGGACATAGGAGTTATCAGGGGCGTGAAGAGTGGAACTAGGGGCTCCATTGTGAACTAAAACAATGATAACTAACCTGAACAACAGTATACAAGGCATATTGACATTTGAGAGAGACATACAGCGAGGCATACAGTAATCACAGGTGTTGAATTGGGAAAGCTAGCTAAAACAGTAGGTGAGACAACAGCTAATCAGCTAGCACAACAACAGCAGGTAAAATGGCGTAGACTAGGCAACGGGGCCAACAGATAGAACAAACAAGCAGAATGGAGTACCGTGATTAATGGACAGTCCAGCGTGCATCAGCTATGTAGCCAAGAGATCAGTGTCCAGGGGGCAGCGGTGGATGGGGCAGGGAAGCTGGCCTGGCGAGTGTTATCCAGGTTTAAAAAAAACTAACAATGACTAAATAGCTTGTAGCTAGTTAGCTGGTTAGCTTCTGGAGGTTCTTGAGTGTATTCTAAAAATAAATAAAAAATAATAGCGATTCCGTATCACATTGGGTGAGGCAGGTTTCCGGAAGGTATAAACAAATTAAAAGTCAAAAGAGATAGAAAGTAAATATGGGTCCGGTGAGCGTTTGAGACGCGGCGATTCAGGCGGTAAGCAGGCCTGTGCTAACAAGCTAACAGTTTGTAGGCCCGGGCTAGACAAGATAGCAGTTAGCGGGCCGGAGCTGGACAAGCTAGCAGTTAGCAGGCCGAATTAGCAAGCAGGGAGATAGCGAGGGCTAGAGAGTTAGCCTTTGGGGGACGTCGCGATGGGGTGAGTCTGTTTATTCCTCTTCATGCGATGACATCGGTAGACCGGTCGTGGGCCCGGGTATTGTAGCTCAGGAGTATGCTACGGTGGTAGCACAGGTGCTACGGCCGGGCTAGCTTCAAGCTAAGTGGGTGGAAACGCTAGCCAGGAGTAATCCGAGGTTGCGGTTTAGCTAGATAGCTAGATAGCTAATCCGGGGATGAAAAATAAATAGGTCCGTTGTGCTCTGGTTAAAGTCGCGTTGTACGAACAGGCGAGAGCTTTCCGAACTACAGGTTAGCTGATGACCGGTTAGCTGGAGACCGCTAGCATACCCGCTGGTTAGCTGGCTAGCTTCAGTTGAGGGGTCCCGAAGTAAATATAAATACTTTAGGAAAAATAGCTACATTGGGTGAGTCGGGTTGCAGGAGAGTATTTGGAAGCTTAGGGTTTAGCAAAATGTTTTCAAAGAGATATGTGGAGAAAATATGTAAAAAACGAAAAATAAACGATATATACAGGGACACGACAGGACAGGACGACCTACTGCTACGCCATCTTGGACATTTAGGGTTAGGGTTAGGTCTCTCCTCCGGTAGGGTTAGGTCTCTCCTCTCCTCTGTTAGGGTTAGGTCTCGCCGTTAGGGTTAGGTCAGGTCGCTCCTCCGTTAGGGTTAGGTCTCTCCTCTCCTCCGTTAGGGTTAGGTCTCTCCTCTCCTCCGTTAGGGTTAGGTCTCTCCTCTCCTCCGTTAGGCTTAGGTCTCTCCTCTCCTCCGTTAGGCTTAGGTCTCTCCTCTCCTCCGTTAGGCTTAGGTCTCTCCTCTCCTCCGTTAGGCTTAGGTCTCTCCTCTCCTCCGTTAGGCTTAGGTCTCTCCTCCTCCGTTAGGCTTAGGTCTCTCCTCCTCCGTTAGGCTTAGGTCTCTCCTCCTCCGTTAGGCTTAGGTCTCTCCTCCTCCGTTAGGCTTAGGTCTCTCCTCCTCCGTTAGGCTTAGGTCTCTCCTCTCCTCCGTTAGGCTTAGGTCTCTCCTCTCCTCCGTTAGGCTTAGGTCTCTCCTCTCCTCCGTTAGGCTTAGGTCTCTCCTCCTCCGTTAGGCTTAGGTCTCTCCTCCTCCGTTAGGCTTAGGTCTCTCCTCCTCCGTTAGGCTTAGGTCTCTCCTCCTCCGTTAGGCTTAGGTCTCTCCTCCTCCGTTAGGCTTAGGTCTCTCCTCCTCCGTTAGGCTTAGGTCTCTCCTCCTCCGTTAGGCTTAGGTCTCTCCTCCTCCGTTAGGCTTAGGTCTCTCCTCCTCCGTTAGGCTTAGGTCTCTCCTCCTCCGTTAGGCTTAGGTCTCTCCTCCTCCGTTAGGCTTAGGTCTCTCCTCCTCCGTTAGGCTTAGGTCTCTCCTCCTCCGTTAGGCTTAGGTCTCTCCTCCTCCGTTAGGCTAGTCTCTCCTCCTCGTTAGGCTTAGGTCTCTCCTCCTCCGTTAGGCTTAGGTCTCTCCTCCTCCGTTAGGCTTAGGTCTCTCCTCCTCCGTTAGGCTTAGGTCTCTCCTCCTCCGTTAGGCTTAGGTCTCTCCTCCTCCGTTAGGCTTAGGTCTCTCCTCCTCCGTTAGGCTTAGGTCTCTCCTCCTCCGTTAGGCTTAGGTCTTAGCTTCCTCCTCCGTTAGGCTTAGGTCTCTCCTCCTCCGTTAGGCTTAGGTCTCTCCTCCTCCGTTAGGCTTAGGTCTCTCCTCTCCTCCGTTAGGGTTAGGGCTCTCCTCCGGTAGGGTTAGGTCACGCCGTTAGGGTTAGGTCAGGTCGCTCCTCCGTTAGGGTTAGGTCTCTCCTCTCCTCCGTTAGGGTTAGATCGCTCCTCCGTTAGGGTTAGGTCTCTCCTCCGTTAGGGTTAGGTCTCTCCTCCGTTAGGGTTAGGTCTCTCCTCCGTTAGGGTTAGGTCTCTCCTCCGTTAGGGTTAGGTCTCTCCTCCGTTAGGGTTAGGTCTCTCCTCCGTTGGGGTTAGGTCTCTCCTCTCCTCCGTTGGGGTTAGGTCTCTCCTCTCCTCCGTTGGGGTTAGGTCTCTCCTCTCCTCCGTTGGGGTTAGGTCTCTCCTCTCCTCCGTTGGGGTTAGGTCTCTCCTCTCCTCCGTTGGGGTTAGGTCTCTCCTCTCCTCCGTTGGGGTTAGGTCTCTCCTCTCCTCCGTTGGGGTTAGGTCTCTCCTCTCCTCCGTTGGGGTTAGGTCTCTCCTCTCCTCCGTTGGGGTTAGGTCTCTCCTCTCCTCCGTTGGGGTTAGGTCTCTCCTCTCCTCCGTTGGGGTTAGGTCTCCCCTCTCCTCCGTTGGGGTTAGGTCTCTCCTCTCCTCCGTTGGGGTTAGGTCTCTCCTCTCCTCCGTTGGGGTTAGGTCTCTCCTCTCCTCCGTTAGGGTTAGGTCTCTCCTCCGTTAGGGTTAGGTCTCTCCTCCGTTAGGGTTAGGTCTCTCCTCCGTTGGGGTTAGGTCTCTCCTCTCCTCCGTTGGGGTTAGGTCTCTCCTCTCCTCCGTTGGGGTTAGGTCTCTCCTCTCCTCCGTTGGGGTTAGGTCTCTCCTCTCCTCCGTTGGGGTTAGGTCTCTCCTCTCCTCCGTTGGGGTTAGGTCTCTCCTCTCCTCCGTTGGGGTTAGGTCTCTCCTCTCCTCCGTTGGGGTTAGGTCTCTCCTCTCCTCCGTTGGGGTTAGGTCTCTCCTCTCCTCCGTTGGGGTTAGGTCTCTCCTCTCCTCCGTTGGGGTTAGGTCTCTCCTCTCCTCCGTTGGGGTTAGGTCTCTCCTCTCCTCCGTTGGGGTTAGGTCTCTCCTCTCCTCCGTTGGGGTTAGGTCTCCCCTCTCCTCCGTTGGGGTTAGGTCTCTCCTCTCCTCCGTTGGGGTTAGGTCTCTCCTCTCCTCCGTTGGGGTTAGGTCTCTCCTCTCCTCCGTTGGGGTTAGGTCTCTCCTCTCCTCCGTTGGGGTTAGGTCTCTCCTCTCCTCCGTTGGGCTTAGGTCTCTCCTCCTCCGTTAGGCTTAGGTCTCTCCTCCTCCGTTAGGCTTAGGTCTCTCCTCCTCCGTTAGGCTTAGGTCTCTCCTCCTCCGTTAGGCTTAGGTCTCTCCTCCTCCGTTAGGCTTAGGTCTCTCCTCCTCCGTTAGGCTTAGGTCTCTCCTCCTCCGTTAGGCTTAGGTCTCTCCTCCTCCGTTAGGCTTAGGTCTCTCCTCCTCCGTTAGGCTTAGGTCTCTCCTCCTCCGTTAGGCTTAGGTCTCTCCTCCTCCGTTAGGCTTAGGTCTCTCCTCTCCTCCGGTAGGGTTAGGGCTCTCCTCCGGTAGGGTTAGGGCTCTCCTCCGGTAGGGTTAGGGCTCTCCTCCGGTAGGGTTAGGGCTCTCCTCCGGTAGGGTTAGGGCTCTCCTCCGGTAGGGTTAGGTCTCGCCGTTAGGGTTAGGTCAGGTCGCTCCTCCGTTAGGGTTAGGTCTCTCCTCTCGTAGGGTTAAGTCGCTCCTCTCCTCCGTTAGGGTTAAGGTCGCTCCTCTCCTCGTTAGGGTTAGGTCGCTCCTCCGTTAGGGTTAGGTCTCTCCTCCGTTGGGGTTAGGTCTCTCCTCCGTTGGGGTTAGGTCTCTCCTCCGTTGGGGTTAGGTCTCTCCTCTCCTCCGTTGGGGTTAGGTCTCTCCTCTCCTCCGTTGGGGTTAGGTCTCTCCTCTCCTCCGTTGGGGTTAGGTCTCTCCTCTCCTCGTTGGGGTTAGGTCTCTCCTCTCCTCCGTTGGGGTTAGGTCTCTCCTCTCCTCCGTTGGGGTTAGGTCTCTCCTCTCCTCCGTTGGGGTTAGGTCTCTCCTCTCCTCCGTTGGGGTTAGGTCTCTCCTCTCCTCCGTTGGGGTTAGGTCTCTCCTCTCCTCCGTTGGGGTTAGGTCTCTCCTCTCCTCCGTTGGGGTTAGGTCGCTCCTCTCCTCCGTTGGGGTTAGGTCGCTCCTCTCCTCCGTTGGGGTTAGGTCGCTCCTCTCCTCCGTTGGGGTTAGGTCGCTCCTCTCCTCCGTTGGGGTTAGGTCGCTCCTCTCCTCCGTTGGGGTTAGGTCGCTCCTCTCCTCCGTTGGGGTTAGGTCGCTCCTCTCCTCCGTTGGGGTTAGGTCGCTCCTCTCCTCCGTTTGGGTTAGGTCGCTCCTCTCCTCCGTTAGGGTTAGGTCGCTCCTCTCCTCCGTTAGGGTTAGGTCGCTCCTCTCCTCCGTTAGGGTTAGGTCGCTCCTCTCCTCCGTTAGGGTTAGGTCGCTCCTCTCCTCCGTTAGGGTTAGGTCTCTCCTCTCCTCCGTTAGGGTTAGGTCTCTCCTCCGTTAGGGTTAGGTCTCTCCTCCGTTAGGGTTAGGTCGCTCCTCCGTTAGGGTTAGGTCGCTCCTCCGTTAGGGTTAGGTCGCTCCTCCGTTAGGGTTAGGTCGCTCCTCCGTTAGGGTTATGTCTCTCCTGTCCTCCGGTATGGTTATGACTCTCCTCTCCTCCGTTAGGGTTATGTCTCTCCTCTCCTCCGTTAGGGTTATGTCTCTCCTCTCCTCCGTTAGGGTTATGTCTCTCCTCTCCTCAGTTAGGGTTAGGTTAGGTCGCTCCTCCGTCAGGGTTAGGTTGCTCCTCCATCACGGTTAGGTCGCTCCTCTCCTCCGTTAGGGTTAGGTCTCTCCTCCGTTAGGGTTAGGTTAGGTCGCTCCTCTCCTCCATTGGGGTTAGGTCACTCCTCTCCTCCGTTGGGGTTAGGTCTCTCCTCTCCTCCGTTAGGGCCAGGTCTCTCCTCTCCTCCGTTAGGGTTAGGTCTCTCCTCTCCTCCGTTAGGGTTAGGTCGCTCCTCCGTTAGGGTTAGGTCTCTCCTCCGTTAGGGTTAGGTCTCTCCTCCGTTAGGGTTAGGTCTCTCCTCCGTTAGGGTTAAGTCTCTCCTCCGTTAGGGTTAGGTCTCTCCTCCGTTAGGGTTAGGTCTCTCCTCCGTTAGGGTTAGGTCTCTCCTCCGTTAGGGTTAGGTCTCTCCTCTCCTCCGTTGGGGTTAGGTCTCTCCTCTCCTCCGTTGGGGTTAGGTCTCTCCTCTCCTCCGTTGGGGTTAGGTCTCTCCTCTCCTCCGTTGGGGTTAGGTCTCTCCTCTCCTCCGTTGGGGTTAGGTCTCTCCTCTCCTCCGTTGGGGTTAGGTCTCACCTCTCCTCCGTTGGGGTTAGGTCTCTCCTCTCCTCCGTTGGGGTTAGGTCTCTCCTCTCCTCCGTTGGGGTTAGGTCTCTCCTCTCCTCCGTTGGGGTTAGGTCTCTCCTCTCCTCCATTGGGGTTAGGTCGCTCCTCTCCTCCGTTGGGGTTAGGTCGCTCCTCTCCTCCGTTGGGGTTAGGTCGCTCCTCTCCTCCGTTGGGGTTAGGTCGCTCCTCTCCTCCGTTGGGGTTAGGTCGCTCCTCTCCTCCGTTGGGGTTAGGTCGCTCCTCTCCTCCGTTGGGGTTAGGTCGCTCCTCTCCTCCGTTGGGGTTAGGTCGCTCCTCTCCTCCGTTGGGGTTAGGTCGCTCCTCTCCTCCGTTGGGGTTAGGTCGCTCCTCTCCTCCGTTGGGGTTAGGTCGCTCCTCTCCTCCGTTGGGGTTAGGTCGCTCCTCTCCTCCGTTAGGGTTAGGTCGCTCCTCTCCTCCGTTAGGGTTAGGTCGCTCCTCTCCTCCGTTAGGGTTAGGTCGCTCCTCTCCTCCGTTAGGGTTAGGTCGCTCCTCTCCTCCGTTAGGGTTAGGTCTCTCCTCTCCTCCGTTAGGGTTAGGTCTCTCCTCCGTTAGGGTTAGGTCTCTCCTCCGTTAGGGTTAGGTCGCTCCTCCGTTAGGGTTAGGTCGCTCCTCCGTTAGGGTTAGGTCGCTCCTCCGTTAGGGTTAGGTCGCTCCTCCGTTAGGGTTAGGTCGCTCCTCCGTTAGGGTTATGTCTCTCCTGTCCTCCGGTATGGTTATGACTCTCCTCTCCTCCGTTAGGGTTATGTCTCTCCTCTCCTCCGTTAGGGTTATGTCTCTCCTCTCCTCCGTTAGGGTTATGTCTCTCCTCTCCTCCGTTAGGGTTAGGTTAGGTCGCTCCTCCGTCAGGGTTAGGTTGCTCCTCCATCACGGTTAGGTCGCTCCTCTCCTCCGTTAGGGTTAGGTCTCTCCTCCGTTAGGGTTAGGTTAGGTCGCTCCTCTCCTCCATTGGGGTTAGGTCACTCCTCTCCTCCGTTGGGGTTAGGTCTCTCCTCTCCTCCGTTAGGGCCAGGTCTCTCCTCTCCTCCGTTAGGGTTAGGTCTCTCCTCTCCTCCGTTAGGGTTAGGTCGCTCCTCCGTTAGGGTTAGGTCTCTCCTCCGTTAGGGTTAGGTCTCTCCTCCGTTAGGGTTAGGTCTCTCCTCCGTTAGGGTAAGGTCTCTCCTCCGTTAGGGTAAGGTCTCTCCTCCGTTAGGGTTAGGTCTCTCCTCCGTTAGGGTTAGGTCTCTCCTCCGTTAGGGTTAGGTCTCTCCTCCGTTAGGGTTAGGTCTCTCCTCTCCTCCGTTGGGGTTAGGTCTCTCCTCTCCTCCGTTGGGGTTAGGTCTCTCCTCTCCTCCGTTGGGGTTAGGTCTCTCCTCTCCTCCGTTAGGCTTAGGTCTCTCCTCCTCCGTTAGGCTTAGGTCTCTCCTCCTCCGTTAGGCTTAGGTCTCTCCTCCTCCGTTAGGCTTAGGTCTCTCCTCCTCCGTTAGGCTTAGGTCTCTCCTCCTCCGTTGGGGTTAGGTCTCTCCTCTCCTCCGTTAGGCTTAGGTCTCTCCTCCTCCGTTAGGCTTAGGTCTCTCCTCCTCCGTTAGGCTTAGGTCTCTCCTCCTCCGTTAGGCTTAGGTCTCTCCTCCTCCGTTAGGGTTAGTTCTCTCCTCTCCTCCGGTAGGGTTAGGGCTCTCCTCCGGTAGGGTTAGGGCTCTCCTCCGGTAGGGTTAGGGCTCTCCTCCGGTAGGGTTAGGGCTCTCCTCCGGTAGGGTTAGGGCTCTCCTCCGGTAGGGTTAGGTCTCTCCTCTCCTCCGTTGGGGTTAGGTCTCTCCTCTCCTCCGTTGGGGTTAGGTCGCTCCTCTCCTCCGTTGGGGTTAGGTCGCTCCTCTCCTCCGTTGGGGTTAGGGTCGCTCCTCTCCTCCGTTGGGGTTAGGTCGCTCCTCTCCTCCGTTGGGGTTAGGTCGCTCTCTCCTCCGTTGGGGTTAGGTCGCTCCTCTCCTCCGTTGGGGTTAGGTCGCTCCTCTCCTCCGTTGGGGTTAGGTCGCTCCTCTCCTCCGTTGGGGTTAGGTCGCTCCTCTCCTCCGTTGGGGTTAGGTCGCTCCTCTCCTCCGTTGGGGTTAGGTCGCTCCTCTCCTCCGTTGGGGTTAGGTCGCTCCTCTCCTCCGTTGGGGTTAGGTCGCTCCTCTCCTCCGTTGGGGTTAGGTCGCTCCTCTCCTCCGTTGGGGTTAGGTCGCTCCTCTCCTCCGTTGGGGTTAGGTCGCTCCTCTCCTCCGTTGGGGTTAGGTCGCTCCTCTCCTCCGTTGGGGTTAGGTCGCTCCTCTCCTCCGTTGGGGTTAGGTCGCTCCTCTCCTCCGTTGGGGTTAGGTCGCTCCTCTCCTCCGTTGGGGTTAGGTCGCTCCTCTCCTCCGTTGGGGTTAGGTCGCTCCTCTCCTCCGTTGGGGTTAGGTCGCTCCTCTCCTCCGTTGGGGTTAGGTCGCTCCTCTCCTCCGTTGGGGTTAGGTCGCTCCTCTCCTCCGTTGGGGTTAGGTCGCTCCTCTCCTCCGTTGGGGTTAGGTCGCTCCTCTCCTCCGTTGGGGTTAGGTCGCTCCTCTCCTCCGTTGGGGTTAGGTCGCTCCTCTCCTCCGTTGGGGTTAGGTCGCTCCTCTCCTCCGTTGGGGTTAGGTCGCTCCTCTCCTCCGTTGGGGTTAGGTCGCTCCTCTCCTCCGTTGGGGTTAGGTCGCTCCTCTCCTCCGTTGGGGTTAGGTCGCTCCTCTCCTCCGTTGGGGTTAGGTCGCTCCTCTCCTCCGTTGGGGTTAGGTCGCTCCTCTCCTCCGTTGGGGTTAGGTCGCTCCTCTCCTCCGTTGGGGTTAGGTCGCTCCTCTCCTCCGTTGGGGTTAGGTCGCTCCTCTCCTCCGTTGGGGTTAGGTCGCTCCTCTCCTCCGTTGGGGTTAGGTCGCTCCTCTCCTCCGTTGGGGTTAGGTCGCTCCTCTCCTCCGTTAGGGTTAGGTCTCTCCTCCGTTAGGGTTAGGTCGCTCCTCCGTTAGGGTTAGGTCGCTCCTCCGTTAGGGTTAGGTCGCTCCTCCGTTAGGGTTATGTCTCTCCTGTCCTCCGGTATGGTTATGACTCTCCTCTCCTCCGTTAGGGTTATGTCTCTCCTCTCCTCCGTTAGGGTTATGTCTCTCCTCTCCTCCGTTAGGGTTATGTCTCTCCTCTCCTCAGTTAGGGTTAGGTTAGGTCACTCCTCCGTCAGGGTTAGGTTGCTCCTCCATCACGGTTAGGTCGCTCCTCTCCTCCGTTAGGGTTAGGTCTCTCCTCCGTTAGGGTTAGGTTAGGTCGCTCCTCTCCTCCGTTGGGGTTAGGTCACTCCTCTCCTCCGTTGGGGTTAGGTCTCTCCTCTCCTCCGTTAGGGCCAGGTCTCTCCTCTCCTCCGTTAGGGTTAGGTCTCTCCTCTCCTCCGTTAGGGTTAGGTCTCTCCTCTCCTCCGTTAGGGTTAGGTCTCTCCTCTCCTCCGTTAGGGTTAGGTCTCTCCTCTCCTCCGTTAGGGTTATGCTGGTCTCTCCTCTCCTCCGTTGGGGTTAGGTCGCTCCTCTCCTCCGTTGGGGTTAGGTCGCTCCTCTCCTCCGTTGGGGTTAGGTCGCTCCTCTCCTCCGTTGGGGTTAGGTCGCTCCTCTCCTCCGTTGGGGTTAGGTCGCTCCTCTCCTCCGTTAGGGTTAGGTCGCTCCTCCGTTAGGGTTAGGTCGCTCCTCCGTTAGGGTTAGGTCGCTCCTCCGTTAGGGTTATGTCTCTCCTGTCCTCCGGTATGGTTATGACTCTCCTCTCCTCCGTTAGGGTTATGTCTCTCCTCTCCTCCGTTAGGGTTATGTCTCTCCTCTCCTCCGTTAGGGTTATGTCTCTCCTCTCCTCCGTTAGGGTTATGTCTCTCCTCTCCTCAGTTAGGGTTAGGTTAGGTCACTCCTCCGTCAGGGTTAGGTTGCTCCTCCATCACGGTTAGGTCGCTCCTCTCCTCCGTTAGGGTTAGGTCTCTCCTCCGTTAGGGTTAGGTTAGGTCGCTCCTCTCTTCCGTTGGGGTTAGGTCACTCCTCTCCTCCGTTGGGGTTAGGTCTCTCCTCTCCTCCGTTAGGGCCAGGTCTCTCCTCTCCTCCGTTAGGGTTAGGTCTCTCCTCTCCTCCGTTAGGGTTAGGTCTCTCCTCTCCTCCGTTAGGGTTAGGTCTCTCCTCTCCTCCGTTAGGGTTAGGTCTCTCCTCTCCTCCGTTAGGGTTATGCTGGTCTCTCCTCTCCTCCGTTAGGGTTATGCTGGTCTCTCCTCTCCTCCGTTAGGGTTATGCTGGTCTCTCCTCTCCTCAGTTTCATCATCATTACCACAATGCTGGTCTCTCCTCTCCTCTATTTCATCTACTAAACGAAAACAATAACTATGTGCTGGGGTGAACAGTGGCACTGTTTCCCCTTATGCAGCTTTAAAGGCAATGTTCCCAGGTTTGCCAAAAACCCATTCATGGTAAACATTGCATATGTTGGCTCAATCGGAAATTGCCTTGAAAAGCCGCAATGCCTATAACCCGCAATCAGATTGAATAGAGCCCTTAGTGTTGTCGTGCACACCTGCCTAGTTCATTAAAGTGTCTAATCCAACCTGTCATGTGATTTTGCAGCTGCAAGCTGAATGAACATTACGTCAACACATCCGACTTTCTGGACGCCATCAGGACCAACCTAGACAAGGCTCTGGGCAAGTGAAGAGGAGGACAACACCACCACCACAAAACAAACTAACACTACCTTAGATTAGATCTGTGTTGCTGCCATGTTGTGGTGTCTCTCTTTATGTAGTGTTGTGGTGTCTCTCTCTATGTAGTGTTGTGGTGTCTCTCTCTATGTAGTGTTGTGGTGTCTCTCTCTATGTAGTGTTGTGGTGTCTCTATGTTTGTTCTTAATTGACTTGCCTTTAAATATATATATTTTAAATGACCTTAACCCTAGTACAAAACAGACAACTTTGAAATAATAAAAAAATTGCATCCGTACAAGTTTTTGACCTTGTTTATGTAGCGTTAACCTAACTTGTTTTGACCCCAATATTTCAATTAGCTGTGTATCCTGTTTGAAGGGAACACGTTTGATATTTTCCTGACAGTTTGTGCTATGGACTTTTTGTGCCAATCAGATGTGTTACTAATAGTGTGTTTCTCTGCCTTCCCATTGACAGGGGAGACTTGTCAAATCATTTTATTTTCTTGTCTGTGGTCCAATACATTCTGGATTCATATGATTAATAACCTGTTATTCATATAATGAGATCAATACCAGGGATCAATTTAAAACAACCATTTCAATTAAGCGTAGATTACTCTTGAATGATGTATAAAAAAAATCTAAATAATTCTCAAATGCAGTATGTAGGGTTAGGGTTAGGGTTAGGGTTAGGGTTAGGGTTTAGGGTTTAGGGTTTAGGGTTAGGGTTAGGGTTAGGGGTTAGGGTTAGGGGTTAGGGTTAGGGTTAGGGTTTAGGGTTAGGGTTAGGGTTTAGGGTTAGGGTTAGGGTTAGGGTTAGTATGTACAGTCATCAGTTTCCATGTAAAGACTTTTACACTGTAGGCTACCGACACCGACGTCTCCACGCTGTGCCCACGTCTCCACGCTGTGCCGACGTCTCCACGCTGTGCCGACTACTCAAATCAAAGACTTTTACACTGTAGGCTACCGACACCGACGTCTCCACGCTGTGCCCACGTCTCCACGCTGTGCCCACGTCTCCACGCTGTGCCCACGTCTCCACGCTGTGCCCACGTCTCCACGCTGTGCCCACGTCTCCACGCTGTGCCCACGTCTCCACGCTGTGCCCACGTCTCCACGCTGTGCCCACGTCTCCACGCTGTGCCGACTACTCAAATCAAAGACTTTTACACTGTAGGCTACCGACACCGACGTCTCCACGCTGTGCCCACGTCTCCACGCTGTGCCCACGTCTCCACGCTGTGCCCACGTCTCCACGCTGTGCCCACGTCTCCACGCTGTGCCCACGTCTCCACGCTGTGCCCACGTCTCCACGCTGTGCCCACGTCTCCACGCTGTGCCGACTACTCAAATCAAAGACTTTTACACTGTAGGCTACCGACACCGACGTCTCCACGCTGTGCCCATGTCTCCACGCTGTGCCCACGTCTCCACGCTGTGCCCACGTCTCCACGCTGTGCCCACGTCTCCACGCTGTGCCGACTACTCAAATCAAAGACTTCTACACTGTAGGCTACCGACACCGACGTCTCCACGCTGTGCCCACGTCTCCACGCTGTGCCCACGTCTCCACGCTGTGCCCACGTCTCCACGCTGTGCCGACTACTCAAATCAAAGACTTCTACACTGTAGGCTACTGACGTCGCTACGCTGTACTGACGTCTCAAATCAAATTGTATGCGCCGAATACAACAGGTGTAGACCTTAGTGAAATGCTTACTTACAAGCCCCTAACCAACAACGCAGTTTAAAAAATATGGATAACAATAAGAAATAACAGGAACCAGTAATTAAAGAGCATCAGTAAAACAACAATAGCGAGACTATATACAGGTGGTACCGGTAAAGAGTCAATGTGCGGGGGCACCGGTTAGTCGAGGTAATATGTTCATGTAGGTAGAGTGACTATGCATAGATAATATCAGAGTACCAGCAATGTGAAAAAGGGGGGGGGGCAGTGCAAATAGTTTGGGTAGCCATTTGATTAGCTGTTCAGGAGTCTTATGGCTTGGGGGTAGAAGCTTTTAAGAAGCCTCTTGGACCTAGACTTGGCGCTCCGGTACCGCTTGCTGTGCGGTTGCAGAGAGAACAGTCTATGACTGGGGTGGCTGGAGTCTTTGACAATTGTTAGGGCCTTCCTCTGACACTGCCTGATATAGAGGTCCTGGATGGCAGGAAGCTTGGCCCCAGTGATGTACTGGGCCGTATGCACAACCCTCTGAAATGCCTTGCGGTCGGAGGCCGAGCAGTTGCCATACCAGGCAGTGATGCAACCAGTCAGGATGAACTCGATTTTGCAGCTGTAGAACCTTTTGAGGATCGGAGGACCCATGACAAATCTTTTCAGTCTAGATTTTGTCGTGCCCTCTTCACAATTGTCTTGGTGTGCTGTCATGTTAGTTTGTTGGTGATGTGGACACCAAGGAATGTGGACAGCCCCGTCGATGAGAATGGGGGCGTGCTCGGTCCTCCTTCTGCCTTGTCTTGATCACGTTGAGGGAGAGGTTGTTGTCCTACCACCACACGGCCAGGTCTCGGACCTCCTCCCTATAGGCTGTCTCGTTGTTGTCGGATATCAGGCCTACCACTATTGTGTCATCGGCAAACTTAATGATGGTGTTGGAGTCAAGCCTGGCCATGCAGTCATGAGTGAACAGGGAGTACAAGAGGGGACTGAGTACGCACCCATGAGGGGCCCCTGTGTTGAGGATCAGCATGGCAAATGTATTGTTACCTACCCTTACCACCTGGGGGCAGGCCCGTCAGGAAGTCCAGGATCCAGTTGCAGAGGGAGGTGTTTAGTCCCAGGGTCCTTAGCTTATTGATGAGCTTTGAGGGCACAATGGTGTTGAACGCTGAGCTGTAGTCAATGAATAGCATTCTCACATAGGTGTTCCTTTTGTCCAGGTGGGAAAGGGCAGTGTGGAGTGCAATAGAGATTGCGTCATCTGTGGATCTGTTGGCGGTATTCAAATTGGAGTGGCTCGAGGGTTTCTGGGATAATGGTGTTGAAGTGATAATGGTGTTGCCTTTAAAAGCACTTCATGGCTACAGACGTGAGTGCTACGGGTCGGTAGTCATTTAGGCAGATTACCTTAGTGTTCTTGGGCACAGGGACTATGGTGGTCTGCTTAAAACATGTTGGTATTACAGACTCGGACAGGGAGAGGTTGAAAATGACAGTGAAGACACTTGCCGGTCAGCGCATGCTCGCAGTACACGTCTTGACAATCCATCTGGCCCTGCGGCCTTGTGAAAGTTGACCTGTTTAAAAATTTTACTCACATCAGCTACGGAGAGCGTGATCACACAGTCGTCTGGAACAGCTGGTGCACTCATGCATGTTATTTTTTTCCCACCTTTATTTAACCAGGTAGGCTAGTTGAGAACAAGTTCTCATTTACAACTGCGACCTGGCCAAGATAAAGCAAAGCAGTGCGACAAAAACAACAACACAGAGTTGCACATAAACAAATGTACAGTCAATAACACAATAGAAAAATCTATGTACAGTGTGTGCAAATGTAGAAGAGTAGGGAGGTAAGGCAATAAATAGGCCATAGAGGCAAAATAAAAACAATTTAGCATTAATACTGGAGTGATAGATGTGCAGATGATGATGGGCAAGTAGATACTGGGGTGCAAAAGAGCAAGAGGATAAATAACAATATGGGGGTAGTTGGGTGTGCTATTTACAGATTGGCTGTGTACAGGGACAGTGATCGTCAAGCTGCTCTGACAGGTGATGCTTAAAGTTAGAGAGGGAGATGTAAGACTCCAGCTTCAGTGATTTTTGAAATTCGCTCCAGTCACTGGCAGCAGAGAACTGGAAGGAAAGGCGGCCAAAGGAGGAATAGGCTTTGGGGATGACCAGTGAAATATACCTGCTGGAGCGCGTGCTACGGGTGGGTGTGGCTATGGTGACCAGTGAGCTGAGATAAGGTGGAGCTTTACCTAGCATAGACTTATAGATGACCTGGAGCCAGTGGGTTTGGCGACGAATATGTAGTGAGGGCCAGCCAACGAGAGCATACAGGTCGCAGTGGTGGGTGGTGAATGGGGATTTGGTGACCAAACAGATGGCACTGTGATAGACTGCATCCAGTTTGCTGAGTAGAGTTTTGGAGGCTATTTTATAAATGACATCACCGGAGTCAATGATCGGCAGGATAGTCAGTTTTACGAGGGTACGTTCGGCGGCATGAGTTAAGGAGGCTTTGTTGTGAAATAGGAAGCCGATTCTAGATTTAATTTTAGATTGGAGATTCTTAATGTGAGTCTGGAAGGAGAGTTTAGTGCTTCTACACCTGCATTGCTTGCTGTTTGGGGTTTTAGGCTGGGTTTCTGTACAGCACTTTGAGATATCAGCTGATGTACGAAGGGCTATATAAATAAATTTGATTTGAGTTTACAGTCTAACCAGACACCTAGGTATGTGTAGTTGTCCACATATTCTAAGTCAGAACCGTCCGGAGTAGTGATGCTAGTCGGGCGGGAGGGTGCGAGCAGCAATCGGTTGAAGAGCATGCACTTAGTTTTACTTGCATTTAAAAGCAGTTGGAGGCCTTGGAAGGAGGGTTGTATGGCATTGAAGCTCGTTTGGAGGTTTGTTAGCAGTGTCCAAAGAAGGGCCAGATGTATACAGAATGGTGTCGTCACACCAGCAGCAAGAGCGACATCATTGATATATACAGAGAAAAGAGTCGGCCCAAGAACTGAACCCTGTGGCACCCCCATAGAGACTGCCAGAGGTCCGGACAACAGGCCCTCCGATTTGACACACTGAACTCTATCTGAGAAGTAGTTGGTGAACCAGGCGAGGCAGTCATTTGAGAAACCAAGGCTATTGAGTCTACCGATAAGAATGCGGTGATTGACAGAATCAAATGCCTTGGCCAGGTCGATGAAGACGGCTGCACTGTACTGTCTTTTATCGTTGGTGATAATGATATCGTTTAGGACCTTGAGCGTGGCTGAGGTGCACCCTTGACCAGCTCGGAAACCAGATTGCATAGTGGAGAAGGTACGGTGATCTGTTTGTTAACCTGGCTTTCAAATATTTTAGAATGATTTTATTTGTCTCGAAGAGAGCGTAGAAGTAGTTTAGCTCATCTGGTAGGCTCGTGTCACTGGGCAGCTCTTTGCTGTGCTTCCCTTTGTAGTCTGTAATGGTTTGCAAGCCCTGCCACATCCGACAAGCGTCAGAGCCGGTGTAGTACGGTTCGATCTTAGTCCTGTATTTACACTTTGCCTGTTTGATGGTTCGTCAGGGATTTTGGAATTTCTTATAAGCTCCAGGATTAGAGTCCTGCTACTTGAAAGTGGCAGCTATAGCCTTTAGCTCAGTGTGGATGTTGCCTGTAATCCATGGCTTCTGGTTGGGGTATGTATGTATGGTCACTGTCTCTACGCTGTGCTGACGTCTTTACGCTGTAGGACGCTGACGTCTCCACGCTGTAGGACGCTGACATCTCCACGCTGTAGGACGCTGACGTCTCCACGCTGTAGGACGCTGACATCTCCACGCTGTAGGACGCTGACAGCAATGAGCATCTCAGGGAGGGATGGCAGTGCTCCTTAACACCTTTGGACTCCACACTGTGGTGTTCACACTACACCAAGTTTCATTTGAATATTTATTGGTGGCTATTCAAGTTTTTTATTGAACTATTTATCAAATGGACAGAGGCGGCTGATCTTCCAGCCCAGGGAAGGTAAAGGTGAAATTCCTCTGACGTCCGGGAGTCACTGTACCACTAATGGAGGGCCACAGATTCTTTCACAGGCAAGATTCAGAACACTGTTCCTACTGTGTTGTCTACTGTGTTGTCTGTACAGCAGGTGGTGACATGGAGGCACAAGTAGATTCCAACTGAAACATGACATCACAGGCTGGGCTAAACAATTCCAGGGTTAGGATTAGGGTTAGAAAGACATGATTAGACCACAGAAGCAGTTGGACTCTTTGACTGTATGATATGGGAGCACAATAGGGTTATATACTGTACTAACTTACAAGGTTGAAACATACTGTCCTAGTCATTACAACAAAAAGTTCCGTTTTGAGGAATTACAGAATGCAGACAGATTAAAACAAGACTGAAAAACAGAAACCAAAGAACCTTTATTAAATAGTAATGTGAGGTTTCAGTTAGATTTTCTTCATTCCAAAAAACAACTATACCAGGGTTTTAGTTTTAGTGTGAATCAAGGCTCCCTGCATAGTAGGATGGGGGGGGCAGGTGTTCCCCAAAACAGAACCAGAGAGAGAGGGAGAATTAGTTTTAACTCGCCCAGTGCTCCGGGACACTTTAGGACCAATGGAATGGTCTAAAAAAAATGTGCCCGGGCCAGTTATTGACCACTGTGTGATGTTACAGAGTCCTGCTTGTATTGACCACTGTGTGTAGTTAAAAGTCTTGCTTGTACCATCTTAGGTAGCCTGGTCCAGATCTGGTCGTACCATCTCAGGTAGCCCGGTCCAGATCTGGTCGTACCGTCTCAGGTAGCCCGGTCCAGATCTGGTCATACCGTCTCAGGTAGCCCGGTCCAGATCTGGTCATACCGTCTCAGGTAGCCCGGTCCAGATCTGGTCGTACCGTCTCAGGTAGCCCGGTCCAGATCTGGTCGTACCGTCTCAGGTAGCCCGGTCCAGATCTGGTCGTACCGTCTCAGGTAGCCCGGTCCAGATCTGGTCATACCGTCTCAGGTAGTCCGGTCCAGATCTGGTCTGAATGTCAAGCTAAACCAAGTGAAACAAGGTGGGGGAAAAAGGTTTGTTTGTAGAGTAAGGAGACAGTACTGTAAGTGGTTACACATCAGCAACATGTTGTAGTATTAGCCAGCAGAAACAGCAGACAGCAGTCACTTTAGAAAGTATAGACCTGACTCCAGATCAGCTCATAGAAGACTGTTCCTGTGCTCCTCCATGCTGCAGAACAGACATGTTGTGAAGATCATTCAAACCTGTTATATGTATCAATGTCTAATAGAAAGTACCACTCGACTCTTTCCAGATTTGGTTGTTTTACAAAGTGGGATTAAAATGGATTTAATTGTCATTTTTTTGTCAACGATCTACACAAAATACTACGTCACAGTGATAGAAAAATTCTAGCATCTGTAAAAAAGAAAGAACAATAAAACACATATATTGTGATTAGATTAGTATTCAACCCCCTGAGTCATGTTAGAATCACCTTTGGCAACGATTACACCTGTGTCTTTCTGGTTAAGTCTCTAAGAGCTTTTTAATTCTTCAAGCTCTGTCAAGTTGGTTGTTGATCATTGCTAGACTGCCATTTTAAGGTCTTGCCATAGATTTTCAAGTAGTTTTAAGTAAAAACTGTAACTAGGCCACACAGGAACATTCAATGTCATCTTGGTAAGCAACTCAAATGTATACTGTACAAAAATAGATACGTGTTGATCCCATGTTTAATGAGCTGAAATAAAAGATCCCAGAAATGTTTCACACACAAAAAGCTTATTTCACTCAAATGCTGTGCACTAATTTGTTGACATCCATTAGTGAGCATTTATCCTTTGCCAAGATAATCCATCCAACAGACAAGTGTGGCAAATCAAGAAGCTGATTAAACAGCATGACCATTACACAGGTACCCCTTGTGCTGGGGACAATAAAAGGCCACACAAATGTGCAGTTTTGTCACACAGCACAATGCCAAGAAGTCTCAAGTTTTAAGGGAGCGTGCAAGAATGTCCGCCAGAGCTGTTGCCTGATAATTTAATGTTAATTTCTACCATAAGCCGCCTTCGACGTAGTTTTAGAGAATTTGGCAGTACGTCCAACCAGCCTCAGAACCGCAGACCACGTGTAACCACTGTAGCCCAGGACCTCCATAACCAGCTTCTTCACCTGCGGGATTGTCTGAGACCAGCCAGCTGGACAGCTGATGAAACTGTGGGTTTGCACAACCGAAGAATTTCTGCACAAACTGTCAAAAACTGTCTCAGGGAAGCTCATCTGCGTGTTCGGCATCGTAACCATCTTCAGTGGGAAAATGCTCACCTTCAATTGTCACTGGCACGCTGGAGAAGTGTGCTCTTCATGGATTAATCCCAGTTTCAACTGTCCCGGGCAGATGGCAGACAGTGTGTATGGCGTCGAGTGTACGAGAGGTTTGCTGATGAACAGAGTACCCCATGGTGGCGGCGGGGTTATGGTATGGGCAGGCATAAACTATGGATAATGAACACAACTGCATTTTATCAATGGCAATTTGAATGCACAGAGATACCGTGATGAGATCCTGAGGCCTCAGGATCTCAGGCCCATTGTCGTGCCATTCATCCACCGCCATCACCTCATGTTTCAGTATGATAATGCACGGGCCCATGTCACATGGATCTGAACACAATTCCTGGAAGCTGAAAATGTCCCAGTTCTTCCATGGCCTGCATACTCACCAGACATGTCACTAATTGAGCATGTTTGGGATGCTCTGTATCAACGTGTATGACAGTGTGTTCCAGTTCCTGCCAATATCCAGCAACTGCACACAGCCATTGAAGAGGAGTGGCACAACATTCCACAGGTCACAATTAACAGCCTTATCAACTCTATGCGATGGAGATGTGTTGCGGTGCTTGAGGCAAATGGGGGTCACACCAAATGGGTGGCAGGGTAGCCTAGTGGTTAGAGTGTTGGACTAGTTACCGAAAGGTTGCAAGTTCAAATCGCCGAGCTGACAAGGTACAAATCTGTCGTTCTGCCCCTGAACAGGCAGTTAACCCACTGTTCCTAGGCCGTCATTGAAAATAAGAATTTGTCCTTAACTGACTTGCCTAGTTAAATAAGGGTAAAAAAAAGATACTGACTGGTTTTCTGATCCATGCACATACCTTTTTGTTAAGGTATCTGTGGCCAACAGATGCATATCTGTATTTCAAGTCATGTGAAATCCATAGATTAGGGTCTAATGAATTTATTTCAATTGACTGATTTCCTTATGACCTGTAACTCAGTAGAATCTTTGAAATTGTAGCATGTTGCTTTTATATTTTTGTTCAGTGTATATTTGGCCTTGTATTTTAAGTTTATGTCCTGCTGAAAGGTGAATTAATCTCCCAGTGTCTGTTGGAAAGCAGACTGAACCAGGTCTTCCTCTAGGATTTTGTCTGTGCTTAGCTCCATTCGGTTCTTTTTTATCCTGAAAACATCCCCAGTCCTTAATGATGAAAAGCACACCCATAACATGATGCAGCCACCACCATGCTTGAAAATATGGAGAGTGGTACTCAGTGATGTGTTGTATTGGATCTGCCCCAAACATAACTTTATGTCCTGAATACAAAGTGTTAATTTCTTTGACATATTTTTTGTAGTATTACTTTAGTGCCTTACAAAAGGATGCATGTTTTAGAATATTTGTATTCTGTAGAGGCGTCCTTCTTTTCACTCTGTCATTCAAGTTAGTATTGTGGAGTAACTACAATGTTGTTGATCCATCCTCAGTTTACTATCACAGCCATTAAACTCTAACTGTTTTAAAGTCACCATTGGCCACATGGTGAAATCCCTGAGCGATTTCCTTCCTCTCCTGCAACTGAGTTAGGAAGGACACCTGCATCTTTGTAGTGACTTGGTATATTGATATGCTATCCAAAGTGTAATTAAAAACTTCACCCTGCTCAAAGAGCTAATCAATGTCTGCTTTTTTATTTTACCCATCTACCAATAGGTGCCCTTCTTTGCAAGGCATTGGAAAACCTCTCTGGTCTTTGTGGTTGTATCTGTGTTTGAAATTCACTGCTCGACTGAGGGACCTTACAATTATCTGTATGTGTGGGGTACAGAGATAAGGTAGTCATTCAAGAAACATGCTAAACAGTATTATTGCACACAGACTGAGTCCATGCAACTTGGTAAGCAAATTTTTATTCCTGAACTTATTTAGGCTGGCCATAATAAAGGGGTTGAATACTTACTGACTCAAGACATTTTAGCTTCTCATAAACAATTCTACAAACATAAATTCACCTAGACATTATGGGGTATTATTGTGTGTAGGCCAGTGACATTGAATCCATTTTAAATCCAGGCTGTAACACAACATGTGTAAAAAGTCCAGGGGTGTGAAGACTTTCTGAAGGCGCTGTATACAGTGTGTCTGTTTGGATCTAAGATCAGAGTTATACTGCATCTGGCACGGCCTTCTGTCAAAACATACTGATTGGTGAATGATTCCATAGCAGGTAAGATGTTTCTGTGTAAAACTGATTTCTGAGTGCTGATACAGTTCCATACCACAACTTATCAGAGTTTAGATCTGTCACTATATGTCTGATAGAATAGCCCAAGGACTTCTAGACCAATCATGTCTGGTAGAATATCCCAAAGGACTTCTAGACCAATGATATCTGGTAGAATATCCCAAAGACTTCTAGAGCAATCATGTCTGGTAGAATATCCCAAAGACTTCTAGACCAATCATGTCTGGTAGAATATCCCAAAGACTTCTAGAGCAATCATGTCTGGTAGAATATCCCAAAGACTTCTAGACCAATCATGTCTGGTAGATTATCCCAAAGGACTTTAGACCAATCATGTCTGGTAGAATATCCCAAAGGACTTTAGACCAATCATGTCTGGTAGAATATACCAAAGGACTTCTAGACCCAATCGTCAGTCTCAGAGTCACTTCTATCAGAGACGGGTGGAGCGAATTGGCTGTTGAAGTGCATGTCCTGCCCCTCCATCAGGACAGGTCAGTTCTGGTTCTTAAAGAGTCCATGAACCCCCTCCCTGTGTCTCACTGCCACAGCACGCCCTAACCTAGTCTCGCTCACTGCCACAGCACGCCCTAACCTAGTCTCACTGCCACAGCACGCCCTAACCCAGTCTCTCTCACTGCCACAGCACGCCCTAACCCAGTCTCTCTCACTGCCACAGCACGGCAGCCATGTTGTCTGTTCCCCACCCATGGTCTCCTCTCCATTAACAAAAGCTGAAGAACATACACACATCCAGGTACTTTCCACAGGTGCTGGAGTTCTAGGTAAACTCATGGAAAACAGAAAGGAAAACGCCACACTGCTGCTCGTGCTCCCAGATATGTATTTATAACAATGTTTCCACCATTAGGTCCTGGATACCTGATGAAGACCTAAGGGTGGAAACGTTATAAATAAATATCAGCTGGGAGCATGAGCAGCAGTGTGGCATTTTCCTTTCTGTTTTCCCATGGTCTGTAGTTAGTCCACCAATAAACCATGGTCTGTAGTTAGTCCACCAATAAACCATGGTCTGTAGTTAGTCCACCAATAAGCCATGGTCTGTAGTTAGTCCACCAATAACCCATGGTCTGTAGTTAGTCCACCAATAACCCATGGTCTGTAGTTAGTCCACCAATAACCCATGGTCTGTAGTTAGTCCACCAATAACCCACGGTCTCCTCTACATTAACACATGGACTCTTCCTCATTAACCCATGGTCTGCAGTTAGTCCACCATTAACCCATGGTCTCTTCTCCATTAATCCATGGTGTCTAATGGTCTGTAGTCCATTAACACTATTCTCCTGCTGCTCAAGACGTGTTGTAGTTAGCTGTATCCTTCCCAAAGTTGTAATAGTTGTCCATGTCGTCCATGTTGGCCGTGGTGAGCTTGGTGAGGTTCTGGGAGCCTCCATTATCCATGTTGTTGTTTGCCCCTGAGGTCCCAAAGTCAAAGTTGTCCTCCTCATAGTGGCCCTGGCCCTCCATCCCGGGAAGAGCATCTGGGAACACACAGAGAAACAGGGCTGTTAGGGAGAGTACAGTGGTTGAACCAACCCAGAACACAGTGGTAGAACCAACCCCAACCCAGAACACAGTGGTTGAACCCACCCCAAAACACAGTGGTTGAACCCGACCCAGAACAGTGGTTGGACCAACCCCAACCCAGAACACAGTGGTTGAACCAACCCCAACCCAGAACACAGTGGTTGAACCAACCCCAACCCAGAACACAGTGGTTGAACCAACCCCAACCCAGAACACAGTGGTTGAACCAACCCCAACCCAGAACACAGTGGTTGAACCAACCCCAACCCAGAACACAGTGGTTGAACCAACCCCAACCCAGAACACAGTGGTTGAACCAACCCCAACCCAGAACACAGTGGTTGAACCAACCCCAACCCAGAACACAGTGGTTGAACCAACCCCAACCCAGAACACAGTGGTTGAACCAACCCCAACCCAGAACACAGTGGTTGAACCAACCCCAACCCAGAACACAGTGGTAGAACCAACCCCAACCCAGAACACAGTGGTTGAACCAACCCCAACCCAGAACACAGTGGTTGAACCAACCCCAAAACACAGTGGTTGAACCAACCCCAACACACAGTGGTAGAACCAACCCCAACCCAGAACAGTTGTAGAACAAACCCTAACCACAACCCAGAACACAGTGATCAAACCAACCCCAACCCAGAACACAGTGGTTGAACCCACCCCAGAACACAGTGGTTGAACCCGACCCAGAACACAGTGGTAGAACCAACCCAGAACAGTGGTTGGACCAACCCCAACCCAGAACACAGTGGTTGAACCAACCCCAACCCAGAACACAGTGGTAGAACCAACCCCAACCCAGAACACAGTGGTAGAACCAACACCAACCCAGAACACAGTGGTTGAACCAACCCCAAAACACAGTGGTTGAACCAACCCCAACACACAGTGGTAGAACCAACTCCAACCCAGAACAGTTGTAGAACAAACCCTAACCACAACCCAGAACACAGTGATCAAACCAACCCCAAACCATAACAGTGGTAGAACAAACCCCAACCCAGAACACAGTGGTAGAACCAACCCTAACCCCAACCCAGAACAGTGGTTGAACAAACCCAGAACACAGTGGTAGAACCAACCCTAACCCAAACCCAGAGGTTGAACAAACATAGAACACAGTGGTAGGACCAACCCCAACCCAGTGGTAGAACCAACCCCAACCCCAATCCAGAACCCAGTGGTTGAACAAACCCAGAACACAGTGGTAGGACCAACCCTAACCCCAACCCAGAAGTTGAACAAACCCAGAACCCAGTGGTTGAACAAACCCAGAACCCAGTGGTTGAATCAACCCAGAACCCAGTGGTTGAACCAACCCTAACTCAGAACACAGTGGTAGAACAAACCCCAAACCAGAACACAGTGCAAGAACAAACCCTAACCCCAACCCAGAACACAGTGGTAGAACCAACAGGATCACAAACAAAGTTTTAACAAACAGGATATACAACCACCAAGTCAGGCTGCTCATTGACTGTTACTAACACTAAGCCTACAATAAGAAGGCTACAGGAATGGTAGTTAGGTGGCTGAATAAATAAGTGATGGATTGTGAGATGAGAGGAAGGAGAGTAAAGCCCTACCTTGTCCATCAGGGGAGATGTTCATGCTGGGTTAGGGTTAGGGTAAAGGGTTAGGGATAAAGCCCTACCTTGTCCATCAGGGGAGATGTTCATGCTGGATTAGGGTAAAGGGTTAGGGATAAAGCCCTACCTTGTCCATCAGGGGAGATGTTCATGCTGGGTTAGGGTTATGGTAAACGGGTAAAGCCCTACCTTGTCCGTCAGGGGAGATGTCCATGCTGGGTTAGGGTTATGGTAAACGGGTAAAGCCCTACCTTGTCCATCAGGGGAGATGTCCATGCTGGGTTAGGGTAAAGGGTTAGGGATAAAGCCCTACCTTGTCCGTCAGGGGAGGGGTAAAGCGTTAGGGGTAAAGGGTAAAGCGTTAGGGGTAAAGCGTAAAGTGTTAGGGGTAAAGCGTTAGGGGTAAAGCGTTAGGGGTAAAGCGTTAGGGGTAAAGGGTAAAGCGTTAGGGGTAAAGCGTTAGGGGTAAAGCGTTAGGGGGTTGGTCTCAGGGTAAAGGGTTTGGGTTAAGGTAAATGGTTAGGGTAAAGGGTTAGGTGTCAAGCCCTACCTTGTCCGTCAGGTGAGATGTCCATGCCGTGTTTGACCTTCATGTGTCGGCTGAGGTTCCCCTTCAGGTTAAACTTGGAGGAGCAGTAAGGACACTTGAAGGGTTTGGAGCCGGCGTGGAGGTGCATGTGACCCAACAGATTGTACATTCTGTTGAACGACTTCCCGCACACCTGGAAAAATCAAAGCACGAGTAACATTATATGTTCATAATCGTTATCGTTTGGCTTGACAACATCAGGACATGGCTATTAACTGTAGTCCCTGCTACAAGTCCCTATCTGAGTGAGTAACCAACCCCCAAGACCTAACTGTAGTCCCTGCTACCAGTCCCTATTAACCAACCCCCAAGACCTAACTGTAGTCCCTGCTACCAGTCCCTATTAACCAACCCCAAGACCTAACCGTAGTCCCTGGCTGCTACCAGTCCCTATTAACCAACCCAAGACCTAACCGTAGTCCCCGGCTGCTACCAGTCCCTATTAACCAACCCAAGACCTAACCGTAGTCCCCGGCTGCTACCAGTCCCTATTAACCAACCCCCAAGACCTAACTGTAGTCCCCGGCTGCTACCAGTCCCTATTAACCAACCCCCAAGACCTAACTGTAGTCCTTGCTACCAGTCCCTATTAACCAACCCAAGACCTAACTGTAGTCCCTGCTACCAGTCCCTATTAACCAACCCCCAAGACCTAACTGTAGTCCCTGCTACCAGTCCCTATTAACCAACCCCCAAGACCTAACCATAGTCCCTGGCTGCTACCAGTCCCTATTAACCAACCCAAGACCTAACCGTAGTCCCCGGCTGCTACCAGTCCCTATTAACCAACCCCCAAGACCTAACTGTAGTCCCCGGCTGCTACCAGTCCCTATTAACCAACCCCCAAGACCTAACTGTAGTCCCTGGCTGCTACCAGTCCCTATTAACCAACCCCCAAGACCTAACTGTAGGCCCTGGCTGCTACCAGTCCCTATTAACCAACCCCCAAGACCTAACTGTAGTCCCCGGCTGCTACCAGTCCCTATTAACCAACCCCCAAGACCTAACTGTAGTCCCCGGCTGCTACCAGTCCCTATTAACCAACCCCCAAGACCTAACCGTAGTCCCCGGCTGCTACCAGTCCCTATTAACCAACCCCCAAGACCTAACCGTAGTCCTCGGCTGCTACCAGTCCCTATTAACCAACCCCCAAGACCTAACCGTAGTCCCCGGCTGCTACCAGTCCCTATTAACCAACCCCCAAGACCTAACCGTAGTCCCTGGCTGCTACCAGTCCCTATTAACCAACCCCCAAGACCTAACTGTAGTCCCTGGCTGCTACCAGTCCCTATTAACCAACCCCCAAGACCTAACTGTAGTCCCTGGCTGCTACCAGTTCCTATTAACCAACCCCCAAGACCTAACTGTAGTCCCTGGCTGCTACCAGTCCCTATTAACCAACCCCCAAGACCTAACTGTAGTCCCTGGCTGCTACCAGTCCCTATTAACCAACCCCCAAGACCTAACTGTAGGCCCTGGCTGCTACCAGTCCCTATTAACCAACCCCCAAGACCTAACTGTAGGCCCTGGCTGCTACCAGTCCCTATTAACCAACCCCCAAGACCTAACTGTAGTCCCTGCTACAAGTCCCTATTTGAGGCAGCAACCAACCTGCAACACGAAAGTTGGTTATTTCAGAATTCAAAGAAGTGTCCGAAACCCTCCCCTGTAGACAAACACCAATGTTATGTCCACTGGATGGAATCAGAAATTGAGGATCCTTTAATGCAGATGTTTGTAAAGGTAATCCGTACATCCTTTCCTCACCTTGCATTTGAAGGGTTTGACAGGCAGGCCAAAAACTCCAGGTAATATATCATATAAATATATAATCTCACCAGGTCATATATAAAACGTACATATATAATCTCACCAGGTCATATATAAAACGTACATATAGAATCTCACCAGGTCATATATAAAACGTACATATAGAATCTCACCAGGTCATATATAAAACGTACATATAGAATCTCACCAGGTATTATATCATATAAATATAAACTCACCAGACAATAAAAATACAATAATGTGTGTGTCATTAGTTTTAGCAGACTGTGTTTGTCTATTGTTGTGACTGATTTTATGACCAATTTATGCAGAATTCCAGGTAATTCAAAGGGTTCATATACTTGTTCTTGTCATATATACACCATATAAACTCACCAGGTCATATATACACCATATAAACTCACCAGGTCATCATACGGATCCAAGATGGCGTAGCAGTAAGACGTCTTGTCGTGTCCCTTGTGTATATAGTTTTTTTTCTTTTTTTTCCCCGCATATCTTTTAAAACATTTTGCTAAACCTCAACTTCTAAATGCTCTCCTGCAACCCGCCTCACCCAATGTAGCTATTTTTCCTAAAGTATTTATATTTACTTCGGATCCGGAACCCCTCAAATGAAGCTAGCCAGCTAACTACCAGCAAAACATTGCTAGCGGTCTTCAGCTAACCGGTCATCAGCTAACCTTTAGCTCGGAAAGCTTTCGCCAGTTCGAACAACGCGACTAACCAGAGCATAACGGACCTATTTTTTTTAAATAATTTTTTATCCCCGGATTCCCACCGGATTCCCACCGCAAACGGAAAATTTTCAGCTGGATCTTCACAACTAGCTATCTAGCTAACCGCAACCCCGGATGATTACTCCTGGCTAGCGTTTCCACCCACTTAGCTTGAAGCTAGCCCGGCCAGAGCTCCTGTGCTACCACCGTAGCATACTCCTGGGCTACCACCGTAGCATACTCCTGGGCTACAATATCCAGACCCACGACCGGTCTATCGATGTCACCGCATGAAGAGGAATAAACAGACTCACCCCATCGCGACGTCCCCCAAAGGCTAACTCTCTAGCCCTTGCTATCTCCTTGCTTGCTAATTGGGCCTGCTAACTGCTAGCTTGTTTAGCCCCGGCCCGCTAACTGCAACCTTGTTTAGCCCCGGCCTACTAACTGTTAGCTTGTTAGCACAGGCCTGCTAACCGTCTGAATCGCCGCGTCCCAAACACTCACTGGACCCATATTTACTTTTACTTCAATCTCTTTTCGATTTTTAATTTGTTTATACCTTCCGGTAACCTGCCTCACCCAATGTGATACGGAATCGCTATTATTTTTAAAACACACTCAAGAACCTCCAGAAGCTAACCAGCTAACTAGCTACAAGCTATTTAGTCATTGTTAGTTTTTTAAAACCTGGATAACACTCGCCAGTCCAGCTTCCCTGCCCCATCCACCGCTGCCCCCTGGACACTGATCACTTGGCTACATAGCTGATGCATGCTGGACTGTCCATTAATCACGGTACTCCATTCTGCTTGTTTATGTTTTATCTGTCGGCCCCAGCCGCACTCAGGCTCTGTGTGTAGTTAATCCGACCCTCCCTCTGCCTAGTCAACGCCATTTTACCTGCTGTTGTTGTGCTAGCTGATTAGCTGTTGTTGTCTCACCTACTGTTTTAGCTAGCTCTCCCAATTCAACACCTGTGATTACTGTATGCCTCGCTGTATGTCTCTCTCAAATGTCAATATGCCTTGTATATGTTGTTCAGGTTAGTTATCATTGTTTTAGTTTACAATGGAGCCCCTAGTTCCACTCTTCATACCCCTGATACCTCCTTTGTCCCACCTCCCACACATGCGGTGACCTCACTCATTACAACCAGCATGTCCAGAGATACAACCTCTCTCATCATCACCCAGTGCCTGGGCTTACCTCCGCTGTACCCGCACCCCACCATACCCCTGTCTGCGCATTATGCCCTGAATATATTCTACCATGCCCAGAAACCTGCTCCTCTTATTCTCTGTCCCCAACGCTCTAGGCGACCAGTTTTGATAGCCTTTAGCTACTAATTTTGAAAATTACTCTCTCCAGAAATAAGTCTCTCACTGTTGCCGCCTGCTACCGATCCCCCTCAGCTCCCAGCTGTGCCCTGGACACCATTTGTGAATTGATCGCCCCCCATCTAGCTTCAGAGTTTGTTCTGTTAGGTGACCTAAACTGGGATATGCTTAACACCCCGGCAGTCCTACAATCTAAGCTAGATGCCCTCAATCTCACACAAATCATCAAGGAACCCACCAGGTACAACCCTAACTCTGTAAACAAGGGCACCCTCATAGACGTCATCCTGACCAACTGGCCCTCCAAATACACCTCCCCTGTCTTCAACCAGGATCTCAGCGATCACTGCCTCATTGCCTGTATCCGCTACAGAGCCGCAGTCAAACGACCACCCCTCATCACTGTCAAAAGCTCCCTAAAACACTTCTGTGAGCAGGCCTTTCTAATCGACCTGGCCCGGGTATCCTGGAAGGACATTGACCTCATCCCGTCAGTTGAGGATGCCTGGTCATTCTTTAAAAGTAACTTCCTCATCATTTTAGATAAGCATGCTCCGTTCAAAAAATGCAAAACTAAGAACAGATATAGCCCTTGGTTCACTCCAGACCTGACTGCCCTCGACCAGCACAAAAACATCCTGTGGCGGACTGCAATAGCATCAAATAGTCCCCGCGATATGCAACTGTTCAGGGAAGTCAGGAAAGCTAAGGCCAGCTTCTTCAGGCAGAAGTTTGCATCCTGTAGCTCCAACTCCAAAAAGTTCTGGGACACTGTGAAGTCCATGGAGAACAAGAGCACCTCCTCCCAGCTGCCCACTGCACTGAGGCTAGGTAACACGGTCACCACCGATAAATCCATGATTATCGAAAACTTCAACAAGCATTTCTCAACGGCTGGCCATGCCTTCCGCCTGGCTACTCCAACCTCGACCAACAGCTCCGCCCCCCCCCCCCCGCAGCTACTCGCCCAAGCCTCTCCAGGCTCTCCTTTACCCAAATCCAGACAGCAGATGTTCTGAAAGAGCTGCAAAACCTGGACCCGTACAAATCAGCTGGGCTTGACAATCTGAACCCTCTATTTCTGAAACTATCCGCCGCCATTGTCGCAACCCCTATTACCAGCCTGTTTAACCTCTCTTTCATATCGTCTGAGATCCAAGGATTGGAAAGCTGCCGTAGTTATCCCCCTCTTCAAAGGGGGAGACACCCTGGACCCAAACTGTTACAGACCTATATCCATCCTGCCTATCTAAGGTCTTCGAAAGCCAAGTCAACAAACAGGTCACTGACCATCTCGAATCCCACCGTACCTTCTCCGCTGTGCAATCTGGTTTCCGAGCCGGTCACGGGTGCACCTCAGCCACACTCAAGGTACTAAACGATATCATAACCGCCATCGATAAAAGACAGTACTGTGCAGCCGTCTTCATCGACCTTGCCAAGGCTTTCGACTCTGTCAATCACCATATTCTTATCAGCAGACTCAGTAGCCTCGGTTTTTCGGATGACTGCCTTGCCTGGTTCACCAATTACTTTGCAGACAGAGTTCAGTGTGTCAAATCGGAGGGCATGCTGTCCGGTCCTCTGGCAGTCTCTATGGGGGTGCCACAGGGTTCAAGTCTCGGGCCGACTCTTTTCTCTGTATATATCAATGATGTTGCTCTTGCTGCGGGCGATTCCGTGATCCACCTCTACGCAGACGACACCATTCTATATACTTCCGGCCCGTCCTTGGACACTGTGTTATCTAACCTCCAAACGAGCTTCAATGCCATAAAACACTCCTTCCGTGGTCTCCAACTGCTCTTAAACGCTAGTAAAACCAAATGCATGCTTTTCAACCGTTCGCTGCCTGCACCCGCACGCCTGACCAGCATCACCACCCTGGATGGTTCCGACCTTGAATATGTGGACATCTATAAGTACCTAGGTGTCTGGCTAGACTGTAAACTCTCCTTCCTGACTCATATCAAACATCTCCAATCGAAAATCAAATCAAGAGTCGGCTTTCTATTCCGCAACAAAGCTTCCTTCACTCACGCCGCCAAACTTACCCTAGTAAAACTGACTATCCTACCGATCCTCGACTTCGGCGATGTCATCTACAAAATTGCTTCCAACACTCCTCAGCAAACTGGATGCAGTTTATCACAGTGCCATCTGTTTTGTCACTAAAGCACCTTATACCACCCACCACTGCGACTTGTATGCTCTAGTCGGCTGGCCCTCGCTACATATTCGTCGCCAGACCCACTGGCTCCAGGTCATCTACAAGTCCATGCTAGGTAAAGCTCCGCCTTATCTCAGTTCACTGGTCACGATGGCAACACCCATCCGTAGCACGCGCTCCAGCAGGTGTATCTCACTGATCATCCCTAAAGCCAACACCTCATTTGGCCGCCTTTCGTTCCAGTTCTCTGCTGCCTGTGACTGGAACGAATTGCAAAAATCACTGAAGTTGGAGACTTTTATCTCCCTCACCAACTTCAAACATCTGCTATCTGAGCAGCTAACCGATCGCTGCAGCTGTACATAGTCTATTGGTAAATAGCCCACCCATTTTCACCTACCTCATCCCCATACTGTTTTTATTTATTTACTTTTCTGCTCTTTTGCACACCAATATCTCTACCTGTACATGACCATCTGATCATTTATCACTCCAGTGTTAATCTGCAAAATTGTAATTATTCGTCTACCTCATGCCTTTTGCACACAATGTATATAGACTCCCCTTTTTTTCTACTGTGTAATTGACTTGTTAATTGTTTACTCCATGTGTAACTCTGTGTTGTCTGTTCACACTGCTATGCTTTATCTTGGCCAGGTCGCAGTTGTAAATGAGAACTTGTTCTCAACTAGCCTACCTGGTTAAATTAAGGTGAAATAAAATAAAAAATAAATAAATATATACACCATATAAACTCACCAGGTCATATATACACCATATAAACTCACCAGGTCATATATACACCATATAAACTCACCAGGTCATATATACACACCATATAAACTCACCAGGTCATATATACACACCATATAAACTCACCAGGTCATATATACACACCATATAAACTCACCAGGTCATATATACACACCATATAAACTCACCAGGTCATATATACACACCATATAAACTCACCAGGTCATATATACACACCATATAAACTCACCAGGTCATATATACACACCATATAAACTCACCAGGTCATATATACACACCATATAAACTCACCAGGTCATATATACACACCATATAAACTCACCAGGTCATATATACACACCATATAAACTCACCAGGTCATATATACACCATATAAACTCACCAGGTCATATATACACCATATAAACTCACCAGGTCATATATACACCATATAAACTCACCAGGTCATATATACCATATAAACTCACCAGGTCATATATATATATATACATATACACACAGTATATCATAGAAGTGAGTACACCCTTCACATTTTTGTAAATATTTGAGTATACCTTTTCATGTGACAACACTGAAGAATTGACACTTTGCTACAATGTAAAGTAAATAGTGTACAGCTTGTATAACAGTGTAAAGTAAATAGTGTACAGCTTGTATAACAGTGTAAAGTAAATAGTGTACAGCTTGTATAACAGTGTAAAGTAAATAGTGTACAGCTTGTATAACAGTGTAAAGTAAATAGTGTACAGCTTGTATAACAGTGTAAAGTAAATAGTGTACAGCTTGTATAACAGTGTAAAGTAAATAGTGTACAGCTTGTATAACAGTGTAAAGTAAATAGTGTACAGCTTGTATAACAGTGTAAAGTAAATAGTGTACAGCTTGTATAACAGTGTAAAGTAAATAGTGTACAGCTTGTATAACAGTGTAAAGTAAATAGTGTACAGCTTGTATAACAGTGTAAAGTAAATAGTGTACAGCTTGTATAACAGTGTAAAGTAAATAGTGTACAGCTTGTATAACAGTGTAAAGTAAATAGTGTACAGCTTGTATAACAGTGTAAAGTAAATAGTGTACAGCTTGTATAACAGTGTAAAGTAAATAGTGTACAGCTTGTATAACAGTGTAAAGTAAATAGTGTACAGCTTGTATAACAGTGTAAAGTAAATAGTGTACAGCTTGTATAACAGTGTAAAGTAAATAGTGTACAGCTTGTATAACAGTGTAAAGTAAATAGTGTACAGCTTGTATAACAGTGTAAAGTAAATAGTGTACAGCTTGTATAACAGTGTAAAGTAAATAGTGTACAGCTTGTATAACAGTGTAAAGTAAATAGTGTACAGCTTGTATAACAGTGTAAAGTAAATAGTGTACAGCTTGTATAACAGTGTAAATTCACTGTCCCCTCAATTAGAAAAAAGTTATACAAGCTGTACACTCACTGTAGCAAAGTGTAATTTCTTCAGTGTTGTCACATGAAAAGGTATATTCAAATATTTACAAAAATGTGAGGGGTGTACTCACTTCTGTGATATACTGTTTATATATATATATATAAACTCACCAGGTCATATATAATGTAATACAGTGCCTTCGGAATTTTGTTATGTTACAGCTTTATTCTAAAATGAATTAAAATTGTTTTCCCCCCTTGATCAAATAACCTCAATACCCCATAATAACAAAGCAAAAACAGGTTTTTAGAAATGTTTGTTCATTTAAATACACATATATATATAAAAAATATAATAATTACATAAGTATTCATACCCTTTACTCAGTACTTTGTTGAAACACCTTTGCAGAGATTACAGCCTCGAGTCTTCTTGGTTATGAAGCTATAAGCTTGGCACAATTATATTTGGGGTGTTTCTCCCATTCTCTGCAGATTCTCTCAAGCGGTCAGTTGATGGGGAGCGTTTCTGCACAGCTATTTTCAGGTCTCTCCAGAAATGTTCGATTGGGTTCAAGTCCGGGCTCTGGCTGGGCCAGAGCCCACAGCATGATGCTGCCACCACCACCATGCTTCACCATAGGGATGGTACCAGGTTTCCTACAGACGTGACTCTTGGCATTCAGGCCATCATCTGCACATCTATCACTCCAGTGTTAATGCTAAATTGTAATTATTTCACCTCTGTGGCCTATTGCATTGCTTTATCTTGGCCAGGTCACAGTTGTAAATGAGAACTTGTTCTCAACTGGCCTACCTGGTTAAATAAAGGTGAAATTAAAATAAAATAATCTTAGTTTCATCAAACCAGAGAATCTTGTTTCTCATGGTCTGAGAGTCTTTGCCTTTTGACAAACTCCAAGCGTGCCGTCAGGTGTCTTTGACTGAGGAGTGGCTTCCGTCTGGCCACTACCATAAAGGCCTGATTGGTGGAGTGCTGCATAGATGGTTGTCCTTCTGGAAGGTTCTCCCAACTCCACAGAGGATCTCTAGACCTCTGTCAGAGTGACCATCGGGTTCTTGGTCACCTCCCTAACCAAGGGCCTTCTCCCTTGATGGCTCAGTTTGGCTGGGCGGCCAGCTCTAGGAAGAGATGGTGGTTCCAAATTCTTCCATTTAAGAATAATTGAGGCCACTGTGTTCTTGGGGACCTTCAATGCTGCAGACAACTTTTGGCACCCTTCCCCAGATCTGTGCCTCTCGGAGCTCTACGGACAATTCCTTTGACCTCATGGCTTGGTTTTTGCTCTTATATAGACAGGTGTGTGATTTTCCAAATCATGTCAGATCAATTGAATTTACCACAGGTGGACTCCAATCAAGTTGTAGAAACGTCAAGGATGATCGATGGAAACAGGATGCACTGGAGCTCAATTTGGAGTCTCATAGCAAAGGGTCTGAATATTTATGTCAATAAGGTATTTCTGTTTTTAATTTGTAATAAAATGGGTTTCCATGGCCGAGCAGCCGCACACAAGCCTAAGATCACCATGTGCAATGCCAAGCGTCGGCTGGAGTCGTGTAAAGCTCGCTGCCATTGGACTCTGGAGCAGTGGAAATGGCAGTCAGACGGACAAATTTGGGTTTGGCAGATGCCAGTAGAATGCTACGTGCCTGAATAAATAGTGCCAACTGTTAAGTTTAGTGGAGGAGGAATGTTTGGGGCTGTTCATGGTTCGGGCTAGGCCCCTTAGTTCCAGTGAAGGGAGATCTTAACGCTACGACATTCTAGACGATACGGTTCTTCCAACTGTGTTGCAACAGTTTGGGGAAAGCCCTTTCCTGTTTCAGCATGACAATGCCCCTGTGCACAAAGTGAGGTCTATACAGAAATGTTGTCGAGGTCGGTATGACTGGCCTGCACACAACTTGACTGGCCTGCACACAGCCCTGACCTCAACCCCACCGAACACCCATGGAATGAATTGGAACGCCAACTGCGAGACAGACCTAATTGTCCAATATTAGTGCCCGACCTCACTAATGCTCTTGTGGCTGAATGGAAGCAAGTACCTGCAGCAATGTTCCATCTAGTGGAAAGCCTTCCCAGAAGAGTGGAGGCTGTTATAGCAGCAAAGGGGGGACCAACTCCATATTAATGTCCATAATTTTGGAATGAGATGTTTGACGAGAAGATGTCCACATACTTTTAGTAATGTAGTGTAAAGCCAACATGAAACGTGATACCAGGCCTGTCTGAAAAAGTGAATCCATTCTCCTCTAGCTAATAAAAACCTGTCTCCCTATCTTCTGAATCAAGCTGGTACTCAGTACAGTAGCCTATGCTTCGGAGGGGGGAGGGGCAGGTAGCCTAAACACAGACAGGTAAAGATTTTCACCTGGCAGGCAGTCAGAATACGTTTGAGTGACAGCGTGGGGGCTTTGTACAGGCGTTTTGTTGTAGGACCAGAAACAAATGCCTGGAACATAAAATAAGGTTATTAACCAGTTCCCATGCTTTTAAAATAACAGTTATGTTATGGATCACGTTCCTTCCAGGTTCCCTTGCTGTTATTTTCCGGTTGTGTTCCCTGAACTTGTTCCAACCCTGGATATAAACTCACCTTGCATTTGAAGGGTTTGACGGGCAGGTGGACGATCATGTGCGTTTTGAGCGTCTGTTTCTGGATGAAGCTCTTGAAGCAGATGTGACACTGGAAGGGTCTGATGCTGTTGTGGATCAACATGTGTCTCTTCAGGTTGGCTGACAAGGTGAACTCACGGGAACACACCTCACACTTATGACCCTTCATTCCCTGACCAATAAGAACACAGGAGGACAGTTAGATGAGGACCATTGCAGCCGAATGAATGAACATGAAGTTAGTTGAAATTCTGTAAAGAAGCTGAAGGAAAAGCATGACTATACTGGGATCAGACCTAGCTTGGTCAAATACTTCTAAAGGCTGGGTGGTACTTAACTTGGTTGGTCTGTTATACTGGGATCAGACCTAGCTTGGTCAAATACTTCTAAAGGCTGGGTGGTACTTAACTTGGTTGGTCTGTTATACTGGGATCAGACCTAGCTTGGTCAAATACTTCTAAAGGCTGGGTGGTACTTAACTTGGTTGGTCTGTTATACTGGGATCAGACCTAGCTTGGTCAAATACTTCTAAAGGCTGGGTGGTACTTAACTTGGTTGGTCTGTTATACTGGGATCAGACCTAGCTTGGTCAAATACTTCTAAAGGTACTTAACTTGGTTGGCCTGTTTGGGATTATTCCATTCCATTGCACACTAAATCAAGCACTAGTACTGATATGATTCATATGCATCCGAGCCAGGCCATGAAAGATCATGTATTCTTTGTTCTAGATAGCAGACACAGACACAGGCAGCCCAGCGGTTAAGAGCTTTGGCCCAGTAACCGAAAGGTCGCTAGTTCGAATCCCCGAGTTGGCAAGGTTGAAAAGTCTGCCGTTCTGCCCTTGGGCAAGGCAGTTACCCCAAACAACTTCTCCTCTGGCTTCTCCTCGGACGTAGATGTCAATTAAGGCAGCCCCCCGCACCTCTCTGATTCAGAGAGATGGGTTAAATGTGGAAGACACATTTCAGTTGAATGCATTCAGTTGTGGAACTGACAAGGTATCCCCTTTCCCACAGTCAATCCAGTCTGTCTCAACCCACCGTGTCTGACCGTCTGTCTCAACCCACCGTGTCTGACCGTCTGGCTCAACCCACCGTGTCTGACCGTCTGGCTCAACCCACCGTGTCTGACCGTCTGGCTCAACCCACCGTGTCTCACTGTCCGTCTCCACCCCCCGTCTGTCTGTCTGTCTCCACCCCCCGTCTGTCCGTCTGTCTCCACCCCCCGTCTGTCCAACTTCAACCCACCTCGTATGTCTGTGCGTCCGTCTCCCCCCCCCCCCCCGTCTGTGCGTCCGTCTCCCCCCCGTCTGTGTGTCCGTCTCCCCCCCGTCTGTGTGTCCGTCTCCCCCCCCGCGTCAGTCCGCCCGTCTCCATCTCTCAGGTTGGTCATCTAATCTATACCAACACCACTGACTACACTTCTCAGGTTGGTCATCTAATCTATACCAACACCACTGACTACATCTCTCAGGTTGGTCATCTAATCAGAACCAAGGACTATATACAGTTCCTGGAAATAACTACTTTTAATAAAGACTAACTAAACTGAACCACTGAGAGCATAGTCAGTCTACCATGACCTTTGAAACCTTCTGGGTTATGGTTAGAGCTAGGGGTTCCAGTGGTCTCAGATGGTCAGTACCTTGTGATTGAGGGATGCTGGAGGAGGGCTAGGGTTAAAGGTCAGGGGTTAGAGTTAGGGTTAAGGTATATTGTGGGTGAGAAATGCTGGCGGAGGGCTAGGGTTAAAGGTCAGGGGTTAGAGTTATGGTTCAGGTATATTGTGGGTGAGGTATGCTGGCAGAAGGCTAGGGTTGAAGGTCAGGGGTTATAGTTAGGGTTTAGGTATATTGTGGGTGAGGGATGCTGGCGGAGGGCTAGGGTTAAAGGTCAGGATTAGCTACATGGCCAAAGGTATGTGGACACCTGCTCGTCCAACATCTCATTCCAAAATCATGGGCATTAATATGGACTTGGCCCCCCCTTTGCTGCTTTAACAGTCTCCACTCTTCTGGGAAGGCTTTCCACTAGATGTTGGAACATTGCTGCAGGGACTTTCTTCCATTCAGCCACAAGAGCATTAGTGAGGTCGGGACACAGTCGGCGTTCTAATTAATCCCAAAGGTGTTCAATGGGATTGAGGTCAGGGCTGTGTGCAGGCCAGTCAAGTTCTTCCATACCGATCTCGGCAAACCATTTCTGTATGGACCTCACTTTGTGCATGGGGACATTGTCATGCTGAAACAGGAAAGGGCCTTCCCCCAAACTGTTGCTGCAAAGTTGGAAGCACAGAATAGCCTAGAATGCATGCTGTAGCGTTAAGATCTCCCTTCACTGGAACTAAGGGGCTTAGGCCAGACCATGAAAAACAGCCCCAGGTCATTATTCCTCATCCACCAAACATTACAGTTGGCACTATTCATTTGGGCAGGTAGAGTTACCTGGCATCCACCAAACCCAGATTTGACTGACTGCCAGATGGTGAAGCGTGATTCATCACTCCAGAGAACGCGTTTCTACTGTTCCAGGATGCAATGGCGGCGAGCCTTACACCACTCCAGCCGGCGCTTGGCATTGCGCATGGTGATCTTAGGCTTGTGTGTGGCTGCTCGGCCATGGAAACCCATTTCATGAGGCTTCAGACGAACAGTTCTTGTGCCAACATGTTTTGGTTGGTGAATATATTTATAAAAGGCACCTTAGAGAGATTATCACAGCCATCAAAGCCCACACAAATCACAGCTCTTATTTGAAATGTCTTTAAAAATCCACCATGGGGAAAAATGAATGGCAGTTTGGGACTCTGTATCGAGTGTTGCAACCGAGAACAGACCTTCGCGCTTCAGCACTCGGCGGTCCCGTTCTGTGAGATTGTGTGCCCTACCACTTCGCGGCTGAGCCGTTGTTGCTCCTAGACATTTCCACTTCACAATAACAGCACTTACAGTTGACCGGGGCAGCTCTACAAGGGCAGAAATGTCATGAACTGACATGTTGGAAAGGTGGGATCCTATGACGGTGCCACGTTGAAAGTCACTGAGCTCTTAGGTAAGGAAATTCCATTTCAAATGTGTGTCTATGGAGATTGCATGGCTGTGCGCTCAATTATATACACCTGTCAGCAACTGGTGTGGCTGAAATAGCTGATTCCAATCATTTGAAAGGGTGTACACATACGTTTGGCCATGGTTAGGGGTCAGGGGTCAGAGTTAGGTACCGTGTGTGTGAGGGCGTGCTGGCGGAGGGTTATGGTTAGGGGTCAGAGTTTGGTACCTTGTGTGTGAGGGCGTGTTGGTGGAGGGTTATGGTTAGGGGTCAGAGTTAGGTACCTTGTGTGTGAGGGCGTGCTGGCGGAGGATTATGGGTAGGGGTTAGGGGTCAGAGTTAGGTACCTTGTGTGTGAGGGCGTGCTGGCTGAGGGTTATGGGTTGGGGTCAGAGTTAGGTACCTTGTGTGTGAGGGCGTGCTAGCGGAGGGTTATGGTCAGGGGTCAGAGTTAGGTACCTTGTGTGTGAGGGCGTGCTGGCGGAGGGTTATGGGTAGGGGTCAGAGTTAGGTACCTTGTGTGTGAGGGCGTGTTGGCGTAGGGTTATGGTTAGGGGTCAGAGTTAGGTACCTTGTGTGTGAGGGCGTGCTGGCGGAGGATTATGGGTAGGGGTCAGAGTTAGGCACCCTGTGTGTGAGGGCGTGCTGGCTGAGGGTTATGGGTAGGGGTCAGAGTTAGGTACCTTGTGTGTGAGGGCATGCTGGCGGAGTGTTATGGGTAGGGGTCAGAGTTAGGTACCTTGTGTGTGAGGGCGTGCTAGCGGAGGGTTAAGTTTAGGTACCTTGTGTGTGAGGGCGTGCTAGCGGAGGGTTAAGGTTAGGGGTCAGAGTTAGGGACATTCTGTGTGAGGGCGTGCTGGCTGAGGGTTATGGGTGGGGGTCAGGGGTCAGAGTTAGGTACCTTGTGTGTGAGGGCATGTTGGCGGAGGGTTATGGTTAGGGGTCAGAGCTAGGTACCTTGTGTGTGAGGGCGTGCTGGCTGAGGGTTATGATTAGGGGTCAGAGTTAGGTACCTTGTGTGTGAGGGCGTGCTGGCTGAGGGTTATGGTTAGGGGTCAGAGTTAGGTACCTTGTGTGTGAGGGCGTGCTGGTGGAGGGTTATGGTTAGGGGTCAGAGTTAGGTACCTTGTGTGTGAGAGCGTGCTGGCTGAGGGTTATGGTTAGGGGTCAGAGTTAGGTACCTTGTGTGTGAGGGCGTGCTGGCTGAGGGTTATGATTAGGGGTCAGAGTTAGGTACCTTGTGTGTGAGGGTGTGCTGGCTGAGGGTTATGGTTAGGGTTCAGAGTTAGGTACCTTGTGTGTGAGAGCGTGCTGGCGGAGGGTTATGGGTAGGGGTCAGAGTTAGGTACCTTGTGTGTGAGGGCGTGTTGGCGTAGGGTTATGGGTAGGGGTCAGGGGTCAGAGTTAGGTACCTTGTGTGTGAGGGCGTGCTGGCGGAGGGTTATGGGTAGGGGTCAGAGTTAGGTACCTTGTGTGTGAGGGCGTGCTGGCGGAGGGTTATGGTTAGGGGTCAGAGTTAGGTACCTTGTGTGTGAGGGCGTGCTGGCTGAGGGTTATGGGTAGGGGTCAGGGGTCAGAGATAGGTACCTTGTGTGTGAGGGCGTGCTGGCGGAGGTGGTGTAGCTGGACAAACTCCAGCCCACAGTGGGAACAGGAGTATGGCCGAGGACTCTGGTGTTTCAGTAGATGGTTCTGCAGCTGGCTGCGGTAGGTGAAGGACTTGTTGCACTCTGTACACTGGTAACTAGTTGGTCCCTGGTGGCTGGTCTGGTGGCGCTTCAGATGGGCGTAGGTGGGGAACTCCATGCCACACTGGGAACACACGTGGCAGCGCCCGCGCTCGTGTTTGGTCTCGTGGGCGCGGAGCTCGCTGGGGTAGGCGAAGCCACGGCGACAGAAGCGGCAGCTGTAAGGTTTGACGTCGGTGTGCTGCAGCATGTGTCTCTTCAGGTGGGAGGTCTGGGTGAAGCCCTTCTTACACACGGTGCATTTATGAGGCCTAGTTCCCTGGTGGGTGAGCAGGTGGGTCTGCAGGTGGCTGGGTTGTTTAAACAGCTTCCCACAGTGGGGGCAGGCGTGGGGCTTGATGCCCTGGTGACCCAGGATGTGAGTTACCAGGTTGTACTTGGAAGTGTAAGACTTTTCACACATACGGCACTTCCATCTCTTCAGCCCCTCCCCCATGTCCACGCAGTACGACTCATCTATCTGGATGTTGATGTCTAGACGGTCAACCCTCCGGCCGTGGTGACGATGGGTCCCTCCTCTTCCTGCTCCTGCTCCTCCTCTTCCCCCTACCCCCTGCTCCAGCTGGTTGCCCCACATCATACCCTGGCTGTTCTCATGGTAGATCTCCCCCCCCTCGTACCCCCCCACCTCGCTGGACTGGAAGTAGCTGCTGATAGTCTCCTCCTGTCCTCCTTTCATCAGGCTGTTTCCCTGCTCTCCCTCTTCCTCCTCCTCCCTTGCTCTCTCCTGATGCCCCCTCTGCCCCTGCAGGCCTCGATGCCCCGGCTCCCCTTTATGGCTGTGCCCTGCCTGGGAGTGTGTGTGAGGGTGTGTGTTAGCCTGCTGGCTGGACATGTCTCTGTCACACTCGGCACAGCCTTTTTGGGCGGCGGCACGGAGAGAGGCGGGGTCAACCTGGACCAATCCCCCTCTAGTAGTAGCCAGGTTGTTCAGCATGTGAACACAGGACGTCAGGCCAGTGATAACCCCTTCTCCTTTCACTTGGGATGACCCGTCCACAGGCACTCCAGCATGGCGCTCGGGCCCTACCATCTTCCCCTCGGGGGATGGTCCGTGCCACCTCCTCTGGCTACAGCTGGGCTGCATGTGTCCGTCTTCAGGCAGGTTTTCTCCCAGGTAATCTCCGTTAGCTCCTATCAGCTGATCAGCGTATTCGTAATCCACCCCCTCTACAGGCAGGGCAGGGGACTCTTTAGGTTCTCCTGTGTAGAAGCCATTAGGAGCGATGGTAGCACCAAACACCTCATTCTGAGAGATGAGCCCCAGAACAGCAGCCTGGGCTAGAGACAGAACCACCACAGGATCAGTCTGAGTGCCAGAATCAACCTGTCTGGCCATCTCCCTGGGCTCACATCTAACCAGGCGCCTGCTGGCTTCCTCCTGAGACACAAACAGGGAGACAAGGTTAGTAATGCAGTCAACACATCTTTACTATCTATGATGTTGATCAGAGATAGCAGCAGAGTCAGTGAGGAGAGAATTCATCAATAATATCACCCATCAGCCCCTGGTCAAGCATCATTAATAATATCACCCATTGCCCCTGGTCAACCATCATTGATAATATCACCCATCAGCCCCTGGTCAACCATCATCGATAATATCACCCATCAGCCCCTGATCAACCATCATCAATAATATCACCCATCAGCCCCTGATCAACCATCATCAATAATATCACCCATCAGCCCCTGATCAACCATCATCAATATCACCCATCAGCCCCTGATCAACCATCATCAATAATATCACCCATCAGCCCCTGGTCAACCATTATCAATAATATCAACCATCATCAATAATATCACCCATCAGCCCCTGGTCACCCATCATCAAATCAAATCAAATCTATTTATATAGCCCTTCGTACATCAGCTGATATCTCAAAGTGCTGTACAGAAACCCAGCCTAAAACCCCAAACAGCAAGCAATGCAGGTGTAGAAGCACCCATCAGCCCCTGATCAACCATCATCAATAATATCACCCATCAGCCCCTGATCAACCATCATCAATAATATCACCCATCAGCCCCTGGTCAACCATCATCAATAATATCACCCATCATCAATAATATCGCCCATCAGCCCCTGGTCAACCATCATCAATAATATCACCCATCAGCCCCTGGTCAACCATCATCAATAATATCACCCATCAGCCCGTGGTCAACCATCATCAATAATATCACCCATCAGCCCCTGGTCAACCATCATCAATAATATCACCTATCAGCCCCTGGTCAACCATAATCAATAATACCAATAACAGCAACTCGAGTGAGGTAGCCTATCGGTTAAGAGCATTGGGCCAGCAACTGAAAGGTTGTTGGTTCGAATCCCAGAGGCAACTAGGTGAAGAATCTGTCGACGTGCCCTTGAGCAATGCACTTCACTCTAATTGCTCCTGTAATTAATTGTGGATAAGAGCGTCTGCTAAATGACTAAACTGTAAAATGACAGAGAGGCGGATTAGGAATCTTGATAGAGGAGTTAACTATCTAACGTTGGTCAACTGAGTTGAACTCGGGATAACAGGTGACATGAGAGGCTCACCTTTTAGTCAGCCAATTTCTATGGCAAAGAAACCTTCAGAACTACCCTGCTCCGGGGCACACTGTCTCAGGGCTGTCATTTATGCTGAATGAAGTGTTGGAGCTGTGTGTTGAGGACCAACCAAATCAAATCCCCATTCACAATCCTTTACTTTAGATTAATCTAGATTCTATACCGATCCATAATATAATCTGAACATGTAGCTAACTGAATGAATCCACACAGCTGCAAAACACACACAGTAAGAAGACTACAGCTACACTTTCATGGTAACATACTGTTGTTCTTACATGATAATATGATATGGTGACAGATCTGGTCTGAGAACAGTTAGAGAGAGAGCGAGAGCAAGAGCGAGAGAGAGAGAGAGAGAGAGAGACAGAGAACAGACACAGAGAGAGAGAGAGGACACAGAGAGAGAGAGAGAGGACACAGAGAACAGACAGAGAGAGAGAGGACACAGAGAACAGACACAGAGAGAGAGAGGACACAGAGAACAGACACAGAGAGAGAGAGAGGACACAGAGAGAGAGGACACAGAGAACAGACACAGAGAGAGAGAGAGAGAGAGAGAGAGAGAGGACACAGAGAACAGACACAGAGAGAGAGAGAGAGGACACAGAGAACAGACACAAGGAGAGAGAGCGAGAGAGAGAGAGAGCGAGGAAAATGAAAGCGGGTGATGGAGGAGAGGGGGAGGGGAGAAATAGGATGAATGAAAGTGGGGGAGGAAGAGAGGGGGAGGAAGAAAGAGCGAGAGAAGGAAAAAGAGAGAGGGAGGGAGAAAGGGGAAGGGAGAAAGAGAGAGGGGGGGAGAAATAGAGAGAGAAGGAAAGAGAGGGATGGAGAAAGAGAGGAAGGGAGAAAGAGAGGAAGGGAGAAAGAGGAAGGGAGAAAGAGAGGAAGGGAGAAAGAGGAAGGGAGAAAGAGAGGAAGGGAGAAAGAGGAAGGGAGAAAGAGAGGAAGGGAGAAAGAGAGGAAGGGAGAAAGAGAGGGAGAAAGAAAGAGAGGGAGGGATAAAGAGAGAGAAGGAAAGAGGGAGGGAGAGAGAAGGAAAGAGGGAGGGAGAAAGAAGGGGGAGGGAGAAAGAGAAGGAAAGAAAGGAGAAAGAATGAAAGAGAGGGGGAGGGAGAGAGAATGAAAAGAGAGGCACTGGAGAGAAAAGAGGAAGGGAGGGCAGAGAATGAGAGTGAGAGGGTGAAAGAGGCGGGAGGGGGAGAGGGAGGCAGTGAGCAAACAAAAAAGAGAGGAAAGGGAGGGGAGAGGGAGAGAAAAGGGAGGGGAGAGGGAGTGAGCAAGCAAGAGGGAGAGATAGAAATGACTAAATGAAAGGCAGACAAAATGAAAGATTAAATCGTGTAGAGAGGGAGACTAAGAGAGAGAGCGAGAGACAGAGAGAGAGAGCGAGAGACAGAGAGCGAGAGACAGAGAGAGAGAGACAGAGAGACAGAGAGAGAGAGCGAGAGACAGAGAGAGAGCGAGAGACAGAGAGAGAGAGCGAGAGAGAGAGCGAGAGACAGAGAGATGACAAAATGAAAGATTAGATCATGAAGAAAGCGAGACAGAGAGCGAGAGACAGAGAGCGAGAGATGACAAAATGAAAGATTAAATCATGAAGAAAAAGAGCGAGTTGAAAGAGCTTTAAACAGACATTTGAGGCTGTTGGGACAAAATATGGAGAAAGGTTTCACCTAAAAGGAGGGAGAACATTTTAAACAACAACTATCACATTTTCCTTCTCAACTCTCAAACTGTGACTGTTCCAACTAATCACCACTAAACCAAACTACCCAAACACAAAAGGTAAATGTTAACCTTAATCCTGTGGTTACCAGCCCAGAACTCACCACATTCTTCCTGTTGTGATGTTTCAGGTGCTTCAAGGACCTCATTCTCCAGACAGAGACAGAGTGTCTCAGAGACAGAAGAGAGGAAGTGTTCTGCTCCTATTTATACTCAGGAAGAAGGAGGCGGGCCTTCTGGCTCCTCCCCCTACCAGTGTGTGTGTGTGTGTGTCTCTCTCTCTCTCCACACAAGTACAAAACATTATGAGCGCCAGCTCTTTCCATGACAGACTGACCAGGTGAAAACTATGATCCCTTATCGATGTCACTTGTTAAATCAAACTTTGTCACATGCGCCGAATACAACAACTGTAGACCTTACAGTGAAATGCTGACTTACAAGCCCTTAACCAACAGTGCAGTTCAAGAAAGAGTTAAGAAAATATTTACCAAATAAACTAAAGTAAAAAATGTGAAAAAGTAACACAAAATAACCATAACGAGGCCAAGTCAGTGTGCGGGGGTCATTTGTACATGTACCCACTGTAGCGCCTTACGGTCAGATGCCGAGCAGTTGCCATACCAGGCGGGGATGCAACAGGTCAGGATGCTCTCGATCAATCCACTTAAATCAGTGTAGATGAAGGGGAGGAGACAGGCTAAAGAAGGATGTTTAAGCCTTAAGACAATTGAAACATGGATTGTGTCTGTTGCCAAACAGAGGATGAACGGGCAAAGTGCCTTTGAACGGTTATGGTAGTAGGTTTGAGTCAAGAACTGCAACGCTGCTGGGTCTTTCACACTCAACACTTTCCCCATGTGGATCAAGAATGGTCCCCCACCGGCCTCACAACCGTGTAACCACGGCAGCCCAGGACATCCACATTGGGCTTCTTCACCTGTGGGATGGTCTGAGACCAGCCACCCAGGCAGCTGATGAAACTGAGTTTACACAACCAAAGAATTTATACACAAACTGTTAGAAACCATCTCAGGGAAGCTCATCTGCTCGTCGTCCTCACCAGGGTCTTGACATGACTGCAGTTTGGCGTCGTAACCGATTTCAGTGGGAAAATGCTCACCTTCGATGACCACTGGCACGCTGGAGAAGTGTGCCCTTCACAGATGAATCTCGGTTTCAACTGTACCGGGCAGATGGTATGGGCAGGCATAAGCTACGGACAACGAACACAATTCCATTTTATCGATGGAAAGTTGAATGCACTGAGATACTGTGATGAGATCCTGAGGCCCATTGTCGTGCCATTTAGCCGCAGCCATCACCTCATATTTGAGTATTATTATGCACGGTCCCATGTCGCAAGGGTCTGTACACAATTCCTGGAAGCTGAAAATGTCCCAGTTCTTCCATGGCCTGCATACTCTCCAGACATGTCACCCATTGAGCATGTTTGGGATTGAAGAGGCGCAGCACAACATTCCACAGGTCCCAATCAACAGCCTGAGCAACTCTATGCGAAGGAGATGTGTCGCGCTGCACGAGGCAAACGGTGGTCACACCAGAGACTGACAGGTTTTCTGATCCACACCCCTATCTGTTTAAAACTGTTATCTTTGACCAACAAATGCATAGCTGTATTCCCAGTCACGTGAAATCCATAGATTAGGACCTAATGAATTTATTACACTGATTTCCTTATGAACTGTAACTCAGTAGAATATTTGAAATTCTGGCATGTTGTGTTTATATATTTGTTCGGTATAGTTTCCTCAGATCTTCTGTTATGAAACCAACCAGGTTGATAGTTACAGAATACTGACTGAATCAAATAATCATGAATTTTGGGCTCCCGAGTGGTGCAGCTGTCAAAGACACTACAGTCCCTGGTTCGAATCCAGGTGGGATCACATCCGGCTGTGATTGGGAGTCCCATATGGCGGTGCACAATTGGCAAAGCATCTCCGGGGTATGCCGTCATTGTAAATAAGAATTTATTCTTAACTGACTTGCCTAGTTAAGTAAAGGTTAAATAATGTTGAACTGCATGCATGCTGATAGACTTAAACCAATAAGGTCTAGTGTCTAGGTAAAAACTGATAGGGCTTTTCACCATGTAAATAGACTGTCCCCTGGTCAACACTACACTAGTACTGGGGGAAACTGGGATCAACACTGTCCCCTGGTCAACACTACACTAGTACTGGGGGAAACTGGGATCAACACTGTCCCCTGGTCAACACTACACTAGTACTGGGGGAAACTGGGATCAACACTGTCCCCTGGTCAACACTACACTAGTACTGGGGGAAACTGGGATCAACACTGTCCCCTGGTCAACACTACACTAGTACTGGGGGAACTGGGAACAACACTGTCCCCTGGTCAACACTACACTAGTACTGGGGGAAACTGGGCTCAACACTGTCCCCTGGTCAACACTACACTAGTACTGGGGGAAACTGGGATCAACACTGTCCCCTGGTCAACACTAGACTAGTACTGGGGAAACTGGGATCAACACTGTCCCCTGGTCAACACTACACTAGTACTGGGGGAACTGGGATCAACACTGTCCCCTGGTCTGTCCCCTAGTCAACACTACACTAGTACTGGGGGAACTGAGCTCAACACTGTCCCCTGGTCTGTCCCCTGGTCAACACTACACTAGTACTGGGGGAACTGGGATCAACACTGTCCCCTGGTCAACACTACACTAGTACTGGGGGAACTGGGCTCAACACTGTCCCCTGGTCAACACTACACTAGTACTGGGGGAAACTGGGATCAACACTGTCCCCTGGTCAACACTACACTAGTACTGGGGGAAACTGGGATCAACACTGTCCCCTGGTCTGTCCCCTGGTCAACACTACACTAGTACTGGGGGAAACTGGGATCAACACTGTCCCCTGGTCAACACTACACTAGTACTGGGGGAACTGGGATCAACACTGTCCCCTGGTCAACACTACACTAGTACTGGGGGAAACTGGGATCAACACTGTCCCCTGGTCAACACTACACTAGTACTGGGGGAAACTGGGATCAACACTGTCCCCTGGTCAACACTACACTAGTACTGGGGAACTGGGATCAACACTGTCCCCTGGTCAACACTACACTAGTACTGGGGGAACTGGGATCAACACTGTCCCCTGGTCTGTCCCCTGGTCAACACTACACTAGTACTGGGGGAAACTGGGATCAACACTGTCCCCTGGTCTGTCCCCTGGTCAACACTACACTAGTACTGGGGGAAACTGGGATCAACACTGTCCCCTGGTCAACACTACACTAGTACTGGGGGAAACTGGGATCAACACTGTCCCCTGGTCAACACTACACTAGTACTGGGGGATACTGGGATCAACACTGTCCCCTGGTCAACACTACACTAGTACTGGGGGAAACTGGGATCAACACTGTCCCCTGGTCAACACTACACTAGTACTGGGGGAAACTGGGATCAACACTGTCCCCTGGTCAATACTACACTAGTACTTGGGGAAACTGGGATCAACACTGTCCCCTGGTCAACACTACACTAGTACTGGGGGAAACTGGGATCAACACTGTCCCCTGGTCAACACTACACTAGTACTGGGGGAAACTGGGATCAACACTGTCCCCTGGTCAACACTACACTAGTACTGGGGGAAACTGGGATCAACACTGTCCCCTGGTCTGGTGTTGTAATAGACAGTATGTGAGACACCATGATTCTAATGAGTAATGGTTAGACAACAACACACTGGGACACTTCTAGAGATAACTAACACTAGCTTTAAGTAGATCAGATTCACAGAGGTTTGTTTAAAGCATATTTCTGAATCAAATATCAGTCAGTAAAGTTGGTATAATACATGGTCTGGAAGAGGGGGAACAATATGATGGAGAGAATATGAAGGAGAGAGAGAGAAAACAGATGGAGAGAACATGGTGGAAAGAGGGAAGAGGGAGGATACGCTTTCAGAGGAGAGGACAAAATGGGGGCGTAATGGAGGAAGCACAGGGAGAGAGGGAGAGAGAGTGAGCAGAGAGAAAGAGAGCAGAGAGAGAGAGCTAGAACAGATGATTGCATGGAATGAAAGAGGGATTGAGGGGGGAGGGAAGGGAGGAGATAAAGAGAACAGGGGAGGGAGGGAGTGAAATGGTGGAGTGAGGGAGAAGGAAAATAAGAGGCAGCAGCAGTGGGGGAAGGGAGAATAGTAGAGAGAGAAAGAGAGAAAGAGAGGAGATGGGGGCAGGGAGCAATGTGAGAGAGAAAGAGAACGGGAGGGGCAGGGTGCAACGTGAGAGGGAGGGAGGGAATGCAGAGAGAGAGAGAGAGAGAGAGAAAGAGAGAGAGAGAGAGAGAGAGAGAGAGAGAGAGAGAGAGAGAGAGAGGGAGAGGGAGAATGCGGAGGGAGGGAGGGAGGGAGGGAGGGAGGGAGGGAGGGAGGGAGGGAGGGCGCAATAGAGAGCGGAAGGAGGGAGGGAGGAGGAAGGGAGTGAGTGAGTGAGATGGAAACCGAGAGCAAAAGAGAGAGAAAACAAGAGCGAGAGAGGCAGAGACAGAGAGAGTGGGGGAGAATGAGAGAAGGACAGAGCAAAGAGGAACAGAAAGAGAGAGAGGGGGAAGGGAAAGGGAAAGAGAGAGAGAAACAAGAGCGAGAGAGAGGCAGAGACAGAGAGTGGGGGAGAATGAGAGAAGGACAGAGGAACAGAAAGGGAGAGAGGGGGAAGGGAAAGAGAGAGAGAAACATATAGAGAGAGGAGAGATAAAGTCTTGCTCCACGATGTGTTGTTACACAAACATGGCGACCACAAAACAGTTTAATACACAGACAGCTTGACAATATTAGTTTGATCAATGAATTCAAGAACACAGGTTCATGGAGCTATACTCCCTGTATCTTCATACCCATGGGAGCCGAAACGTTATGGAGTCCGAACCACGTTAGCCTATGGTCATCTAGTAAGGCACAGACCCTGTACCCTAGCCAGGCACAGACCCTGTACCCTAGCCAGGCACAGACCCTGTACCCTAGCCAGGCACACACCCTGTACCCTAGCCAGGCATAGACCCTGTACCCTAGCCAGGCACAGACCCTGTACCCTAGCCAGGCACAGACCCTGTACCCTAGCCAGGCACAGACCCTGTACCCTAGCCAGGCACAGACCCTGTACCCTAGCCAGGCACAGACCCTGTACCCTAGCCAGGCACACACCCTGTACCCTAGCCAGGCACAGACCCTGTACCCTAGCCAGGCACACACCCTGTACCCTAGCCAGGCACACACCCTGTACCCTAGCCAGGCACACACCCTGTACCCTAGCCAGGCACACACCCTGTACCCTAGCCAGGCACAGACCCTGTACCCTAGCCAGGCACACACCCTGTACCCTAGCCAGGCACACACCCTGTACCCTAGCCAGGCACACACCCTGTACCCTAGCCAGGCACAGACCCTGTACCCTAGCCAGGCACACACCCTGTACCCTAGCCAGGCACAGACCCTGTAGGAGGTAGACTACCAGGTTAAACATTCACCTGCTGTAAGGTAGGAGGTAGACTACCAGGTTAAACATTCACCTGCTGTAAGGTAGGAGGTAGTCTATCAGGTTAAACATTCACCTGCTGTAAGGTAGGAGGTAGACTACCAGGTTAAACATTCACCTGCTGTAAGGTAGGAGGTAGTCTATCAGGTTAAACATTCACCTGCTGTAAGGTAGGAGGTAGTCTATCAGGTTAAACATTCACCTGCTGTAAGGTAGGAGGTAGACTACCAGGTTAAACATTCACCTGCTGTAAGGTAGGAGGTAGACTACCAGGTTAAACATTCAACACACCTGCTGTAAGGTAGGAGGTAGACTACCAGGTTAAACATTCACCTGCTGTAAGGTAGGAGGTAGACTACCAGGTTAAACATTCACCTGCTGTAAGGTAGGAGGTAGACTACCAGGTTAAACATTCACCTGCTGTAAGGTAGGAGGTAGACTACCAGGTTAAACATTCAACACACCTGCTGTAAGGTAGGAGGTAGACTACCAGGTTAAACATTCACCTGCTGTAAGGTAGGAAGTAGTCTACCAGGTTAAACATTCACCTGCTGTAAGGTAGGAGGTAGACTACCAGGTTAAACATTCAACACACCTGCTGTAAGGTAGGAGGTAGACTACCAGGTTAAACATTCACCTGCTGTAAGGTAGGAGGTAGTCTACCAGGATAAACATTCAACACACCTGCTGTAAGGTAGGAGGTAGTCTACCAGGATAAACATTCACCTGCTGTAAGGTAGGAAGTAGGCGACCAGGTTAAACATTCACCTGCTGTAAGGCAGGAAGTAGACTACCAGGTTAAACATTTACCTGCTGTAAGGTAGGAGGTAGACTACCAGGTTAAACATTCACCTGCTGCAAAGTAGGAGGTAGTCTACCAGGTTAAACATTCAACACACCTGCTGTAAGGTAGGACGGAGTCTACCAGGTTAAACATTCACCTGCTGTAAGGTAGGAGGTAGTCTACTAGGATAAACATTCAACACACCTGCTGTAAGGTAGGAGGTAGTCTACTAGGATAAACATTCACCTGCTGTAAGGTAGGAGGTAGTCTACCAGGTTAAACATTCACCTGCTGTAGGGTAGGAGGTAGTCTACCAGGTTAAACATTCACCTGCTGTAGGGTAGGAGGTAGAATACCAGGTTAGACATTCACCTGCTGTAAGGTAGGAGGTAGTCTACTAGGATAAACATTCACCTGCTGTACGGTAGGAGGTAGTCTACTAGGATAAACATTCACCTGCTGTAAGGTAGGAGGTAGTCTACCAGGTGAAACATTCACCTGCTGTAAGGTAGGAGGTATTCTACCAGGTTAAACATTCAACACACCTGCTGTAAGGTAGGAGGTAGACTACCAGGTTAAACATTCAACACACCTGCTGTAAGGTACGGGGTATACTACCAGGTTAAACATTCAACACACCTGTTGTAAGGTAGGAGGTAGTCTACCAGGGTAAACATTCACCTGCTGTAAGGTAGGAAGTAGACTACCAGTTTAAACATTCTACACACCTGCTGTAAGGTAGGAGGCAGTCTACCAGGGTAAACATTCACCTGCTGTAAGGTAGGAAGTAGAATACCAGGTTAAACATTCAACACACCTGCTGTAAGGTAGGAGATAGACTACCAGGTTAAACATTCACCTGCTGTAAGGTAGGAGGTAGACTACCAGGTTAAACATTCACCTGCTGTAAGGTAGGAGGTAGTCTACCAGGGTAAACATTCAACACACCTGCTGTAAGGTAGGAGGTAGAATACCAGGTTAAACATTCACCTGCTGTAAGGCAGGAAGTAGACTACCAGGTTAAACATTCACCTGCTGTAAGGTAGGAAGTAGACTACCAGGTTAAACATTCACCTGCTGTAAGGCAGGAAGTAGACTACCAGGTTAAACAATCAACCCCCCCTTGCTGTAAAGTAGGAGGTAGTCTACCAGGATAAACATTCACCTGCTGTAAGGTAGGAGGAAGACTACCAGGTTAAACATTCACCTGCTGTAATGTAGGAGGTAGACTACCAGGTTAAACATTCAACACACCTGCTGTAAGGTAGGAGGTATTCTACCAGGTTAAACATTCACCTGCTGTAAGGTAGGAGGTAGATTACCAGGTTAAACATTCAACACACCTGCTGTAAGGTAGGAGGTATTCTACCAGGTTAAACATTCACCTGCTGTAAGGTAGGAGGTAGTCTATCAGGTTAAACATTCACCTGCTGTAAGGTAGGAGGTAGACTACCAGGTTAAACATTCACCTGCTGTAAGGTAGGAGGTAGTCTATCAGGTTAAACATTCACCTGCTGTAAGGTAGGAGGTAGTCTATCAGGTTAAACATTCACCTGCTGTAAGGTAGGAGGTAGACTACCAGGTTAAACATTCACCTGCTGTAAGGTAGGAGGTAGACTACCAGGTTAAACATTCAACACACCTGCTGTAAGGTAGGAGGTAGACTACCAGGTTAAACATTCACCTGCTGTAAGGTAGGAGGTAGACTACCAGGTTAAACATTCACCTGCTGTAAGGTAGGAGGTAGACTACCAGGTTAAACATTCACCTGCTGTAAGGTAGGAGGTAGACTACCAGGTTAAACATTCAACACACCTGCTGTAAGGTAGGAGGTAGACTACCAGGTTAAACATTCACCTGCTGTAAGGTAGGAAGTAGTCTACCAGGTTAAACATTCACCTGCTGTAAGGTAGGAGGTAGACTACCAGGTTAAACATTCAACACACCTGCTGTAAGGTAGGAGGTAGACTACCAGGTTAAACATTCACCTGCTGTAAGGTAGGAGGTAGTCTACCAGGATAAACATTCAACACACCTGCTGTAAGGTAGGAGGTAGTCTACCAGGATAAACATTCACCTGCTGTAAGGTAGGAAGTAGGCGACCAGGTTAAACATTCACCTGCTGTAAGGCAGGAAGTAGACTACCAGGTTAAACATTTACCTGCTGTAAGGTAGGAGGTAGACTACCAGGTTAAACATTCACCTGCTGCAAAGTAGGAGGTAGTCTACCAGGTTAAACATTCAACACACCTGCTGTAAGGTAGGACGGAGTCTACCAGGTTAAACATTCACCTGCTGTAAGGTAGGAGGTAGTCTACTAGGATAAACATTCAACACACCTGCTGTAAGGTAGGAGGTAGTCTACTAGGATAAACATTCACCTGCTGTAAGGTAGGAGGTAGTCTACCAGGTTAAACATTCACCTGCTGTAGGGTAGGAGGTAGTCTACCAGGTTAAACATTCACCTGCTGTAGGGTAGGAGGTAGAATACCAGGTTAGACATTCACCTGCTGTAAGGTAGGAGGTAGTCTACTAGGATAAACATTCACCTGCTGTACGGTAGGAGGTAGTCTACTAGGATAAACATTCACCTGCTGTAAGGTAGGAGGTAGTCTACCAGGTGAAACATTCACCTGCTGTAAGGTAGGAGGTATTCTACCAGGTTAAACATTCAACACACCTGCTGTAAGGTAGGAGGTAGACTACCAGGTTAAACATTCAACACACCTGCTGTAAGGTACGGGGTATACTACCAGGTTAAACATTCAACACACCTGTTGTAAGGTAGGAGGTAGTCTACCAGGGTAAACATTCACCTGCTGTAAGGTATGAGGTAGTCTACCAGGTTAAACAATCAACACACCTGCTGTAAGGTAGGAGGTAGTCTACCAGGGTAAACATTCACCTGCTGTAAGGTAGGAGGTAGACTACCAGGTTAAACATTCACCTGCTGTAAGGTAGGAGGTAGTCTACCAGGGTAAACATTCAACACACCTGCTGTAAGGTAGGAGGTAGAATACCAGGTTAAACATTCACCTGCTGTAAGGCAGGAAGTAGACTACCAGGTTAAACATTCACCTGCTGTAAGGTAGGAAGTAGACTACCAGGTTAAACATTCACCTGCTGTAAGGCAGGAAGTAGACTACCAGGTTAAACAATCAACCCCCCCTTGCTGTAAAGTAGGAGGTAGTCTACCAGGATAAACATTCACCTGCTGTAAGGTAGGAGGAAGACTACCAGGTTAAACATTCACCTGCTGTAATGTAGGAGGTAGACTACCAGGTTAAACATTCAACACACCTGCTGTAAGGTAGGAGGTATTCTACCAGGTTAAACATTCACCTGCTGTAAGGTAGGAGGTAGATTACCAGGTTAAACATTCAACACACCTGCTGTAAGGTAGGAGGTATTCTACCAGGTTAAACATTCACCTGCTGTAAGGTAGGAAGTAAACTACCAGGTTAAACATTCAACACACCTGCTGTAAGGTAGGAGGTAGACTACCAGGTTAAACATTCACCTGCTGTAAGGTAGGAGGTAGTCTACTAGGATAAACATTCAACACACCTGCTGTAAGGTAGGAGGTAGTCTACTAGGATAAACATTCACCTGCTGTAAGGTAGGAGGTAGTCTACCAGGTTAAACATTCACCTGCTGTAGGGTAGGGGATAGAATACCAGGTTAGACATTCACCTGCTGTAAGGTAGGAGGTATTCTACCAGGTTAAACATTCAACACACCTGCTGTAAGGTAGGAGGTATTCTACCAGGTTAAACATTCACCTGCTGAAAGGTAGGAGGGAGTCTACCAGGTTAAACATTCAACACACCTGCTGTAAGGTAGGAGGTAGACTACCAGGTTAAACATTCAACACACCTGCTGTAAGGTAGAAGGTAGACTACCAGGTTAAACATTCACCTGCTGTAAGGTAGGAGGAAGACTACCAGGTTAAACATTCACCTGCTGTAATGTAGGAGGTAGACTACCAGGTTAAACATTCAACACACCTGCTGTAAGGTAGGAGGTATTCTACCAGGTTAAACATTCACCTGCTGTAAGGTAGGAGGTAGATTACCAGGTTAAACATTCAACACACCTGCTGTAAGGTAGGAGGTATTCTACCAGGTTAAACATTCACCTGCTGTAAGGTAGGAGGTAGTCTATCAGGTTAAACATTCACCTGCTGTAAGGTAGGAGGTAGTCTATCAGGTTAAACATTCACCTGCTGTAAGGTAGGAGGTAGACTACCAGGTTAAACATTCACCTGCTGTAAGGTAGGAGGTAGACTACCAGGTTAAACATTCAACACACCTGCTGTAAGGTAGGAGGTAGACTACCAGGTTAAACATTCACCTGCTGTAAGGTAGGAGGTAGACTACCAGGTTAAACATTCACCTGCTGTAAGGTAGGAGGTAGACTACCAGGTTAAACATTCACCTGCTGTAAGGTAGGAGGTAGACTACCAGGTTAAACATTCAACACACCTGCTGTAAGGTAGGAGGTAGACTACCAGGTTAAACATTCACCTGCTGTAAGGTAGGAAGTAGTCTACCAGGTTAAACATTCACCTGCTGTAAGGTAGGAGGTAGACTACCAGGTTAAACATTCAACACACCTGCTGTAAGGTAGGAGGTAGACTACCAGGTTAAACATTCACCTGCTGTAAGGTAGGAGGTAGTCTACCAGGATAAACATTCAACACACCTGCTGTAAGGTAGGAGGTAGTCTACCAGGATAAACATTCACCTGCTGTAAGGTAGGAAGTAGGCGACCAGGTTAAACATTCACCTGCTGTAAGGCAGGAAGTAGACTACCAGGTTAAACATTTACCTGCTGTAAGGTAGGAGGTAGACTACCAGGTTAAACATTCACCTGCTGCAAAGTAGGAGGTAGTCTACCAGGTTAAACATTCAACACACCTGCTGTAAGGTAGGACGGAGTCTACCAGGTTAAACATTCACCTGCTGTAAGGTAGGAGGTAGTCTACTAGGATAAACATTCAACACACCTGCTGTAAGGTAGGAGGTAGTCTACTAGGATAAACATTCACCTGCTGTAAGGTAGGAGGTAGTCTACCAGGTTAAACATTCACCTGCTGTAGGGTAGGAGGTAGTCTACCAGGTTAAACATTCACCTGCTGTAGGGTAGGAGGTAGAATACCAGGTTAGACATTCACCTGCTGTAAGGTAGGAGGTAGTCTACTAGGATAAACATTCACCTGCTGTACGGTAGGAGGTAGTCTACTAGGATAAACATTCACCTGCTGTAAGGTAGGAGGTAGTCTACCAGGTGAAACATTCACCTGCTGTAAGGTAGGAGGTATTCTACCAGGTTAAACATTCAACACACCTGCTGTAAGGTAGGAGGTAGACTACCAGGTTAAACATTCAACACACCTGCTGTAAGGTACGGGGTATACTACCAGGTTAAACATTCAACACACCTGTTGTAAGGTAGGAGGTAGTCTACCAGGGTAAACATTCACCTGCTGTAAGGTATGAGGTAGTCTACCAGGTTAAACAATCAACACACCTGCTGTAAGGTAGGAGGTAGTCTACCAGGGTAAACATTCACCTGCTGTAAGGTAGGAGGTAGACTACCAGGTTAAACATTCACCTGCTGTAAGGTAGGAGGTAGTCTACCAGGGTAAACATTCAACACACCTGCTGTAAGGTAGGAGGTAGAATACCAGGTTAAACATTCACCTGCTGTAAGGCAGGAAGTAGACTACCAGGTTAAACATTCACCTGCTGTAAGGTAGGAAGTAGACTACCAGGTTAAACATTCACCTGCTGTAAGGCAGGAAGTAGACTACCAGGTTAAACAATCAACCCCCCCTTGCTGTAAAGTAGGAGGTAGTCTACCAGGATAAACATTCACCTGCTGTAAGGTAGGAGGAAGACTACCAGGTTAAACATTCACCTGCTGTAATGTAGGAGGTAGACTACCAGGTTAAACATTCAACACACCTGCTGTAAGGTAGGAGGTATTCTACCAGGTTAAACATTCACCTGCTGTAAGGTAGGAGGTAGATTACCAGGTTAAACATTCAACACACCTGCTGTAAGGTAGGAGGTATTCTACCAGGTTAAACATTCACCTGCTGTAAGGTAGGAAGTAAACTACCAGGTTAAACATTCAACACACCTGCTGTAAGGTAGGAGGTAGACTACCAGGTTAAACATTCACCTGCTGTAAGGTAGGAGGTAGTCTACTAGGATAAACATTCAACACACCTGCTGTAAGGTAGGAGGTAGTCTACTAGGATAAACATTCACCTGCTGTAAGGTAGGAGGTAGTCTACCAGGTTAAACATTCACCTGCTGTAGGGTAGGGGATAGAATACCAGGTTAGACATTCACCTGCTGTAAGGTAGGAGGTATTCTACCAGGTTAAACATTCAACACACCTGCTGTAAGGTAGGAGGTATTCTACCAGGTTAAACATTCACCTGCTGAAAGGTAGGAGGGAGTCTACCAGGTTAAACATTCAACACACCTGCTGTAAGGTAGGAGGTAGACTACCAGGTTAAACATTCAACACACCTGCTGTAAGGTAGAAGGTAGACTACCAGGTTAAACATTCACCTGCTGTAAGGTAGGAGGAAGACTACCAGGTTAAACATTCACCTGCTGTAATGTAGGAGGTAGACTACCAGGTTAAACATTCAACACACCTGCTGTAAGGTAGGAGGTATTCTACCAGGTTAAACATTCACCTGCTGTAAGGTAGGAGGTAGATTACCAGGTTAAACATTCAACACACCTGCTGTAAGGTAGGAGGTATTCTACCAGGTTAAACATTCACCTGCTGTAAGGTAGGAGGTAGTCTACTAGGATAAACATTCAACACACCTGCTGTAAGGTAGGAGGTAGTCTACTAGGTTAAACATTCACCTGCTGTAAGGTAGGAGGTAGTCTACTAGGTTAAACATTCACCTGCTGTAAGGTAGGAGGTATTCTACCAGGTTAAACCTTCACCTGCTGTAAGGTAGGAAGTAGACTACCAGGTTAAACATTCAACACACCTGCTGTAAGGTAGGAGGTAGACTACCAGGTTGAACATTCAACACACCTGCTGTAAGGTAGGAGGTAGTCTACCAGGTTAAACATTCACCTGCTGTAAGGTATGAGGTAGTCTACCAGGTTAAACAATCAACACACCTGCTGTAAGGTAGGATGGTAGACTACCAGGTTAAACATTCACCTGCTGTAAGGTAGGACGTAGACTACCAGGTTAAACATTCACCTGCTGTAAGGTAGGAAGTAGTCTACCAGGTTAAACATTTAACACACCTGCTGTAAGGTAGGAGGTAGACTACCAGGTTAAACATTCACCTGCTGTAAGGTAGGAGGTATTCTACCAGGTTAAACATTCACCTGCTGTAAGGTAGGAGGTAGTCTACCAGGTTAAACATTCACCTGCTGTAAGGTAGGAGGTAGACTACCAGGTTAAACATTCACCCGCTGAAAGGTAGGAGGGAGTCTACCAGGTTAAACATTCACCTGCTGTAATGTAGGAGGTAGATTACCAGGTTAAACATTCAACACACCTGCTGTAAGGTAGGAGGTAGACTACCAGGTTAAACATTCAACACACCTGCTGTAAGCTAGGAGGTAGACTTCCAGGTTAAACATTCAACACACCTGCTGTAAGGTAGAAGGTAGACTACCAGGTTAAACATTCACCTGCTGTAAGGTAGGAGGAAGACTACCAGGTTAAACATTCACCTGCTGTAATGTAGGAGGTAGACTACCAGGTTAAACATTCAACACACCTGCTGTAAGGTAGGAGGTATTCTACCAGGTTAAACATTCACCTGCTGAAAGGTAGGAGGGAGTCTACCAGGTTAAACATTCACCTGCTGTAATGTAGGAGGTAGATTACCAGGTTAAACATTCAACACACCTGCTGTAAGGTAGGAGGTAGACTACCAGGTTAAACATTCAACACACCTGCTGTAAGGTAGGAGGTAGACTACCAGGTTAAACATTCAACACACCTGCTGTAAGGTAGAAGGTAGACTACCAGGTTAAACATTCACCTGCTGTAAGGTAGGAGGAAGACTACCAGGTTAAACATTCACCTGCTGTAATGTAGGAGGTAGACTACCAGGTTAAACATTCAACACACCTGCTGTAAGGTAGGAGGTATTCTACCAGGTTAAACATTCACCTGCTGTAAGGTAGGAGGTAGATTACCAGGTTAAACATTCAACACACCTGCTGTAAGGTAGGAGGTATTCTACCAAGTTAAACATTCACCTGCTATAAGGTATGAAGTAGTCTACCAGGTTAAACATTCACCTGCTGTAAGGTAGGAGGTAGTCTACTAGGTTAAACATTCACCTGCTGTAAGGTAGGAGGTAGTCTACCAGGTTAAACATTCACCTGCTGTAGGGTAGGAGGTAGTCTACCAGGTTAAACATTCAACATAGTTTTACTGGACCATTAAAATGTGTTCTATGTATTGGTTCCATAGACTACAGTTCTACTGCACCTTCCTCCTCTCACCAATGGGCCCAGCAGGTTCTAATGATGACAGTGTAACATAATAGGTTATAGACAGTAGAGATCTAATAGGTTATAGACAGTAGAGCTCTAATAGATTATAGACAGTAGAGATCTAATAGGTTATTGACAGAAATCTAATACAGTAGATTACAGACAGTAGAGCTCTAATAGGTTCTAGACCGTAGAGATCCAATAGGTTGTAGACAGTAGAGATCTAATAGGTTATAGACAGTAGAGATCTAATAAATTATGGATAGTAGAGATCTAATAGATTAGACAGTAGAGATTAATAGAGTATAGACAGTAGAGATCTAATAGAGTATAGACAGTAGAGATCTAATAGAGTATAGACAGTAGAGATCTAATAGATTATGGACAGCAGAGATCTAATAGAGTATAGACAGTAGAGATCCAATAGGTTATAGACAGTAGAGATCTAATAGGCTATAGATAGTATAGATCTAATAGATTAGACAGTAGAGATCTAATAGATTATGGACAGTAGAGATCTAATAGATTATTGACAGTAGAGATCTAATAGGTTATATACAGTATAGATCTAATAGACTATAGACAGTAGAGATCTAATAGACTATAGACAGTAGAGATCTAATAGACTATAGACAGACTATAGACAGTAGAGATCTAATAGACTATAGACAGTAGAGATCTAATAGATTATAGACAGTAGAGATCTAATAGACTATAGACAGTAGAGATCTAATAGACTATAGACAGTAGAGATCTAATAGATTATAGACAGTAGAGATCTAATAGACTATAGACAGTAGATATCTAATAGACTATAGACAGTAGAGATCTAATAGATTATAGACAGTAGAGATCTAATAGATTATGGACAGTAGAGATCTAATCCCTTATACTACCCACCACTGCGACCTGTATGCTCTAGTCGGCTGGCCCTCGCTACATATTCGGCGCCAGACCCACTGGCTCCAGGTCATCTATAAATCTATGCTAGGTAAAGCTCCGCCTTATCTCAGCTCACTGGTCACGATAACAACACCCACCCGTAGCACACGCTCCAGCAGGTATATCTCACTGGTCATCCCCAAAGCCAACACCTCACATTTCATTTTTATGATTAGAGTGATGATAACAACTGTTGAGTTCATTAATTAAGAGAGAGTCAGTGGGCTGAACACAAGACTATAACAAGACGACAGTACACTATGCCCTCGCAAGAATCCAAACTTAATTTTGTTCTTGCACTTTCCACTTTACTATGAAAACTGGTTGATGGTGGACTACAGGAAACGGAGAACCAAGCACGCCCCCATTCACATCGACAGGGCTGTAGTGGAGCGGGTTGAGAGCTTTAGGCTCCTCGGTGTCCACATCACTAAGGACCTACAGTACCTTCAGAAAGTATTCACACCTCTTGACTTTTTCCACATTTTGACCAGGGACGTTTTCCAATGCCTCGTAAAGAAGGGCACCTATTGGTAGATGGATATTGAACATTGAATATCCCTTTGCACATGGTGAAGTTATTCATTACAATTTGGATGGCGTATCATTATACCCAGTCACTACAAAGATACAGACGTCCTTCCTAACTCAGTTGTCAGAGAGAAAGGAAACTGTTCAGGGATTTCACAAGGCCAACTGTAACTTTAAAACAGTTACAGAGTTGAGTGAAAATGGTGTAACAGCATCTCTTCAATATCAGGAGGTTGGCCCCCTAAGACCGCCTACAGATGCACCATTGAGAGCATCCTGTCAGTCTATCACAGCCTGGTAGGTTTGGGTGATATAAAGATTATCATACCTTCATACCGACCTTGTGCCATCCAGGGACATTCGGTAATACCAGCACTGAACACCAGGGCCGCTATGTTGGAACCCCACTGAGCCTCTGTAATCCGAAGGTTAGCAATACTAACAAGTACATGTGAAATCGCATTCAGAATGCTACAGTAACTCCATTCTAAGCAGCGCATTGCCAACATTTTATAGAGTCTCTGACCTAAACCATGCTGAACAAAAATATAAATGCAACATGATGCAAGTGTTGGTCCCATGTTTCATGAGCTGAAAAAATATATATCACAGAAATGTTCCATACGCACAAAAAGCTTATTTCTCAAAAATATTGTGGACGGATTTGTTTACATATCTGTTAGTGAGCATTTCTCCTTTGCCAAGATATTCTATCCACCTCACAGGTGTGTTTTATCAAAAAGCTGATTAAACAGCCTGACCATTACACAGGTGCACCTTGTGCTGGGGACAATAAAAAGGCCACTGTAAAATGTGCAGTTTTGTCACACAACACAATGCCACAGATGTCTCAAGTTTTGAGGAAGCGTGCAATTGGCATGCTGACTGCAGAAATTTCCACCAGAGCTGTTGCCAGAGAATTTCATGTTAATTTCTTTACATTGTTTTAGATAATTAATTTTGCAGTACATCCACCTGGCCTCACAACCGCAGACCACGTGTATGGCTTTTGTGGGCAAGCGGTTTGCTGATGTCAACGTTGTGAACAGAGTGCCCCATGGTGGGGTTATGGTATGGGTATGGTATGCATTTTATCGATGGCAATTTGAATGCACAGAGATACCGTGACGAGATCCTGAGGCCCATTGTCGTGATATTCATCCGCCACGATCACCTTATGTTTCAGTATGATAATGTACAGCCTGTTTGTCCTGTCCAGTCCATCACCTCATGTTTCAGTATGATAATGTACAGCCTGTTTGTCCTGTCCAGTCCATCACCTCATGTTTCAGCATGATAATGTACAGCCTGTTTGTCCTGTCCAGTCCATCACCTCATGTTTCAGTATGATAATGTACAGCTTGTTTGTCCTGTCCAGTCTAGAGGTCGACTGATTATGATTTTTCAACGCCAATACTGATACCGATTATTGGAGGACCAAAAAAGCCGATACCGATTAATCGGCCGATTAAAAAATATATATATATATATATATATATATATATATATATATATATATATATATATATATATATATATATATATATATATATTTGTACTAATGACAATTACAACAATACTGAATGAACACTTATTTTTACTTAATATAATGCATCAATAAAATCAATTTAGCCTCAAGTAAATAATGAAACATGTTCAATTTGGTTTAAATAATGCAAAAACAAAGTGTTGGAGAAGAAAGTAAAAGTGCAATATGTGCTATTTAAGAAACTAACGTTTCAGTTCCTTGCTCAGAACATGAGAACATATGAAAGCTGGTGGTTCCTTTTAACATGAGTCTTCAATATTCCCAGGTAAGAAGTTTTAGGCTGTAGTTACTATAGGAATTATAGGACTATTTCTCTCTGTACCATTTGTATTTCATTAACCTTTGAATATTGGATGTTCTTATAGTCACTTTAGTATTGCCAGTGTAACAGTATAGCTTCCGCCCCTCTCCTCGCTCCTCCCTGGGCTCGAATCAGCAACACAACGAAGCAGTGTTACCCATGCAGAGCAAAGGAAACAACCACTCCAAGGCTCAGAGCGAGTGAAGTTTGAAAGGCTATTAGCGCGCGCTAACTAGGTAGCCATTTCACTTCGGTCACACCAGTCTCATCTCGGGAGTTGATAGGCTTGAAGTCATAAACAGCGCAATGCTTGACGCACAATGAAGAGCTGCTGGCAAAACGCACGACAGTGCTGTTTGAATGAATGTTTATGCACCTGCTTCTGCCTACCACCGCTCAGTCAGATACATAGATGCTTGTATGCTCCGTCAGATTATATGCAACACAGGACACGCTAGATAATATCTAGTAATATCATCAACCATGTGTAGTTAACTAGTGATTATGATGGATTGCTTTTTATAAGATAAGTTTAATGCTAGCTAGCAACTTACCTTGGCTTACTGCATTTGTGTAACAGTCAGTCTCCTTGTGGAGTGCAACGAGAGAGAGGTCGTTATTGCGTTGGACTAGTTAACTGTAAGGTTGCAAGATTGGATCCCCCGAGCTGACAAGGTGAAAATCTGTTGTTCTGCCCCTGAACGAGGCAGTTAACCCACCGTTTCTAGGCCGTCATTGAAAATATGAATGTGTTCTTAACTGACTTGCCAAGTTAAATAAAGATTAAATAAAAGGTGTAAAAATAACTAAAAAACGGCACCCAAAAATACCGATTTCCGATTGTTATGAAAACTTGAAATAGGCCCTAATTAATCGGCCATTCCGATTATTCGGTCGACCTGTAGTCCAGTCCATCACCTCATGTTTCAGCATGATAATGCACAGCTTGTTTGTCCTGTCCAGTCCATCACCTCATGGTTCAGCATGATAATGCACAGCCTGTCTGTCCTGTCCATCACAGGGTTCGTATAGTGTTCTGTCTGTCCTGTCCAATCCATCACCTCATGTTTCAGTTTGATAATGCACAACTTGTTTGTCCTGTCCAATCCATCACCTCATGTTTCAGTTTGATAATGCACAGCTTGTTTGTCCTGTCCAATCCATCACCTCATGTTTCAGTTTGATAATGCACAGCTTGTTTGTCCTGTCCAATCCATCACCTCATGTTTCAGCATGATAATGCACAGCTCCATGCCATTACTATAATCTACTATACCACCTCCATGACATTATTATAATCTACTGTACCACCTCCATGACATTACTATAATCTACTATACTACCTCCATGACATTACTATTATCTACTGTCCCACCATGACATTACTATTACTATAATCTACTGTACCAGCTCCATGACATTACTGTTACTATAATCAACATGACCACCTCCATGACATTACTGTTACTATAATCAACATGACCACCTCCATGACATTACTGTTACTATAATCAACATGACCACCTCCATGACATTACTATTACTATAATCTACTGTACCACCTCCATGACATTACTATAATCTACTGTACCACCTCCATGACATTACTATAATCTACTGTACCACCTCCATGACATTATTATAATCTACTATACCACCTCCATGACATTACTATAATCTACTGTACCACCTCCATGACATTACTATTACTATAATCTACTGTACCACCTCCATGACAATACTATAATCTACTGTACCACCTCCATGACATTACTATAATCTACTGTACCACCTCCATGACAATACTATAATCTACTGTACCACCTCCATGACAATACTATAATCTACTGTACCACCTCCATGACATTACTATAACCTACTGTACCACCTCCATGACATTACTATTACTATAACCTACTGTACCACCTCCATGACAATACTATAATCTACTGTACCACCTCCATGACATTACTATAATCTACTGTACCACCTCCATGACATTACTATTACTATAACCTACTGTACCACCTCCATGACATTACTATAATCTACTGTACCACCTCCATGACATTACTATTACTATAATCTACTGTACCACCTCCATGACAATACTATTACTATAATCTACTATACCACCTCCATGACAATACTATAATCTACTGTACCAACTCCATGACATTACTGTAATCTACTATACCACCTCCATGACATTACTATAATCTACTGTACCACCTCCATGACATTACTATTACTATAACCTACTGTACCACCTCCATGACAATACTATTACTATAATCTACTGTACCACTTCCATGACATTACTATAATCTACTGTACCACCTCCATCACAATACTATAACCTACTATACCACCTCCATGACATTACTATAACCTACTGTACCACCTCCATGACATTACTATTACTATAACCTACTGTACCACCTCCATGACATTACTATAATCTACTGTACCACCTCCATGACAATACTATAACCTACTATACCACCTCCATGACATTACTATAACCTACTGTACCACCTCCATGACATTACTATTACTATAACCTACTGTACCACCTCCATGACATTACTATAATCTACTGTACCAACTCCATGACATTACTGTAATCTCCAGTACCAGACTATCAACTCATAAACCAGATGTTCAGTAGCACCTGGTATGCAGTGCACTACCTGCGACAGTGTTTATTCACCAAGATCTGACTACTATTAATGATCTATTACATTGGGCGTACCTGTAATGCAGAACAATAATCCATATCACTGTGTTGCCTAAATATCTGTCACTGACTGTATTGTGGGTGCAATTCATTATCAGGTAGAACAGAAAAGCAGCAGTACTCCAGACCTCCTAGGGCCAGATCTGTGTTCCCCTGGACTAGATTATAACTGTAGTTGAGGCTAATGCTGATGCTTCACAAAAGACTAGAGATTGGGTCAGAAATCCATTCATTTGGAACAAGAAGCATCAGCCTCGAGTCTATTGCATGTTGATGCAATGGAGTGTCTGCAACAACGTATCTTCACCAACTCAGACCTGGCAGACCTACATTATCAGTTTCAAAGTAGCCTAACCATTCCTCCATGGTCGTACCAAATGTATCCACCAGCACAAAAAAAACATCGGGACTTGTTTCAATTGGTTGGTCATTATTAGCCTCTGAACACGCGCTGTATCTTTAAATGGGCCGATAACTTAAATGGGCCGATAACAGGAAAACTAAGTTGAAGAAAGACAGGTTCTGGACGGGCCTACTAAAGATAGGTCCGGCCAGACCCGCTAGTGGCATGGAGCGCTCAGCTCTGAGATGGGAATACCTAGTGTGGCCTCGCTACTCGTTTATGGGTCTCTTTCACACTCCCTCCATCCCCCCCTCACGACGCCATCGGTTTGTGGCATGGGTCATAGAATGTGGAAGTCAAATAAAAGACGACATTTTGGCTACATAGTGGCTGACGTAGACGTGCTTTTTGTTTACAAGCCGATGTTAACCGCCATAAAGAGACAACCGCGTAAACAAGCACATTACACACTCGCGATACACAGAGAGCCATTTCCAAACCGAGTGAAAAGGAATGAGATAAATGACGCTAGACTAGAAACACTGTCGCCTCTCCGGCCGGTCTACTCTATTCGCTCTGTTGTTTCCTTCCTTTATTTCACCAATTAACAGATATTCAACTCACCTGGTTCCAAAAGAGGTTTATGGTGGCGAAGTGATTGTGGTGGGTGTTAATATGAGAAACCAGTTTGAACGTGGTGTCCCCCGTTGACGTTGTATGTAGAGCAGGACGGAAGGAGGAAGGGATTGAAAGAGGGGTGACGTAAATGAAGAAACAACAGAGACCTCCTCCTCGCTGGCAGACAGGAGAGAAGTGCTGATAAACTGACATAGAGAATAGACACCTCGTTAGTATTGCCATTTTTACTAAGATATAATACATTTATCACCTTTACTTTCTTTTTAGTCATAGAACACGGTAGGCCAATAGGCTCCAACTCAAGGTCTGCCCCTAGCGGACTAAAACTCATTCCATGGTGAAGGAAGTTTATGGTGAACTTCACCAACAGAGTGGAGCAGAGACCAGGCTTTGCGGAATCTCGCTCCGACTTCATCGATTCGCTCAAGGTCAATAAGTAAAGGGATGACATGACGTGTGCCTTTGTGTCCAATCAAATCACACGCTCTAACAGCTGGTGACAACCATTCAAATGTACATCATTACAGGCGCCAGTAAACAATACATTTGTTCCATAACTTTATTGACTTGGCACATTTCTGTCCAGACTCTAGAGATACTGAGAAATAAGAGAGAGAAATCATATATATATTTATTTTTTTACATATTACAATAATTTTATTATAGGTTTCATTTACACACTTCATCGGATTTACATTGACACGTGTGCTGAGTTGCCACCTTCGAGAAACGGAAACCGGTGGTTGTATTCACGTTTATTGAAAATGTATGGATTTCAGCAAGCAAAGAAAGGAAAGCAACTGTTGTTACAAAGGTCTCTAACCATGGAGTGGACTTTGGTCCCAAGGTCTGCCACATGCAACCAATAGAGGCAATAATTATTCAAATGTTCTTCTCATTACTCTCTATTTATAACTGATAATAATAATAATCGATGTAGTCGGGGCTAGATTCCGCAAAGCCTGGTCTCTTCTCCACTCTGTTGGTGAATTTCGTAAACTTCCATTACCATGGAGTGGAGTTTGGTCCGCAAGGTCTGCAACCAATATTGGCATTAATTATTAACATTTTCTTCTCATTACTCTCTATTTATAACTGATACTAATAATGAATAATATCTCATTAAGTCCTTATTGGGCGTTGAGCCACCCGAGGGCGCTCTAGCACAATATACCCTGCAGACAGGCTTGGTGCAGACCATAGAGAATAATAGAGGCCCCTAGTCGCCAAAAGGTTCTATTAATATAGGTTCTATTTAATATAGTTAACTGGGTGGGACTTCCAACTTTATTGGCTGATCCATCCCGATAACCCTGTTGGAGTCATGTCCTATCTGGATCAGCCAATCATGAAGAAAAATTACTACTTCAATATGGAGATTGCCTCAATGGCGCTGCCCATGCTGTTATGCTATAATGGGAGAGATTTGATTTGATTTGATGCTATAATGGCAACAGATATAAAGATGAGTCCTCTATCTATCTCTATGGCGCAGGCCCAGACCTGCCTTGTATTTTTGAAGGAGAGTAATTCCTTCATGTTTAAGGTTCAGTTGGATTCAGTTATGATAGATCTATTAGAATTCTTTAGATATTCAGCAGCTATGATTGGTGTGACTGAACACTGAACTCTTGATGTGCATACAGTAGTCTAAAGGCCATTCTATAATGAACTTGATTTAATTTTTAAAAAACATTTATTTATTCAAGGTAGCCCAATTGAGACCAGGGTCTCATTCCCAATGGTGCTCTGAGAACAAACACCAGAGTCCTAAACTGCCCTTGTGGTACCAGGGAAACATTTGTTGAAATCGGTGTGGAATAACTTGACTGGCCTGCACAGAGCCTTGACCTCAACCGAATCGAACACCTTTGGGATGAATTGGAATGCCGACTGCGAGCCAGTCATTTCGCTACACCCACAATAACATCTGCTAAACACGTTATGTGACCAATAACATTTTATTTGAATCAAGATGCAAGGAATTTTGTAGGTTATTCCAACTAAGGGCGGCACTAAAACTAATGGATGAATTACCTAATTATGTTGAGACCAGAGGGACCTCAAGAGTTAACCAATCCTGCGAGCAGGTTTCGTAGCTCATTCTTTTATACATTAGCAATGAAGTTAGGTAAGTTGGAAGCTTGTGTAGTAGGCCTTGGTTAACAAAAGGGGGGTAATTCATGGGACAAGAGTAGTGGCTGCTTCCACTGCTCCAGAGTCCAATGGCGGCGCGCTTTACACCACTCTAGCCGACGCTTGGCATTGCGCATGGTGATCTTAGGCTTGTGTGTGGCTGCTTGGCCATTGAAACGCATTTGACAAATCCCCTGACAAACAGTTATTGTGCTGACGTTGCTTCCAGAGGCAGTTTGGAACTCGGTAGTGAGTGTTGCAACCGAGGACAGATGATTTTTATGCTGTACACGCTTCAGCACTTGGAGGTCCCGTTCTGTGAGCTTGTATGGCCTACCACTTCTCGGCAGAGCCGTTGTTGCTCATAGACGTTTCCACTTCACAATAACAGCACATACACGGAACCCAAACCGGCTGCGCGCGTGCGCCATCATGCATACATTTACTTTGTCCCCCTACACCAAATGCGATCATGACATGCAGGTTAAAATATGTTATTATGTTATTCTATAGACCATACTGTATTAATGATACCAGGGTAGGTTACTTTATGTTAGTCTATAGACCATACTGTATTAATGATACCAGGGTAGGTTGCTTTACGTTAGTCTATAGACCATACTGTATTCAAATCCAAATCAAATCAAATGTATTTGTCACATACACATGGTTAGCAGATGTTAATGCGAGGGTAGCGAAATGCTTGTGCTTCTAGTTCCGACAATGCAGTAATAACCAACGAGTAATCTAACTAACAATTCCAAAGTTACTACCTTATACACACACAAGTGTAAAGGGATAAAGAATATGTACATAAAGATATATGAATGAGTGATGGTACAGAGCGGCATAGGCAAGATGCAGTAGATGGTATCGAGTACAGTATATACATATGAGATGAGTATGTAAACAAAGTGGCATAGTTAAAGTGGCTAGTGATACATGTATTACATGAAGATGCAGTAGGTGATATAGAGTACAGTATATACGTATACATATGAGATGAATAATGTAGGGTATGTAAACATTATATTAAGTAGCATTGTGGCTAGTGATATATTTTACATCAATTCCCATTATTAAAGTGGCTGGAGTTGAGTCAGTGTGTTGGCAGCAGCCACTCAATGTTAGTGGTGGCTGTTTAACAGTCTGATGGCCTTGAGATAGAAGTTTTTTTTCAGTCTCTCGGTCCCAGCTTTGATGCACCTGTACTGACCTCGCCTTCTGGATGATAGCGGGGTGAAAAGGCAGTGGCTCGGGTGGTTGTTGTCCTTGATGATCTTTATTTCCTTCCTGTGACATCGGGTGGTGTAGGTGTCCTGGAGGGCAGGTAGTTTGCCCCCGGTGATGCGTTGTGCAGACCTCACTACCCACTCACCACTACCCGCCTTACGGTTGTGGGCGGAGCAGTTGCCGTACCAGGCGGTGATACAGCCCGACAGGATGCTCTCGATTGTGCATCTGTAGAAGTTTGTGAGTGCTTTTGGTGACAAGCCGAATTTCTTCAGCCTCCTGAGGTTGAAGAGGCGCTGCTGCGCCTTCTTCACGATGCTGTCTGTGTGGGTGGACCAATTCAGTTTGTCTGTGATGTGTACGCCGAGGAACTTAAAACTTACTACCCTCTCCACTACTGTCCCGATGTGGATAGGGGGGTGTTCCCTCTGCTGTTTCCTGAAGTCCACAATCATCTCCTTAGTTTTGTTGACGTTGAGTGTGAGGTTATTTTCCTGACACCACACTCCAAGGGCCCTCACCTCCTCCCTGTAGGCCGTCTCGTCGTTGTTGGTAATCAAGCCTACCACTGTTGTATCGTCCGCAAACTTGACGATTGAGTTGGAGGCGTGCGTGGCCACGCAGTTGTGGGTGAACAGGGAGTACAGGAGAGGGCTCAGAACGCACCCTTGTGGGGCCCCAGTGTTGAGGATCAGCGGGGTGGAGATGTTGTTACCTACCCTCACCACCTGGGGGTGGCCCGTCAGGAAGTCCAGTACCCAGTTGCACAGGGTAGGTTACTTTATGTTTATGTTACTTTATGTTATTCTATAGACCATACTGTATTAATGATACCAGGGTAGGTTACTTTATGTTAGTCTATAGACCATACTGTATTAATGATACCAGGGTAGGTTACTTTATGTTAGTCTATAGACCATACTGTATTAATGATACCAGGGTAGGTTACTTTATGTTAGTCTATAGACCATACTGTATTAATGATACCAGGGTAGGTTACTTTATGTTAGTCTATAGACCATACTGTATTAATGATACCAGGGTAGGTTACTTTATGTTAGTCTATAGACCATACTGTATTAATGATACCAGGGTAGGTTACTTTATGTTAGTCTATAGACCATACTGTATTAATGATACCAGGGTAGGTTACTTTATGTTAGTCTATAGACCATACTGTATTAATGATACCAGGGTAGGTTACTTTATGTTATTCTATAGACCATACTGTATTAATGATACCAGGGTAGGTTACTTTATGTTAGTCTATAGACCATACTGTATTAATGATACCAGGGTAGGTTACTTTATGTTATTCTATAGACCATACTGTATTAATGATACCAGGGTAGGTTACTTTATGTTATTCTATAGAACATACTGTATTAATGATACCAGGGTAAGTTACTTTATATCTCCCGAGTGGCGCAGCGGTCTAAGGCACTGCATCTCAGTGCAAGAGGTGTCACTACAGTCCCTGGTACAAATCCAGGCTGTATCACATCTGGCTGTGATTGGGAGTCCCATAGGGCACGGCACAACTGGCCCAGCGTCGTCCGGGTTTGGCCGGGATGGCCGTCATTGTAAATAAGAATTTGTTCTTAATAACTGACTTACCTAGTTAAGAAAAGGTGCAATGTTGTTACAGCAGTATGGCAATAGTTGGTGCCCAGTTGCATATGCCTCCAGGGCTCTGACAACTTCTGAGTGTAACTATGCTCAGATTGTGAAAGAGGCATGTGAGAAATCCCATGTGTTTATGTGGTGAAACACATCATAAACCTTTGGTTAATATTGTAAAGAAGGGTCTCACATATACACCACCAAGGGTACAGAGACTGTTTCTAAAACTTCAGAAATATTACTTGCAACTCGAGTACAGGCTAGGGAAAGAATTGTTTTGGCAGACACATTGTCCAGAGCTTTTGACAGCTCAGAACCAAACCAAATATAGGAGCAGGACGAGACCATACATGGAAACCTTATCAGAAAGAGTTGCCCTGTCTCAGATGAAATGTGGGCAGTTATTTCACCTGCTACTGCAAAATATGAGTGTTTGCAAAAGGTGATTTAAGCCATAACATGCGGGTGGTGTGTACAAGCTATACCCTTATGGTCAATACAGGATGAGCCATCTGCTTGATGGAATTCTGTTTAAGGTTCAAGAATTCTGATACCAAGTGTGTTACATAAAAACATGCTGATCAAAATACTGTGGCAAGAAAACGTATGTGAACCGTTTGGAATGACCTGGATTTCTGCAGAAATAACCTCAACTAAACGGATCAGACCTGCACAACGGTCAGGAGGGATTTTGGACCATTCCTCTTTACAAAACTGTTTCAGTTCAGCAATATTCTTGGGATGTCTAGTGTGAACTGTTCTCTTGTGGTCATGCCACAGCATCTCAATCGGGTTGAGATCAGGACTGTGTCTCCGCAGAAGGCGTATTTTCTTCTGTTGAAGCCATTTTGTTGTTGATGTATTTCTGTGTTTTGGGTCGTTGTCCTGTTGCATCACCCAACTTCTGTTGAGTTTCAATTGGCAGACAGATAGCCTAATATTCTCCTACAAAATATCTTGATAAACTTGGGAATTCATTTTTCCGGCGACGATAGCAAGCTGTCCAGGCCGTGAGGCAGCAAATCAGACCCAAACCATGATGTTCCCTCCACCATACTTTACAGTTGGGATGAGGTTTTGATGTTGGTGTGCTGTGCCTTTTTTTCTCCACACATAGTGTTGTTTGTTCCTTCCAAACAACTAAACTGTTTCATCTGAATATTTTGCCAGAAGCGGTGTGGAACATTCAGGTGCTCTTTTGCGAACTTCAGACATACAGCAATGGTTTTTTGCACTGCAGTGGCTTCTTCCGTGGTGTCCTCCCATGAACACCATTCTTGTTTAGTGTTTTACGTATTGTAGACTCGTCAACAGAGTTGTTAGCATGTTCCAGAGACTTCTTTAAGTCTTTAGCTGACACTAGGATTCTTCTTAACCTCATTGAGCATTCTGCTCTTTGCTCTTGCAGTCCTCTTTGCAGGATGGCCAGTCCTAGGAAGAGTAGCAACAGTGCTGAACTTTCTCCATTTATAGACAATTTGCCTTACCGTGGACTGATGAACATCAAGGCTTTTAGGGATACTTTTGTAACCCTTTCCAGCTCTATGCAAGTCAACAATTCTTGAACTTGGGTCTTCTGAAATCTCTTTTGTTCGAGACATAGTTCACATCAGGCAATGCTTCTTGCAAATAGCAAACTAAAATGTTTTTTTTATTTTTTATAGGGCAAGGCAGCTCCAACCAACATCTCCAATCTCGTCTCAATGATTGGACTCTAGGTTAGCTGACTCCAATTATCTTTTGTAGAAGTCATTAGCCTAGGGGTTCACATACTTTTTCCAACCTACACTGAATGTTTAAATGATGTATTCAATATAGACAAGAAAAATACAATTTGTGTGTTATTAGTTTTAGCAGACTGTTTGTTTGTCTGTTGTTGTGACTTAGATGAAGATCAGATCTAATTTTATGACCAAATTATGCAGAAATCCAGTACATTCCAAGAGGTACTTTTTCTTGCCACTGTACATGAGGGCCATCTAGGGATTGAAAAGTCCAAATTACGTGCATAAGCAGTGTTATTCTGGCCCAATATGAATGCTGATATAGAGCATAGAGCAGTCAGAGCCTGTGAAACATGCCAGAAATAATTTGAGTCAAATATCTAGCAATGTGCATGAAAGATCTGGTCTAATCAACAATCTAATATTATTTGTCACATGAGCTGAATACAACAGGTGTAGACTTGAAATGCTTCCTTACGAGCCCTTTCCCAACGATACAGAGTTCAAAAGTCTGAACATTTGTATTGGTTTAGCCCAGGCCCTTTACCGCTACCAGTCAATGCCTAGGCAGATGGCACAAACGGGGCAGTTTGATTGGGCAGAGCAAGAGTTCAGTCTGTTTCCATCAATAGCAAGCGCGAGGGGGAGGGGACTGAGCTTGGAAGTTAGAATGGGTAACTGATTCTGAGCTGGTTTTGAAGTTAGAATGGATAACTGATTCTGAGCTGGTTTTGAAGTTAGAATGGGTAACTGATTCTGAGCTGGTTTTGAAGTTAGAATGGGTAACTGATTCTGAGCTGGTTTGAGCTGCAGTTAATGGCCAACCCAGGAATGGCAGACAGCTGTGACCATTTGCTGGACTGTAAATTACGTGTATGTGTAGAATATAAACTGTGTGGCTAAGAAGAGTTGATCATCGAGTTTCGAGACCAGATCGCAACTCTTGCCGCGTTCAAATCAACTGGGAACTCAAAAAAACTCAAACTGGGAAAAATCTAATGGAACATTGGTCATCCAACTCCTACTTTTTCCAGAGTTCCCAGTTGTTTTGAACAAGGCATCTATATACGGGCAATTCTAGTTTCCTCTGGATCTCTGTTGTATCTTCTTGTCTAAGAAATATTAAAGAAAACTGTTCTTTAAAACACAAGTCCTTCTTTATCCAAGGTAACCGGAGCCGTACAAGTAGAGTGCTTTGAGCTGGAATCTCCCTCTGCCCAACTGCTGTACGCGGGCTGCGTGTCCCCTAGGCCGATTCAAGGCGGTCGGTCACATTTAGGACACAATATAATGGATTATTTTACAGAAACATGGTTGTCAGAGAAAGATGACGTTCCATAGCTAAGTGAATGTGAGAAGAGTAGAGGGATAAACTGAAAATCTGTTTTTTCCTTGGACACAAAGTGTCATGCTCAGCAGAGCGGACTGTGGCATTACCTTCGATTAGGGGCGAAGACAGGGTTAGGTTTTCTCATAAATAAATAGTCATATTGGAGACTTCTGAGGCATGATACCTCAGAAGGATGTAGATGTTAGGCTAAGACAGAACACCCTGTCAATATAAGGAACGTTTGTTTGGTGTGAGACACTTGGTTGTGTATTTACAATTTAGTCTTAATCTCCCAATTTATTCAAAGCCCTATCAAAGCATGGTCCATTCTTCAGTGGATCTAAGAAAGCAGATGTAAGAACCCATACATTATTGCCTGTAACATATGCTAACATCAAACCTAATAATGTAAAACCTTCCATTACCGCTTTTCCTAAAAGTCAAGATGCCAACCTGGAAGAACACAGGTTACGCTGAGGGAGATGTAGTATTCAATCAATATATCCTGTAGGTTTTCATGTGTCAGTCTATGTAGTGACGGAAGACATGTGGACGTGGTAATGTCCTGCTTGTGGTGGTTCTGTAAGAGGGGAACAGGGTGTTGGTTCTGTAAGACGGGAACAGGGTGTTGGTTCTGTAAGAGGGGAACAGGGTGTTGGTTCTGTAAGAGGGGAACAGGGTGTTGGTTCTGTAAAATAGTAAAAGGGTGTTGGTTCAGTAAGAGGGTAACAGGGTGTTGGTTCTGTAAGAGGGGAACAGGGTGTTGGTTCTGTAAAATAGTAAGAGGGTGTTGGTCCAGTAAGAGGGTAACAGGGTGTTGGTTCTGTAAGAGGGGAACAGGGTGTTGGTTCTGTAAGATGGTAACAGGGTGTTGGTTCTGTAAGAGGGTAACAGGGTGTTGGTTCTGTAAGATGGTAACAGGCTGTTGGTTCTGTAAGAGAGTAACAGGGTGTTGGTTCTGTAAAATGGTAACAGGGTGTTGGTTCTGTAAGACGGGAACAGGGTGTTGGTTCTGTAAGAGGGGAACAGGGTGTTGGTTCTGTAAGAGGGGAACAGGGTGTTGGTTCTGTAAAATAGTAACAGGGTGTTGGTTCAGTAAGAGGGTAACAGGGTGTTGGTTCTGTTAGATGGTAACAGGCTGTTGGTTCTGTAAAATGGAAACAGGGTGTTGGTTCTGTAAGAGGGTAACAGGGTGTTGGTTCTGTAAAATGGTAACAGGGTGTTGGTTCTGTAAGAGGCTAACAGCTTGTTGTCAGTTCTGTTAGATGGTAACAGCTTGTTGTCAGTTCTGTTAGATGGTAACAACTTGTTGTCAGTTCTGTAAGAGCACCATGGCGGCATGCTCTTGGAGCTGGTTCCATGTCTCAGTCATGACTTTGTTTCTCTCCTCCACAGATGGAACTCTGAAACACAATACAGACAAACACACAAAGCCAGAACAATTACAGTATATACAATAGAATACTGTAGAAATCACCAATTACACAATACACAGACACACAACCAGGACAGTTGTACGCAACAGACTACTGTAGAAAACCCCCAGGACTATTACACACAAAACAAATCAAATCAAATTTATTTGTCACATACACATGGTTAGCAGATGTTAATGTGAGTGTAGCGAAATGCTTGTGCTTCTAGTTCCGACAATGCAGTAATAACGAACAAGTAATCTAACTAACAATTCCAAAAAAAAACTACTGTCTTATACACAGTGTAAGGGGATAAAGAATATGTACATAAGGATATATAAATGAGTGATGGTACAGAGCAGCATAGGCAAGATACAGTAGATGATATCGAGTACAGTATATACATATGAGATGAGTATGTAAACAAAGTGGCATAGTTAAAGTGGCTAGTGATACATGTATTACATAAGGATGCAGTCGATGATATAGAGTACAGTATCTACGTATGCATATGAGATGAATAATGTAGGGTAAGTAACATTATATAAGGTAGCATTGTTTAAAGTGGCTAGTGATATATTTACATCATTTCCCATCAATTCCCATGATTAAAGTGGCTGGAGTAGAGTCAGTGGCATTGACAGTGTGTTGGCAGGAGCCACTCAATGTTAGTGGTGGCTGTTTAACAGTCTGATGGCCTTGAGATAGAAGCTGTTTTTCAGTCTCTCGGTCCCAGCTTTGATGCACCTGTACTGACCTCGCCTTCTGGATGACAGCGGGGTGAACAGGCAGTGGCTCGGGTGGTTGATGTCCTTGATGATCTTTATGGCCTTCCTGTAGCATCGGGTGGTGTAGGTGTCCTGGAGGGCAGGTAGTTTGCCCCCGGTGATGCGTTGTGCAGACCTCACTACCCTCTGGAGAGCCTTACGGTTGAGGGCGGTGCAGTTGCCATACCAGGCGGTGATACAGCCCGCCAGGATGCTCTCGATTGTGCATCTGTAGAAGTTTGTGAGTGCTTTTGGTGACAAGCCGAATTTCTTCAGCCTCCTGAGGTTGAAGAGGCGCTGCTGCGCCTTCTTCACGATGCTGTCTGTGTGAGTGGACCAATTCAGTTTGTCTGTGATGTGTATGCCGAGGAACTTAAAACTTGCTACCCTCTCCACTACTGTTCCATCGATGTGGATGGGGGGGTGTTCCCTCTGCTGTTTCCTGAAGTCCACAATCATCTCCTTAGTTTTGTTGACGTTGAGTGTGAGGTTATTTTCCTGACACCACACTCCGAGGGCCCTCACCTCCTCCCTGTAGGCCGTCTCGTCGTTGTTGGTAATCAAGCCTACCACTGTTGTGTCGTCCGCAAACTTGATGATTGAGTTGGAGGCGTGCGTGGCCACGCAGTCGTGGGTGAACAGGGAGTACAGGAGAGGGCTCAGAACGCACCCTTGTGGGGCCCCAGTGTTGAGGATCAGCGGGGAGGAGATGTTGTTGCCTACCCTCACCACCTGGGGGCGGCCCGTCAGGAAGTCCAGTACCCAGTTGCACAGGGCGGGGTCGAGACCCAGGGTCTCGAGCTTGATGACGAGCTTGGAGGGTACTATGGTGTTGAATGCCGAGCTGTAGTCGATGAACAGCATTCTCACATAGGTATTCCTCTTGTCCAGATGGGTTAGGGCAACAATAGACTACGGTAGAAAACCCCCAGGACTATTACACACAATACAACAGACTACTGTAGAAAAAACCCCAGGACTATTACACACAATAAAACAGACTACTGTAGAAAAAACCCCAGGACTATTACACACAATACAACAGACTACGGTAGAAAACCCCCAGGAATATTACACACAATACAACAGACTACTGTAGAAAAACCCCCAGGACTATTACACACAATACAACAGACTACTGTAGAAAACCCTGTGTTAAAACCACGTATTAAACCTCTCCTTGGGACCCAATACAACAGGCCAACACGTATTAAACCTCTCCTTGAGACCCAATACAACAGGCCAAGGCCAACACGTATTAAACCTCTCCTTGGGACCCAATACAACAGGCCAACACGTATTAAACCTCTCCTTGGGACCCAATACAACAGGCCAACACGTATTAAACCTCTCCTTGAGACCCAATACAACAGGCCAAGGCCAACACGTATTAAACCTCTCCTTGGGACCCAATACAACAGGCCAACACGTATTAAACCTCTCCTTGGGACCCAATACAACAGGCCAAGGCCAACACGTATTAAACCTCTCCTTGGGACCCAATACAACAGGCCAACATGTTTTAAACCTCTCCTTGAGACTCAATAAGTTAACTTGTAAACTAATCATCAAGCCCTTGACTAGGTCAATCATTGAGTTAACTTGTCAACTAATCATCAAGCCCTTGACTAGGTCAATTATTGAGTTAACGTGTCAATTAATCATCAAGCCCTTGACTAGGTCAATCATTGAGTTAACTTGTCAATTAATCATCAAGCCATTGACTAGGTCAATCATTGAGTTAACTTGTCAACTAATCATCAAGCCCTTGACTAGGTCAATCATTGAGTTAACTTGTCAATTAATCATCAAGCCATTGACTAGGTCAATCATTGAGTTAACTTGTCAACTAATCATCAAGCCCTTGACTAGGTCAATCATTGAGTTAACTTGTCAACTAATCATCAAGCCCTTGTCTAGGTCAATCATTGAGTTAACTTGTTAACTAATCGTCAAGCCCTTGACTAGGTCAATCATTGAGTTAACTTGTTAACTAATCGTCAAGGCCTTGACTAGGTCAATCATTGAGTTAACTTGTCAACTAATCGTCAAGCCCTTGACTAGGTCAATCATTGAGTTAACTTGTCAATTAATCATCAAGCCATTGACTAGGTCAATCATTGAGTTAACTTGTCAACTAATCATCAAGCCCTTGACTAGGTCAATCATTGAGTTAACTTGTCAATTAATCATCAAGCCATTGACTAGGTCAATCATTGAGTTAACTTGTCAACTAATCATCAAGCCCTTGACTAGGTCAATCATTGAGTTAACTTGTCAACTAATCATCAAGCCCTTGACTAGGTCAATCATTGAGTTAACTTGTCAATTAATCATCAAGCCATTGACTAGGTCAATCATTGAGTTAACTTGTCAACTAATCATCAAGCCCTTGACTAGGTCAATCATTGAGTTAACTTGTTAACTAATCGTCAAGCCCTTGACTAGGTCTATCATTGAGGTAACTTGTCAATTAATCATCAAGCCATTGACTAGGTCAATCATTGAGTTAACTTGTTAACTAATCGTCAAGCCCTTGACTAGGTCAATCATTGAGTTAACTTGTTAACTAATCGTCAAGCCCTTGACTAGGTCAATCATTGAGTTAACTTGTCAACTAATCATCAAGCCCTTGACTAGGTCAATCATTGAGTTAACTTGTCAATTAATTATCAAGCCATTGACTAGGTCAATCATTGAGTTAACTTGTCAACTAATCATCAAGCCCTTGACTAGGTCAATCATTGAGTTAACTTGTCAATTAATCATCAAGCCCTTGACTAGGTCAATCATTGAGTTAACTTGTCAACTAATCATCAAGCCCTTGACTAGGTCAATCATTGAGTTAACTTGTCAATTAATCATCAAGCCATTGACTAGGTCAATCATTGAGTTAACTTGTCAACTAATCATCAAGCCCTTGACTAGGTCAATCATTGAGTTAACTTGTTAACTAATCGTCAAGCCCTTGACTAGGTCAATCATTGAGTTAACTTGTCAATTAATCATCAAGCCATTGACTAGGTCAATCATTGAGTTAACTTGTTAACTAATCGTCAAGCCCTTGACTAGGTCAATCATTGAGTTAACTTGTTAACTAATCGTCAAGCCCTTGACTAGGTCAATCATTGAGTTAACTTGCCAACTAATCATCAAGCCCTTGACTAGGTCAATCATTGAGTTAACTTGCCAACTAATCATCAAGCCCTTTACTAGGTCAATCATTGAGTTAACTTGTCAACTAATCATCAAGCCCTTGACTAGGTCAATAATTGAGTTAACTTGTCAATTAATCATCAAGCCATTGACTAGGTCAATCATTGAGTTAACTTGTCAACTAATCATCAAGCCCTTGACTAGGTCAATCATTGAGTTAACTTGTCAATTAATCATCAAGCCATTGACTAGGTCAATCATTGAGTTAACTTGTCAACTAATCATCAAGCCCTTGACTAGGTCAATCATTGAGTTAACTTGTTAACTAATCGTCAAGCCCTTGACTAGGTCAATCATTGAGTTAACTTGTCAACTAATCACCAAGCCCTTGACTAGGTCAATCATTGAGTTAACTTGTCAACTAATCACCAAGCCCTTGACTAGGTCAATCATTGAGTTAACTTGTTAACTAATCGTCAAGCCCTTGACTAGGTCAATCATTGAGTTAACTTGTTAACTAATCGTCAAGCCCTTGACTAGGTCAATCATTGAGTTAACTTGTCAATTAATCATCAAGCCATTGACTAGGTCAATCATTGAGTTAACTTGTTAACTAATCGTCAAGCCCTTGACTAGGTCAATCATTGAGTTAACTTGTCAACTAATCATCAAGCCCTTGACTAGGTCAATCATTGAGTTAACTTGTCAATTAATCATCAAGCCCTTGACTAGGTCAATCATTGAGTTAACTTGTCAATTAATCATCAAGCCATTGACTAGGTCAATCATTGAGTTAACTTGTCAACTAATCATCAAGCCCTTGACTAGGTCAATCATTGAGTTAACTTGTTAACTAATCGTCAAGCCCTTGACTAGGTCAATCATTGAGTTAACTTGTCAACTAATCATCAAGCCCTTGACTAGGTCAATCATTGAGTTAACTTGTCAATTAATCATCAAGCCCTTGACTAGGTCAATCATTGAGTTAACTTGTCAATTAATCATCAAGCCATTGACTAGGTCAATCATTGAGTTAACTTGTCAACTAATCATCAAGCCCTTGACTAGGTCAATCATTGAGTTAACTTGTTAACTAATCGTCAAGCCCTTGACTAGGTCAATCATTGAGCTAGTTCAGGTCTACAACAACATTGTGAAATGTCTGGGGGTCCCCGAGGAGCTTTGAAAAACACTGACCCAAGTCATACTGGTAAAAGCAGTGTGTGTGGCTCTCTTTTCATTAGAGTTTCTGATTATTCCCCCAGGCACCTGCAACAAGCCCATTCAGATGTGCCACAGCTTTTCCTAGTTTCATGTTATATCAGACCAATTCCATGCCATATGACGTCACCATGTTATAACTAGACCACTGACATACTGTTGATGGGTTCTGACTTCAAAACACATGTTACTGGGGGAGAGAGAGGGGGGGATGCAGAACATTTACATTCTGACATAACATGTTATTGTTAGACACCAGGTATCCTATGGAAAGGAGAAGGGCCTCAGTCTGGGACGAGTCAACAGGACGGCCGTGAGTTGGGGAGGAGTGAGGGATTTGGGCCGAGGTCAGATGAAGTGAGAAAGAACAGGCATCACTAAAGTCCTGTCCAGCAACAGAGATGTTTTGGCTGTCCAGATGTGCAAGGAGGAGACTCAGCATAGGAGGAAGGGTAAATTCCAGTGCTTGTTTAAATACGTTTTTGTCTGTTCAGCTGTCTGACCCATTGGGTGAATACATTTGGTTTGAGCTTTTCCTACCGTTAGTTTGTACTCAGGTTCTAAATAAACAAACACAGTATTAAATACCGGTTGTTTCACACTCTGATGTCATCAACTCTGTTTCAGTGTTTAACAGGAACAAACAATCAGAGATTCATTTTGACGCGTGTCTGGATGAGTCCAAACTGATCTGGAAAGACAACATATTATTGTGATAATGGCGTTTAGCTGTAGGTACAGTAATAGCAGTTGGACTGACAGTTGTTCCTGCACCTAGAAAGGCTAAATAAATCAGTTCTTAAACAGAGCTGAGCCTGTAAACAAACCTTTGTTGGAAATAGAGGTTGCATGTTTCCTCCAAGTTAGAGGTGCCTGTCCCTGATTGGCCCTGGGGTGATGATGCTCTGCCGACATATTCGTGTCTGTACGGCTTGACGACAGCAGCATCTCGGAGACGGAACACAAAGAGTCGACTCCCTCTGTCCTCCCCCTCCTCCCCACTGTCAGGACCGGGACGCTGATCACCTGGGGGAGAAGGAATTGCTTAATATCTCACCATTAAAACTGAATTGAGTTATTTTATATAATAGTTAAAGGCTATGTTGATATCCTGTAGGTCAGTAAATGTAAACTAACGATATTTTCCATTTAAAATATATTAGACCATAAAGAGGGGATCAGTTGCTGGTCACCGGAGGTAGAAAAGCCTGGAACCACGTTCAGAGGGCCAGTCCTCTCCTGGTTGTACCTGGTAGAGAGGAACCGGGCTCAGAGGGCCAGTCCTCTCCTGGCTGTACCTGGTAGAGAGGAACCGGGCTCAGAGGGCCAGTCCTCTCTTGGCTGTACCTGGCAAAGGGGAACCAGGCTCAGAGGGCCAGTCCTCTCCTGGCTGTACCTGGTAGAGAGTAACCGGGCTCAGAGGGCCAGTCCTCTCTTGGCTGTACCTGGTAGAGAGGAACCGGGCTCAGAGGTCCAGTCCTCTCTTGGCTGTACCTGGTAGAGAGGAACCGGGCTCAGAGGGCCAGTCCTCTTCTGTACCGGTGGAGATTTAAGAGCATATAACACCATTAAGGCCAGATGGTTTTTCATGACATGACATCAGGTGTGTTGCTTTAGAACCATGAGGTAAAGAAGACGTGAGGTAAAGTAAGAACAAAACCCAAGCACTCCTAGTAGCTGGGCCAGCGCCGTTACTATCTACCAGAGCCGTTACTATCTACCAGCAACATTACTATGTACCAGCAACATTACTATCTACCAGCAACATGACTATCTACCAGAGCCGTTACTATCTACCAGAGCCGTTACTATCTACCAGCAACATTACTATCTACCAGCAACATTACTATCTACCAGCAACATTACTAACTACCAGGGCCGTTACTATCTACCAGCAACATTACTAACTACCAGCAACTTTACTAACTACCAGCAACTTTACTAACTACCAGAAACATTACTATCTACCAGAGCCGTTACTATCTACCAGCAACAGTACTATGTACCAGCAACTTTATTAACTACCAGCAACATTACTAACTACCAGCAACATTACTAACTACCTGCAACATTACTAACTACCAGCAACATTACTAACTACCAGCAACATTACTAACTACCTGCAACATTACTAACTACTAGCAACATTACTATGTACCAGCAACTTGACTAACTAGCAGCAACATTACTAACTACTAGCAACATTACTAACTACCAGCAACATTACTATGTACCAGCAACTTTACTAACTACCAGCAACATTACTATCTACCAGAGCTGTTACTATCTACCAGCAACATTACTATGTACCAGTAGCTTTACTAACTACCAGCAACATTACTATGTACCAGCAACTTTACTAACTACCAGCAACATTACTAACTACCAGCAACATTACTAACTACCTGCAACATTACTAACTACCTGCAACATTACTAACTACCTGCAACATTACTATCTACCAGCAACAGTACTATGTACCAGCAACATTACTAACTACCTGCAACATTACTAACTACTAGCAACATTACTAACTACCAGCAACATTACTAACTACCAGCAACTTCACTATCTACCAGCAACTTTACTAACTACCTGCAACATTACTAACTACTAGCAACATTACTATCTACCAGAGCCGTTACTATCTACCAGAGCCTTTACTATCTACCAGCAACATTACTATGTACCAGTAGCTTTACTAACTACCAGCAACATTACTATCTACCAGCAACAGTACTATGTACCAGCAACATTACTAACTACCAGCAACATTACTAACTACCTGCAACATTACTAACTACTAGCAACATTACTAACTACCAGCAACATTACTAACTACCAGTAACTTTACTATCTACCAGCAACTTTACTAACTACTAGCAACATTACTATCTACCAGAGCCGTTACTATCTACCAGAGCCTTTACTATCTACCAGCAACATTACTATGTACCAAATCAAATCAAATCAAATTTATTTATATAGCCCTTCGTACATCAGCTGATATCTCAAAGTGCTGTACAGAAACCCAGCCTAAAACCCCAAACAGCAAGCAATGCAGGTGTACCAGCAACTTTACTAACAACCAGCAACTTTACTAACTACTTGCAACATTACTATCTACCAGAGCCGGTACTATCTACCACCAACATTGCTAACTACCAGCAACATTACTATCACCCAGCAGCATTACTATCTACCAGCAACATTACTAACTACCAGAGCAGTTACTATCTACCTGCAACTTTACTAACTACTTGCAACATTACTATCTACCAGAGCCGGTACTATCTACCAGCAACATTACTAACTACCAGCAACATTACTATCTACCAGCAACAATACTAACTACCACCAACATTGCTAACTACCAGCAACATTACTATCTACAGAGCCACTACTAACTACCAGCAACATTACTAACTAGCAGCAACATTACTAACTACAGAGCCACTACTAACTACCAGCAACATTACTAACTACAGAGCCACAACTAACTACCAGCAACATTACTAACTACAGAGCCGCTACTAACTACCAGCAACATTACTAACTACCAGCAACATTTATATCTACCAGCAACATTACTATCTACCAGCAACATTACTAACTACCAGCGACATTACTAACTACCAGCAACATTACTAACTACCAGCCACATTACTATCTACCAGCAACATTACTATCTACCAGCAACATTACTATCTACCAGCAACATTACTAACAACCAGGAACATTACTAACTACCAGCCACATTACTAACTACCAGCAACATTACTATCTACCAGCAACATTACTATCTACTAGCAACATTACTATCTACCAGCAACATTACTTACTACCATAACTGATCATATTGTTGCAAAGAGTTCTGGGATATTAGAATCCTGTTGTCTTAAACGTTGTCATCCTCAACTCAGCACTAAACTAAATCCAGAAATAATCTAGATTAAAATATGTATAAAATATGCTTTCAAGATACACTATATTGTTCCAGTACCTGGTATGAGCAGAGACTGCTGTGTGGGGTCCAGTAGAAACACAGGATTCCAGGGATTGGCCAGGAGATGAGTGTCTGGGAGGGAGAAGCAGCACACTACTCTCCTGTCTACCATGTCTTGGAGGAGGATCTTCCCATTCCTCTGCATGATCAGAGCCTGTTAACCAGGGACCATCAGAAACATGATCAGAGCCTGTTAACCAGGGACCATCAGAAACATGATCAGAGCCTGTTAACCAGGGACCATCAGAAACATGATCAGAGCCTGTTAACCAGGGACCATCAGAAACATCAGCAGAGCCTGTTTACCAGGGACCATCAGAAACATGATCAGAGCCTGTTAACCAGGGACCATCAGAAACATGATCAGAGCCTGTTAACCAGGGACCATCAGAAACATCAGCAGAGCCTGTTTACCAGGGACCATCAGAAACATGATCAGAGCCTGTTTCCCAGGGACCATCAGAAACAACAGCAGAGTCAGATCATGTCAGATAAAATAGGAGAGTTAGAGAAATGTATTTAAGTGTCACTCCACAATGATCCAAACCCCAGATGTTTTGTATCCACATTGTGGAAATGCAACTTAATTACTTAAAAATCATACAATGTGATTTTCTGCATTTTTGTTTTAGATTCCGTCTCTGACAGATGAAGTGTACCTATGATAAAAATTACAGACCTCTACATGCTTTGTAAGTAGGAAAACCTGCAAAATCGTCAGCGTATCAAATACTTGTTCTCTCCACTGTAGTCTCCACATTGACTCTGTACCGGTACCCCCTGTATATAGCCTCCACATTGACTCTGTACCGGTACCCCCTGTATATAGCCTCCACATTGACTCCGTGACGGTACCCCCTGTATATAGCCTCCACATTGACTCTGTACCGGTACCCCCTGTATATAGCCTCCACATTGACTCTGTACCGGTACCCCCTGTATATAGCCTCCACATTGACTCTGTACCGGTACCCCCTGTATATAGCCTCCACATTGACTCCGTGACGGTACCCCCTGTATATAGCCTCCACATTGACTCTGTACCGGTACCCCCTGTATATAGCCTCCACATTGACTCTGTACCGGTACCCCCTGTATATAGTCTCCACATTGACTCCGTAACGGTACCCCCTGTATATAGCATCCACAATGACTCTGTACCGGTACACCCTGTATATAGCCTCCACATTGACTCTGTACCGGTACCCCCTGTATATAGCCTCCACATTGACTCCGTAACAGTACCCCCTGTATATAGCCTCCACATTGACTCTGTACCGGTATCCCCTGTATATAGTCTCCACATTGACTCTGTACCGGTACACCCTGTATATAGCCTCCACATTGACTCTGTACCAGTACACCTTGTATATAGCCTCCACCTTGACTCTGTACCGGTACCCCCTGTATATAGCCTCCACCTTGACTCTGTACCGGTACCCCCTGTATATAGCCTCCACATTGACTCTGTCCTGGGACCCCCTGTATATAGCCTCCACATTGACTCTGTCCTGGGACCCCCTGTATATAGCCTCCACACTGACTCTGTACCGGTACCCCCTGTATATAGCCTCCACATTGACTCTGTACTGGTACCCCCTGTATATAGTCTCCACATTGACTCCGTAACGGTACCCCCTGTATATAGCATCCACAATGACTCTGTACCGGTACCCCCTGTATATAGCCTCCACATTGACTCTGTACCGGTACCCCCTGTATATAGCCTCCACATTGACTCTGTACCGGTACCCCCTGTATATAGCCTCCACATTGACTCTGTACTGGTACCCCCTGTATATAGTCTCCACATTGACTCCGTAACGGTACCCCCTGTATATAGCATCCACAATGACTCTGCGCCGGTACCCCCTGTATATAGCCTCCACATTGACTCTGTACCGGTACCCCCTGTATATAGCCTCCACATTGACTCTGTACTGGTACCCCCTGTATATAGCCTCCACATTGACTCTGTACTGCCACCCCCCCCCCACCCTGTATATAGCCTCCACATTGACTCTGTACTGCCAACCCCCCCCCCCCCACCCTGTATATAGCCTCCACATTGACTCTGTACTGGTACCCCCTGTATATAGCCTCCACATTGACTCTGTACTGCCACCCCCCCCCCCCACCCTGTATATAGCCTCCACATTGACTCTGTACTGCCAACCCCCCCCCACCCTGTATATAGCCTCCACATTGACTCTGTACTGGTACCCCCTGTATATAGCCTCCACATTGACTCTGTACCGGTACCCCCTGTATATAGCATCCACAATGACTCTGTACCGGTACCCCCTGTATATAGCCTCCACATTGACTCTGTACCGGTACCCCCTGTATATAGCCTCCACATTGACTCTGTACTGCCAACCCCCCCCCCCCACCCTGTATATAGCCTCCACATTGACTCTGTACCGGTACCCCCTGTATATAGCCTCCACATTGACTCTGTACCGGTACCCCCTGTATATAGCCTCCACATTGACTCTGTACTGCCAACCCCCCCCCCCCCACCCTGTATATAGCCTCCACATTGACTCTGTACCGGTACCCCCTGTATATAGCCTCCACATTGACTCTGTACTGGTACCCCCTGTATATAGCCTCCACATTGACTCTGTACTGCCAACCCCCCCCCCCCACCCTGTATATAGCCTCCACATTGACTCTGTACTGCCAACCCCCCCCCCCCACCCTGTATATAGCCTCCACATTGACTCTGTACCGGTACCCCCTGTATATAGCCTCCACATTGACTCTGTACCGGTACCCCCTGTATATAGCCTCCACATTGACTCTGTACTGCCAACCCCCCCCCCCCCACCCTGTATATAGCCTCCACATTGACTCTGTACCGGTACCCCCTGTATATAGCCTCCACATTGACTCTGTACTGGTACCCCCTGTATATAGCCTCCACATTGACTCTGTACTGCCAACCCCCCCCCCCCCACCCTGTATATAGCCTCCACATTGACTCTGTACTGGTACCCCCTGTATATAGCCTCCACATTGACTCTGTACTGCCAACCCCCCCCCCCCCACCCTGTATATAGCCTCCACATTGACTCTGTACTGGTACCCCCTGTATATAGCCTCCACATTGACTCTGTACTGCCAACCCCCCCCCCCCACCCTGTATATAGCCTCCACATTGACTCTGTACTGCCAACCCCCCCCCCCCACCCTGTATATAGCCTCCACATTGACTCTGTACCGGTACCCCCTGTATATAGCCTCCACATTGACTCTGTACCGGTACCCCCTGTATATAGCCTCCACATTGACTCTGTACTGCCAACCCCCCCCCCCCCCACCCTGTATATAGCCTCCACATTGACTCTGTACCGGTACCCCCTGTATATAGCCTCCACATTGACTCTGTACTGGTACCCCCTGTATATAGCCTCCACATTGACTCTGTACTGCCAACCCCCCCCCCCCCACCCTGTATATAGCCTCGCTTTTGTTATTTTACTGCTGCTCTTTAATTTGTTACTTTTATTTCATACTTTTTTCTTGTATATTTCTTAAAACTGCATTGTTGGTTAAGGGCTTGTAAGTAAGCATGTCACTGTAAGGTTGAATTCTCCTAAGATAGGAGTCGTACGATAAGATAACTAAGATAGGAGTAGTAAGAGAAGATAGGAGTAGTGATGGTCTGTCATGGATAGACGACAGTGAAACAGAGAAACACACTAGTCCAGCATCACAACATCTAATGAGACTGAGAGATGGACCTGGTGGCCAGAGAGAGTCAACATTATAAAGCTGGTTTACCAGGCGCTGGAGGAACGGAACAGCAGCAGTCACCACAGGGAAACAGCCTGGATCTGATGGTCTGAAACATAGTAGACAGGAAGTTATAGAGGGAGGGGAAACAGCCTGGATCTGATGGTCTGAAAGATAGTAGACAGGAAGTTATAGAGGGAGGGGAAACAGCCTGGATCTGATGGTCTGAAACATAGTAGACAGGAAGTTATAGAGGGAGGGGAAACAGCCTGGATCTGATGGTCTGACAGGAGAGACAGGAAGTTATAGAGGGAGGGGAAACACCCTGGTTCTGATGGTCTGAAAGATAGTAGACAGGAAGTTATAGAGGGAGGGGAAACAGCCTGGATCTGATGGTCTGACAGGAGAGACAGGAAGTTATAGAGGGAGGGGAATCAGCCTGGATCTGATGGTCTGACAGATAGTAGACAGGAAGTTATAGAGGGAGGGGAAACAGCCTGGATCTGATGGTCTGACAGGAGAGACAGGAAGTTATAGAGGGAGGAGAAACAGCCTGGATCTGATGGTCTGAAAGATAGTAGACAGGAAGTTATAGAGGGAGGGGAAACAGCCTGGATCTGATGGTCTGACAGGAGAGACAGGAAGTTATAGAGGGAGGGGAAACAGCCTGGATCTGCTGGTCTGAAAGATAGTAGACAGGAAGTTATAGAGGGAGGGGAAACAGCCTGGATCTGATGGTCTGAAAGATAGTAGACAGGAAGTTATAGAGGGAGGGGAAACAGCCTGGATCTGATGGTCTGACAGGAGAGACAGGAAGTTAGAGGGAGGAGAAACAGCCTGGATCTGATGGTCTGAAAGATAGTAGACAGGAAGTTATAGAGGGAGGGGAAACAGCCTGGATCTGATGGTCTGACAGGAGAGACAGGAAGTTAGAGGGAGGAGAAACAGCCTGGATCTGATGGTCTGAAAGATAGTAGACAGGAAGTTATAGAGGGAGGGGAAACAGCCTGGATCTGATGGTCTGACAGGAGAGACAGGAAGTTATAGAGGGAGGGGAAACACCCTGGATCTGATGGTCTGAAAGATAGTAGACAGGAAGTTATAGAGGGAGGGGAAACAGCCTGGATCTGATGGTCTGACAGGAGAGACAGGAAGTTATAGAGGGAGGGGAATCAGCCTGGATCTGATGGTCTGACAGATAGTAGACAGGAAGTTATAGAGGGAGGGGAAACAGCCTGGATCTGATGGTCTGACAGGAGAGACAGGAAGTTATAGAGGGAGGGGAAACAGCCTGGATCTGATGGTCTGAATGATAGTAGACAGGAAGTTATAGAGGGAGGGGAAACAGCCTGGATCTGATGGTCTGAAAGATAGTAGACAGGAAGTTATAGAGGGAGGGGAAACAGCCTGGATCTGATGGTCTGACAGGAGAGACAGGAAGTTATAGAGGGAGGAGAAACAGCCTGGATCTGATGGTCTGAAAGATAGTAGACAGGAAGTTATAGAGGGAGGGGAAACAGCCTGGATCTGATGGTCTGACAGGAGAGACAGGAAGTTATAGAGGGAGGGGAAACAGCCTGGATCTGATGGTCTGAAAGATAGTAGACAGGAAGTTATAGAGGGAGGGGAAACAGCCTGGATCTTATGGTCTGACAGATAGTAGACAGATAGTACACAGGAAGTTATAGAGGGAGAGGAAACAGCCTGGATCTGATGGTCTGAAAGATAGTAGACAGGAAGTTATAGAGGGAGGGGAAACAGCCTGGATCTGATGGTCTGAAAGATAGTAGACAGGAAGTTATAGAGGGAGGGGAAACAGCCTGGATCTGATGGTCTGAAAGATAGTAGACAGGAAGTTATAGAGGGAGGGGAAACAGCCTGGATCTGATGGTCTGAAAGATAGTAGACAGGAAGTTATAGAGGGAGGGGAAACAGCCTGGATCTGATGGTCTGAAAGATAGTAGACAGGAAGTTATAGAGGGAGGGGAAACAGCCTGGATCTGATGGTCTGAAAGATAATATACAGGAAGTTATAGAGGGAGGGGAAACAGCCTGGATCTGATGGTCTGAAATATAGTAGACAGGAAGTTATAGAGGGAGAGGAAACAGCCTGGATGTGATGGTCTGACAGGAGAGACAGGAAGTTATAGAGGGAGGGGAAACAGCCTGGATCTGATGGTCTGACAGGAGAGACAGGAAGTTATAGAGGGAGGGGAAACAGCCTGGATCTGATGGTCTGAAAGATAGTAGACAGGAAGTTATAGAGGGAGAGGAAACAGCCTGGATCTGATGGTCTGAAAGATAGTAGACAGGAAGTTATAGAGGGAGGGGAAACAGCCTGGATCTGATGGTCTGACAGGAGAGACAGGAAGTTATAGAGGGAGGGGAAACAGCCTGGATCTGATGGTCTGAAAGATAGTAGACAGGAAGTTATAGAGGGAGGGGAAACACCCTGGATCTGATGGTCTGAAAGATAGTAGACAGGAAGTTATAGAGGGAGGGGAAACAGTCTGGATCTGATGGTCTGACAGATAGGAGACAGGAAGTTATAGAGCTCTGCATCATGTTTCTATCAATGCTTATGTAATGTAACTTGGTATGGGTTATTCAAGTTAACCTTGTGTAGAACAGAATACTGTAAACCTTTCTGATAGTTGTGTGACATTATGAGAGTCCAGTCCTCTTCCTGCGTCGACTCGATGACATGCTCCACTCTTACAGGTGACCAGTAGATGGACCTGTGTGCTGCTGTGGTTCGGACCCTGGCTGTGTAGGGCATCCTCAGTAGCCGTACTAGACCAGTAATCCACAAATATTATGCTGCTGAACACACTGTCTGCTTCCACTGAGACAACAGACAGAGGAAGACCTACATAATGGAGGAGAGAGATGAGAGACTTACTGCACATAGTCATATTCACTTAATCCAATTAGGAAATAAATCCCTACAGCCCAGCTAGGTCCTTACACAGATAAGAAATAGGCTCCAGGGTCTGTACATATGAAATGGAAACTTACAACTGAGGTAAACCAAACAAAGAAATAAGAAAACATTACTTTGAAATATTATGGTTGTGTGCTTTTTACCAAGGCCCTCATTTAGAAACGTTGCATATGCATCAAAATATATCCCAAAACATGCACTGGTTCAGGCAGAAGTTGGCATTCATAAAAACTGAACTTGATATTAAATAACAGTTAAATAAAATATAAAATATGAGAATGTGCTTATCCTCACGCAAACTTTAGACCAATGGTCACCAACCGGTCAATCGACTGGCCGATCTTCATTCCTAGTCGACCACCAAACATTTCGGTAGAAAAGCCAACGATAAAGACTTGCACTCCTTTTTGTTTTTATTCCTATAGGTGCACTTGATTCAGAAGCCCTGTTGACGGTAGGTGCACTTGATTCAAAAGCCCTGTTGACGATAGGTGCACTTGATTCAAAAGCCCTGTTGACGATAGGTGCACTTGATTCAGAAGCCATGTTGGCGGTAGGTGCACTTGATTCAGAAGCCCTGCGCTCTGGGTAGACAGTGTTCCCATTTTAACCCTTTAATTTGTCTGAAAAGACAAACTCCGCCTACCCGGAAGGTCTGTAGCTAAATTGAGTGACGCTGGCCAATCGGATAGCTCAAATCACCGTGCCTACAGCTTCCACGATCCCGGCCACAGCAAGGTTTGATACTAGCCTACAGCTTCCACGATCCCGGCCACAGCAAAGTCTGATACTAGCCTACAGCTTCCACGATCCCGGCCATAGCAAGGTTTGATACTAGCCTAAAGCTTCCACGATCCCGGCCACAGCAAGGTTTGATACTAGCCTACAGCTTCCACGATCCCGGCCACAGCAAGGTTTGATACTAGCCTACAGCTTCCACGATCCCGGCCACAGCAAGGTTTGATACTAGCCTAAAGTTTCCACGATCCCGGCCACAGCAAGGTTTGATACTAGCCTACAGCTTCCACGATCCCTGCCACAGCAAAGTTTGATACTAGCCTACATAAGATCTCATAACTTTTAAACCATGATCAGAGAAAGACTACAGTAAAGTGCTGCTGTTTTTATGAGTGAATTCATGTTTAAGTTTTTTTCATTACTGTCAACACTGTTTTTATTCTCCACTGTCAGCACTGTTTTTATTCACCACTGTCAACACTGTTTTAATTCACTACTGTCAACACTGTTTTTATTCACCACTGTCAACACTGTTTTTATTCACCACTGTCAACACTGTTTTTATTCACCACTGTCAACACTGTTTTTATTCACCACTGTCAACACTGTTTTTATTCATTACTGTCAACACTGTTTTTATTCAACTTTATTACAAAACATAAAATGTGCTTCTCTACTTCCACTCTTGCTGCAGCTGCAACGAATGAATAGCAAAAGTGTATCGATAACCCTGCATTTGTACTATTATTTACAACCAGTGGTGTGTATTCATGGAAGCCAAGGGAAGCCAAGCTTCCCCAAAAATGTACCAAGAAAAAAAAACAATGATCTTTTTTCTCTCTCTGTTTCATAATTCTCCTTCAATTCGCATGAGGCTGAATGTATCTCACCGGAAAAAGCATCCAAGCGAGCGAAACAGCGCCCTTCTGTCTCTTTATGTGTAGGCCAACTATCTGTTGCGGTCTGGTCAAAAAGTATGACATTGTTGCCGCCGATAGCATTGCAAAGGAAGCCAGCAAGCACTTGGCCTCCATTGATAAAAAAAAAAAGTATATAATTGTCACGTCTACTCCCACTCTGGCGCTCAACGTCGCCGATCTAACCATCGTCCCAGGCAACCCATCATTACACACAACGGCCTCCGGTAGCTCTAACACCACGACCCCACCATCTCCTGGTCAAGAAAGGAGATCACTGCCTGGGCACCCGGATGACAGAAGACCTTGTGGTTCCACGTCAGTTGAGATGTGAGTTTTACCAGTTTACCAGGATCTCAGGGAGGTTTTGTCCAAGACCCGCACCACCTGTCTCCCTCCTCATCGCATCTGGGACTGTTCCATCAACCTGCTTACAGACTCTGCGCAGCCGCATCAACCCCCTGTCAGGGGCTCAAACCAAGGCTATGGAGGCCCTCCAACAGGGTTTCATCAGCCCATCCACCTGCCCTGTGTCGGCAGATTTCTTCTTCGTGGCCAAGAAGGAGGGGGGTCTTTCTCTGTGTATTGTCTACAGAGGTCTCAATGCCATCACCACCAAGTACCGTTAGCCCCTCCTGTTTTTGCCGGCCGACCAAACTGCTCCGTGGGGCTCATTTTTTTATTAAGTTGGACCTGCGGAGGCCTACAATTTCATCCTCATCCGGGAGGGGGATGAATGGAAGACGGCCTTCAGCATGATGTCTGGGCACTCCGTCGGTGTTCCAGGCATTTGTTAACGAGGTGTTCTGGGACATGCCTGGGCATCAGGTGGTTGTGTATATCGATGACATCCTGATCTACTCAGCCAACTTGGATGATCACGTCGCCCACATCCAAGATGTCCTGGAACGCCTCCTGGAGAACCATCAGTATATCAAAGCGGAGAAGTGCCAGTTCCTTCTTGGGATATCGGATCAGCCCGCAGGGAGTGGTTCTGGAGGAGAGGAAGGTCGATGCAGTCAGGTCATGGCCAGTCCCAACCACCATAAAGGGACTACATAAATGTTGGGGGTTTGCCAACTTCCACCACCGCTTCATCAGGAAGCTCCATCACCTCTGCTCTCAACTCTCTCCTTAAAGGTGGTCCTCCGGAAGTTGGTGTGGAGTTCTGCTGCTGATGAGGCCTTACGCCTACTGAAGGGGCGTTTCACCTCTGCCCCGTTGCTGAAACCCCCAGATCCTACGTTGCCCTTCGTGGTGGAGGTGGACACCTCAGAAGTGGGAGTGGGGGCTGTCCTGTCACACCATCAAGGTAATCCACAAAAATTTTATCCATGTGCATACTACTCTAAAAAACTGTCTCCTGCAGAAAGGAACTATGACGTCGGTGACAGGGAGCTCCTGGTGGGGAAGTTGCATTAGACGAGTGGAGACACTGGCTGGAGGGAACCACGGACCCGTTTCTCATCCTCATTGACCATTGGAACCTGGAGTACATAAGGAGTACGTATGGAGAGCCTTCATGGAGAAGTTGGGGGTCACAGTCAACGTACTGGCTTCAGTCCAAAGAGCAGGTGGAGAGGACCAATCAGGAGCTGGGGAGGTTCCTGAGGAGTCACTGACAGGACCGACAGGGGTAGTGGCCCAGTTCCCTGGGCAGAGTACAGTTGGTCGGCAGTTTACATACTTCTGCTCCAGTGCTCGGCGTTGCCTGTCTCCTAACCCCCGGCCCTGGCAACAATCATTACGCACAACTGCGACCCATCATGAGGCATACCTGGACTTCATCACACAATGATTACTTCCTCTTTATCTAGTACTCTGCTGTATCACCCATTAGGGAGTATTGTTTCCTTTTTTCATGTTTAGATGCGTTCCTTTTAAACACACCAACTGCACCTGCTTCCTGACTCCCTGCGTCTCCATTACAATAATAATAGCCAATCAGCGTTGAGCTGAACTGTGAATGGTCCTGGCACACCAAAAAAATATATAGAGAAAAGTTTCAAGGGAAGCCAGTTTGGTTTTGGCTTCACTCCAATTACATCACATCGAGAGCAATACGTCATTGACAGAAACAACTTGAATTGTTGTATCTCGTTGCCTTGTTGTCCTCCGGTGGCTAGTGTTTGGTTCTTATTTTTCAGAGTAAATAACTCACGGACACTAGAGAAGCTTAACCAAGTTTAATTCTTCCCAGAGTGTCTTTACAGCTGTAATTCAGACAACCCAACATTTCTCCCATCGCAGGTATATATATATATATATTCCCCTTAAGACACTCCTCCTTCTCTCCAATCCTTATGGTTCCACAGGAAGAGGGTAACAGGATACTAAACCCTTATTACTCCCTTCAGGGGATCTGACCCCACCTCCTGACCTCAACCCCTCCTTCTGTCTCCCCTATAGCAATCCTTTGATCTCCTCCCGTCCACCCAGTACATTCCCACAGCCACTCTGTTTTTCTACAGATCTCACTTCTTAATATACTATGCGTCTGATCTATCATGTCTTTAATAGCTCAATGTTAAAAATTTCGAATCCAACACTAGCTAGCAAAAATTGTCCCTTTCCTAAATTAGCAATGGATGGCGATAGCGATTTGGACTTGTGGTTTTACTTAATTTTCCGTACTGGCCAATGATTATAAGGACGATTCAGATCCAACTATTAATTCATACATTGTTTTTGCCCCTGGACTGAGAGGATGGAAGTTGAATATGCAGAAGGCTAATGTTAACTAGCTAACGTTGGCTATCAAAACAAAGAGTTGCACACTCTATATAACCTCCCAGTAATTTATTGGGTAAAAAAAACACCAATGTTGTTTCAGCATCACTGTGACTTCTTCTGACCCTGAAGAAAGCAGTGATGCCGAAACATTTTTATTTTTAAATAAACCTTCGGGAGAGACGAAGGTCGAAAGCCATGCGTCCTCCGAAACACAACCCAACCAAGCCGCACTGCTTCTTAACTTCTTCGATATAGGGGGCGCTCTTTTAATTTTTGGATGAAAAACGTTCCCGTTTTAAACAAGATATTTTGTCACGAAAAGATGCTCGACTATGCATATAATTGACAGCTTTGGAAAGAAAACACTCTGACGTTTCCAAAACTGCAAAGATATTGTCTGTGAGTGCCACAGAACTGATGTTCCAGAAAAAAAACAGATAAAAATACAATCAGGAAGTGCCGCATTTTTTCAAACCGCCTCATGGCAATGACTCCTTATATGGCTGTGGAGGAGCTAGGAGTCAGCTTACCTTTTCCACGTTTTCCCCAAAGTGTCTGCAGCATTGTAACGTATTTGTAGGCATATCATTGGAAGATTGACCATAAGAGACTACATTTACCAGGTGGTCGCTTGGTGTCCTCCGTCGCAATTATTGCGTAATCTCCAGCTGCAGTATTTTTCCGTTGTCTTCTGATGAGAAGCCAGCTGCCACCACTGATAGATTATCGAATAGATATGTGAAAAACACCTTGAGGATTGATTCTAAACAACGTTTGCCATGTTTCTGTCAATATTATGGAGCTCATTTGGAAAAAAAGTTTGGCGTTGTAAGTGACTGCATTTTCATTTTTTTTCTTAGCCAAACGTGATGAACAAAACGGAGCTATTTCTCTCACACAAATAATCTTTTTGGAAAAACTGAACATTTGCTATCTAACTGAGAGTCTCGTCATTGAAAACATCCGAAGTTCTTCAAAGGTAAATGATTTTATTTGAATGCTTTTCTTGTTTTTGTGAAAATGTTGCCTGCTGAATGCTAGGCTTAATGCTATGCTAGGCTATCAATACTCTTACACAAATGCTTGTGTAGCTTTGGTTAAAGCATATTTTGAAAATCTGAGATGACAGTGTTGTTAACAAAAGGCTAAGCTTGTGTTTGAATATATTTATTTCATTTGCGATTTTCATGAATAGGAAACGTTGCGTTATGGTAATGAGCTTGAGGCTATGATTACGCTCCCGGATACGGGATTGCTCGACGCTAGAGGTTAACACAGCGCGCATCCAACCTGGAAGCCAGCCACACCAATGTGTCAGAGGAAACACAGTGCACCTGGCGACCTTAGTTAGCATGCACTGCGCCTGGCCCGCCACAGGAGTCACTGGTGCACGATGAGACAAGGATATCCCTACCGGCCAAGCCCTCCCTAACCCGGACGATGCTAGGCCAATTGTGTCGCGGCCGGCTGCGACAGAGCCTGGGCTGAACCCAGAGTCTCTGGTGGCACAGCTAGCGCTGTGATGCAGTCCCCACGGACCTCCCGGTCGCGGCCGGCTGCGACAGAGCCTGGGCTGAACCCAGATTCTCTGGTGGCACAGCTAGCGCTGTGATGCAGTCCCCTAGACCACCCGGGAGGCCCCATCTATTTTATTTTAACCCCTTTTTCATGGTACCCAATTGGAAGTTACAGTCGTGTCTCATCGCTGCAACTCCCATACGGCTCAGGAGAGGCAAAGGTCGAGAGCCGTGCATCCTCCGAAATACAACCAAACCAGGCCGCACTGCTTCTTGACACAATGCCAACTTAACCCGGAAGCCAGCCGCACCAATGTGTCGGAGGAAACACCGTGCACCTGGCAACCGTGACAGCGTGCACTGCGTCACTCTGGAGGCCCTACGTTGGTTGTTTTTTACCCAAAAAGTTACTGGGAGGTTTTATATATACAGTGGGGAGAACAAATATTTGATACACTGCCCATTTTGCAGGTTTTCCTACTTACAAAGCATGTAGAGGTCTGTAATTTTTATCAGAGGTACACTTCAACTGTGAGAGATGGAATCTAAAACAAAAATCCAGAAAATCACATTAGGATTTTTAAGTAATTCATTTGCATTTTATTGCATGACATAAGTATTTGATCACCTACCAACCAGTAAGAATTACGGCTCTCACAGACCTGTTAGTTTTTCTTTAAGAAGCCCTCCTGTTCTCCACTCATTACCTATAAACCTGCAATCTGCAGTGTATCAAATACTTGTTCTCCCCACTGTATATGGAGTGTGCAACTGTCTTTGTTTTCATAGCTTCCAGGTTATTCTCCGTTAATCAGCACCTCTACACTAAATCATTTTCTCTGGGTGTGCACCAGTTCATGCTTTTCATTAAACTAGCTAACTTGCCCATGAAAGGAAGTTAGGCTAGCGAGCAAGCATTTTAGCCAGGTAACCTTGGACAACAAAATAAAAGTGTGTACTGTATGACAGAGTCATAGACCGTTTCGTCAACATGAAAGAGAGGAGGATTGGCGTTGGCGTTTCTCTACCAGTAGGTGCCGGAGGCAGCTCCTGTTTTCTTTGTGACTTGCGGTAACATTAACTTGCTTGACCGTGTTGTAGGTCATGTAACTGTTTGTTACATGCAATATGCTTTGTGGACTCCACCGGACAGAGGTTGCTCTCTTTATTCAGCCACTATGTCTTCTTATTGTCTCCGCCTTAGGCCTATATACCACGGTGGCATATGAACAAACAGATTACAGAGCAAACAAAATTCATCACAAAACATAGGTTGTAATTTACCCATGCACCACTACCCTTTCTCTGGTCATGGAAACAACATGAATTTGTGCATGAAGCAGATGCGATGCAACTCCAGTTTCGCCATCAGGTGGAACCAGTAGCGATGCCTGGGTAAAATCACTGGGGAAGCCAAGACAGAAATAAAAGCCATATTCCAACCTGTGTTGCGTTGTTTGCTCTATAACCTGTTAGTTCATATGCCTTGCCACCGTGATGTATAGGCCTAAGGCCGAGACAAAACATTCTTGAATTCAAACTGTATTTGTGAACACTACACAGAGACAGGAACAATCACCCACCAACCTAATACAGCCTATCTGGTGATACTACACAGAGACAGGAACAATCACCCACCAACCTAATACAGCCTATCTGGTGAACACTACACAGAGACAGGAACAATCACCCACCAACCTAATACAGCCTATCTGGTGAACACTACACAGAGACAGGAACAATCACCCACCAACCTAATACAGCCTATCTGGTGAACACTACACAGAGACAGGAACAATCACCCACCAACCTAATACAGCCTATCTGGTGAACACTACACAGAGACAGGAACAATCACCCACCAACCTAATACAGCCTATCTGGTGAACACTACACAGAGACAGGAACAATCACCCACCAACCTAATACAGCCTATCTGGTGAACACTACACAGAGACAGGAACAATCACCCACCAACCTAATACAGCCTATCTGGTGAACACTACACAGAGACAGGAACAATCACCCACCAACCTAATACAGCCTATCTGGTGAACACTACACAGAGACAGGAACAATCACCCACCAACCTAATACAGCCTATCTGGTGATACTACACAGAGACAGGAACAATCACCCACCAACCTAATACAGCCTATCTGGTGAACACTACACAGAGACAGGAACAATCACCCACCAACCTAATACAGCCTATCTGGTGAACACTACACAGAGACAGGAACAATCACCCACGAAATACAAAGCGAAACTCAGGCTACCTAAATACGGTTCCCAATCAGAGGCAACGAGAATCACCTGACTGCTGATTGAGAACCGCCTCAGGCAGCCAAGCCTATACAACACCCCTAATCAGCCGCGATCCCAAATACTACAAACCCCAATACGAAATACAATAACATAAACCCCTGTCACACCCTGGCCTGACCAAATATATAACGAAAACACAAAATACAATGACCAAGGCGTGACAGTGCAATTATTTTAGTCTTTCAGAAACAGACAGATAGGCTACAGCAAATGTCAGTGCAAAATAAATGTCAGTGCAAAAGGAAACATGCCAACCCCTCCAAAGACATGATCAAGTTCACCATCAATTGATATTTCCTTAGATACTGTCTTGGCCTAATTCCAATACTTCCAAAGCACACAGCAAATGAGGGTGTTATTGTTTTCCAAGCAGAGTTTTAATGCTCGTTCACGCGTACACAGGTTTACCAAAGGTCTGATTTAGAACTGGACACTTCATCAATCTCAACATTATTGTGCATGCGCAGTCTTTTCAGAAAGGGCCACACAGATATTTAGTGTAACATTTAGGTAACTGTGTGCACAGTGAACTCACCTAAGTGTCTGTCCCAGACAGTGACCAGTCCAGTAACCAGTCCCAGAGTTATGTGTCTAGTACAGCTGCTAACAGCAGAACACAGGATCTCCTGGGCATTAGGCCACAACGCATCAGGCTTGGGCTCCGGGTCTGGAACAAAGAGACAACATGATGAGAAGCTACTTTTGGGGCGGCAGGTAGCTTAGCGGTTAGAGCGTTGGGCCAGTAACTGAAAGGTTGCTGGGTTGAATCCCCGAGCTGACAAGGTAAAAATCGTTCTGTCGTTCTGCCCCTGAACAAGGCAATAAACCCACTGTTCCCTGGTAGGCCGTCATTGTAAATAAGAATGTGTTCTTATTAACTGACTTGTCTAGTTAAATAAAGGTAAAAACATTTTTTTTCATAAACATTTTTAAAGCTGCAACACTGCTGGCCTCCTGCTGGTCATGAACATATACTACACCCAGAACATTCTGGTAATATACTGACATACAGTAGAAGGGCCTGTATTCATAAAGCCTTTCAGAGTCTAGGATCAGTTCCCCCCTGTCCATGTAATTATATTTGTAATAATCTCAATGATAAAACTGATCCTAGATCAGACACTTGAATACAAACTCAGGATCTTTTTTAACATCACAGATCCTATTGTTATCGCATAGTACATGTGACTAAATGACCCCCAACCTACCTGGTTTGTCTCTGGGAGCTTTACACAGTAAGTACTGCAGCAGATTGTGTCTGCCGCTCCACCACAGACACACAGCTACAGCCACTCCTCCTGGAGAGAGAGACAGACAGGCGACATGGAATCAGTTGTCCTGAGTCTGATCTGAACTGCCAGGACCTAGGACCAATAGTTTAATAGTATCACTGAACTGGGGTGGCAGGTAGCCTAGTGGTTAGAGCATTGGGCCAGTAACCGAAAGGTAAAACTCTGTCGTTCTGCCCCTGAACAAGGCAGTTAACCCACTGCTCCTAGGCTGTCACTGTAAATAAGAATGTGATCTTAACTGACTTGCCTAGTGAAATAAAAATAAACTGCCTGGACCAAGGAACAATAGTATCTCTTGACCAATTCATGAAAATAGTCATACCTTCTAGCTGCATTGTGGACCCTAAACTAAACTAGTGAAAGAGCTGCTTCCTGTGCTTGGCCCTCCTCTGTTGAACATAATAAATGGCTCCCTAACTGTCGGATGTGAACCAAACTCACTAAAAAGTGGCGGTAATAAAGCCTCTCTTGAAAAAGTCTAACTTTTACCTGGATTTGTTTTAACTATCGGCCTACAGTACCAGTCAAAGGTTGACACACCTACTCATTCAAGGTTTGCCTTTATTTTTACTACATTGAACAATAATAGTGAAGACACATTTTACATGTTCCTATCCAATTGTGTTTTTTTGTTTCTTTCTTTGCGTTGTTTGTCATTTATTTTTTAAACTTATTTTGTACATAATGTTGCTGCTACCATTTCTTATAACCAAAAATAACTTCTGGACATCAGAACTGCGATTATTGACCACGAACTGGCAGAATACCTTTCCTTTAACGAGCCTGACGTGAATGACATACTGTTTTCCCGGGAACAGGCCCAGATCCGTCATTTGCATGACGAGAAGGCAGAGAAAAATAAAATCGATGACCTACGCATAATAATATAAGAATTAAAGCAGGAAGCACCAGTGACTCGGTCTATAAAAAAGTGGTCAGATGAAGCAGATGCTAAGCTACAGGAATGTTTTGCTAGTACAGACAGGAATATGTTCCGGGATTCCTCCGATGGCATTGAGGAGTATACCACCACAGACATTGGCTTTATCAATAAGTGCATTGATGACGTCGTCCCCACAGTGACAGTACGTACATACCCCAACCAGAAGCCATAGATTACAGGCAACATCCGCACTGAGCTAAAGGCTTGAGCTGCCGCTTTCAAGAAGCGGGACTCTAACCCGGAAGCTGATAACAAATCCCAATATGCCCTCCGACAACCAGCAAAGCGTCAATATAGGACTAAGATTGAATCGTACGACACCGGCTCTGACGCTCGTCGGATGTGGCAGGGCATGCAAACCATTACAGACTACAAAGGGAAAACTACTTCTATGCTCGCTTGCTCGCTTCGAGGCAAATAATACGTTGGAAGTTTACATACACTTAGGTTGGAATCATTAAAACTCGTTTTTCATCCACCACAAATGTCTTGTTAACAAACTATAGTTTTGGCAAGTCGGTTAGGACATCTACTTGTGTATGACACAAGTAATTTTTCCAACATGTCACGTTCTGACCTTAGTTCTTTTATTATGTCTTTGTTTTAGTATGGTCAGGGCGTGAGTTGGGTGGGTTGTCTATGTTTGGTTTTCTAGTTTCTAGTGTCGTTAGTTGTCTCTGATTGAGAATCATACTTTGGTAGCCTTTTTTCACCTGTGTTTCGTGTTTGATTATTTTCTGCTCTGTGTTTTGTATTTCACCGTTCAGGACTGTTTCGTTTCGTTCTCGTTTTTGTTTTGTGTTCATATAATAAATACAATATGGACACTGACCACGCTGCTCATTGGTCCTCCGATCCTTCTTACTACGTCTCCTCAGAAGAGGACGAGAATCGTTACACAACAATTGTTTATAGACAGATTATTTCACTGTATCACAATTCCAGTGGGTCAGAAGTTACATACACTAAGTTGACTATGCCTTTAAAAAGCTTGGAAAATTCCAGAAAATGATGTCATGGCTGTAGAAGCTTCTGATAGGCTAATTGACATAATTTGAGTCAATTGGAGGTGTACCTGTGGATATATTTCAAGGCCTACCTTCAAACTCAGTGCCTCTTTGCTTGACATCATGGGAAAATCAAAAGAAATCATAAATCAGCCAAGACCTCAGAAAAAACTATTGTAGACCTCCACAAGTCTGGTTCATCCTTGGGAGCAATTTCCAAACGCCTGAAGGTACCACGTTCATAAGTACAAACAATAGTACGCAAGTATAAACACCATGGGACCACGCAGCCGTCATACCACTCAGGAAGGAGAGGCGTTCTGTCTCCTAGAGATGAACGTACTTTGTGCAAAAAGTGCAAATCAATCCCAGAACAACAGCAAAGGACCTTGTGAAGATGCTGGAGGAAACAGGTACAAAAGTACAAAAGTATCTATATCCACAGTAAAACAAGTCCTATATCGACATAACCTGAAAGGCTGCTCAGCAAGGAAGAAGCCGCTGCTTCAAAACCGCCATAAAAAAAGCTAGACTACGGTTAGCAACTGCACATTTTCTTTTTTTTTTTACCCCTTTTCCTCCCCAATTTCTTTGTATTCAATTGTTTTTAGTAGCTACTATCTTGTCTCATCGCTACAACTCCCGTACGGGCTCGGGAGAGACGAAGGTTGAAAGTCACGCATCCTCCAATACACAACCCAACCAAGCTGCACTGCTTCTTAACACAGCGCGCATCCAACCCGGAAGCCAGCCGCACCAATGTGTCGGAGGAAACACAGGAGTCGCTGGTGCGCGATGAGACAAGGACATCCCTACCGACCAAGCCCTCCCTAACCCGGACGACGCTAGGCCAATTGTGCGTCGCCCCACGGACCTCCCGGTCGCGGCTGGTTACGACAGAGCCTGGGCGCGAAAGGATTGTACTTTTTGGAGAAATGTCCTCTGGTCTGATGAAACAAAAATAGAACTGTTTGGCCATAATGACCATCGGTATGTTTGGAGGAAAAAGGGAGAGGCTTGCAAGCCGAAGAACACCATCCCAACCGTGAAGCACGGGGATGGCAGCATCATGTTGTCCTGTCTCAGCCTCCAGTATTTATGCTGCAGTAGTTTATGTGTCGGGGGGCTAGGGTCAGTTTGTTATATCTGGAGTACTTCTACTAGTCCAACGCTCTAACCACTAGGCTACCCTGCCACCCCTATTTAGTAAATAGTTAACAAATAAACCCAATTTTGTATTGCTGATTCAACTTGTTAGCCAGGGTTCATGAACTTTCAGATGAGACTGAAATAAGGTGACGATTTATATTGACTGCTATTGATGTAAAATATTACTAGGTCTTTAAGAGTTTATTCGGAAGATAACAGCTCTATAAATATTATTTTGTGGTGCCCCGACTTTCTAGTTAATTACATTTACATGATTAGCTCAATCAGGTAATATTAATTACAGAGAAAATATCTTATAGAATAGCATTTCATATCACTTAATCCGGCATAGCCAAAGACACAACAGTAGTATATGGGGCCTTGGTGACAAAACGGGTGGCACTGTGATAGACTGCATCCAATTTGCTGAGTAGAGTGTTGGAGGCTATTTTGTAAATGACATCGCCGAAGTCTAGGATCGGTGGATAGCCCGTTTTACGAGGGTGTGTGTGGCAGTATGAGTGAAGGATGCTTTGTTGCGAAATAGGATGCCGATCCTAGATTTAATTTTGGATTGGAGATGCTTAATGTGAGTCTGGAAGGAGAGTTTACAGTCTAACCAGACACCTAGGTATTTGTAGATGTCCACATATTCTAAGTCAGAACCCTCCAGAGTAGTGATGCTGGACCGGCGGGCAGGTGCTGGTAGCGATCGGTTGAAGAGCATGCATTTTGTTTTACTTGCATTTAAAAGCAGTTGGAGGCCACGGAAGGAGAGTTGTATGGCATTGAAGCTCATTTGGAGGTTAGTTAACATAGTGTCCAAAGAAGGGACAGAAGTATACAGAATGGTATCGTCTGCGTAGAGGTGGATCAGAGAATCACCAGCAGCAAGAGCGACATCATTGATGTATACAGAGAAAAGAGTCGGCCCGAGAATTGAAACCTGTGGCACCCCCATATAGACTGCCAGAAGTCCGGACAACAGGCCCTCCAATTTGACACACTGAACTCTGTACTGAGTAAATTGACTTTTAAATGCCGTCAGACCCAGGCTCTGCATCTGTCCTCATGCTCCTAGACCTCAGTGCTGCTTTTGACACCATCGATCACCACATTCTTTTGGAAAGCCTAATTGATCTGCAGGGACAAATTCTTGCCTGGTTTAGATGTTATCAGTTCGTCGCTGTGGATGGTTTGTCCTCTGACAAATCAATGGTAAGTTTCGGTGTTCCTCAAGGTTACATTTTAGGACTACTATTGTTTTCACTATATATTCTACCTCTTGGTGATGTCATTCAGAAACACAATGTCAACTTTTACTGCTATACGGATGACACACAGCTGGACATTTCGATGAAACATGGTTAAGCACCAAAATTGCCTACCCTGGAAGCCTGTGTTTCAGACATAAGGAAGTGGATGGCGGCAAATGTTTTACTTTTAAACTTGGACAAAATAGTTGGCGACCTGGTCAGCGTGCACTGCGCCCGGCCCGCCACAGGAGTCGCTAGTGCGCGATGAGACAAGGATATTCCTGCCAGCCAAACCCTCCCTAACTCAGACAACGCTGGGCCAATTGTGCACCGCCCAATGGGCTTGAACCCAGAATCTCTGGTGGCACAGCTAGCACTGCGATGTAGTGCCTTAGACCACTGCGCCACCCGGGAGGGCAAAATTCAGATTTTTTTTCTCCAAAAATGATGCAGCTAATTCATGCTTTTGTCATTTCTAGATTAGACTACTGCAATGCTCTACTCTCCTGCTACCCAGATAAATCACTAAATAAACTTCAGTTATTGCTAAACACGGCTGCTAGAATCTTCACTAGAACCAGAAAATGTGATCATATTACGCTAGTGCTAGCATGGACTACCTGGCCTGATGACTCCTGGCTGTCCCCAGTCCATCTGGCCATGCTGCTGCTCCAGTTTCAACTGTTCTGCCTGCGGCTATGGAACCCTGACCTGTTCACCAGGTGTGTTACCTTGTTCCAGACCTGCTGTCTCAACCTCTGAATGTTCGGCTATGAAAAGCCAACTCACATTTACTCCTGAGGTACTGACATGTTGAACACTCTACAACCACTGCGATTATTATTTGACCCTGCTGGTCATCTATGAATGTTTGAACATCTTGAAGAACAATCTGACCTTAATGGCCATGTACTCTTAAAATCTCCACCCGGCACAGCCAGAAGAGGACTGGCCACACCTCAGAGCCTGGTTCCTCTCTAGGTTTCTTCCTAGGTTCCTGCCTTTCTAGGAAGTTTTTCCTAGCCACAGTGCTTCTACATCTGCATTACTTGTTGTTTTAGGCAGGGTTTCTGTATAGCACTTAGTGACATCTGCTGATGTAAAAAGTGATTTATAAATACATTTGATTTTAATTTGATAAAGGGGATGTATTTTACTACAAATAGAAGGGATGCTTCTAAGAAGAGAGTAAGATAAAAACATTTGATTTAAGAGTGGATAAAATTGATATTTTATGTGTTGTCGATCTCAATCTGCAACAGAACCCATGGCATCAATTCAAGATTTAAATACAGAACCCATGGCATCAATTCAAGATTTAAATACAGAACTGATGGCATCAATAAAATATTTAAAAACAAATTCATGATATTAAAATGTAATGAAAAAACATTTGTTAAATTGTCTTAACCCACCTGTCTGAGGCTTAACTCCTCCCAGGACAGGAAACAGACCTCCAGGAAGCAGGAAGTGACTGGTCACACAGCTTCAAACACAGAATCTCCATGGTTACAACACTAACATGTCATCTCCACGGTTACAACACTAGTGCACCTTTCATTTCCAAGTCTAAAGTCGATGTCAACATGAGCTCATGATGGAGTGATTGAAGTCCAAAGGCAAGCAATGGGCGGATTCCATTATGCTGAGCCGAGGCGCACCGGTCGGTGGCCCTTCTCAAATGGAACAGTAATCTGCATCACTCGGTCATGTTGTCAACAAGGCAGCATGGTGCATCATCCAGAAACATACATCTCTTTTGCATAAAATACATGTTTGGATTTTAGAACTAGTTTTCAGTGGGAAGGCAGATAAAGTGTTTTTATCAAAATAAATAACTTTTGTAATGTGAAAACACAGAATCATACTAATAACTACTGTGGTTAATTACATCACTTGTGTTTTGATCTGACTCCGCTGTGGGACAGAGCAGGGCACCTGGCTCCCACCCGGGAGGCAGCCTGGTTCCAAAACGAATCAACTTCACCAGGTACAAAACACGCTTACACGGTCGCCCAGGCCAGATTAATCCTCTCATTATCAATCAACAACTTCCTTACACGGTCGCCCAGGCCAGATTAATCCTCTCATTATCAATCAACAACTTCCTGACAGGGCCGCCCAGGCCAGATTAATCCTTTTATTAGCAATCAACAACTTCCTTACACGGCCGCCCAGGCCAGATGAATCCTCTCATTATCAATCAACAACTTCCTTATTGTCCAATTTTGAAACGGAAGCTTTCCTTTTTCCCAACCCCCTGGATACCTCACTGATACGAGAGGCTGGAAAAACAAGAGGCTCACTAGGAAATCATGATTCAACAGACTAGATGATTCAACTGATGATCAGTAGCTGTCTGGGTATAGTCTGATTCAGACTGAGGACACAGGGCCCTAACAGATCATCAGTAGCTGTCTGGGTATAGTCTGATTCAAACTGAGGACACAGGGCCCTAACAGATCATCAGTAGCTGTCTGGGTATAGTCTGATTCAGACTGAGGACACAGGGCCCTGTCAGGTCTTATTTTCTGTTATCATTACAATCTGAGGATTTTAAGACTAACCACTCTCATTCAACTGTAGTGTTTACCTGGGTCTGTCTTCTGGGTCTGTAGTGTTGCTGGGGTTAGTAACCATGTACTTCCTGTATACAGACTTAAACACAGCGTCCTGGTCCTCCCATTGGCGACTGCTGATCAGGTGGTTCTGTCCTGAGCCAATCACATTGCCATCCTCGGTCTTCTGCAACACCTCAAATGGACTCTTCATGGTAGAGCCTATCAAATATGACAGACATATTGCCTTCCTGTAATTCTCATGTTGATACAATGTATATCTGTTATTCTCATGTTGATACAATGTCTTCCTGTTATTCTCATCTTGATACAATGTCTTTACAATATATTTTTTTAAACTACTGTTTGGTTACCAGGTCATTCCACCTCAAAAAGCACAAAGAGGATTTTGACACCCACCATCTCAGATTGATCTGAAATCATTTCTGTTGTCAGAAACAGATGAGATTAGCATTCCTGCAAAAATTTTTTGTTGAAATATAATTTGACATCTGAGAAATTAAGCTAATTGATTGCAGCCAAATTGGCATTTTTAATTTATAGGATTCAAATAATATTCAATAAATATAGTACCTAACATCCAATTTGGACCAAACTTTTTCTACCAATGAGTCCGACATGAGGAATCCAAAGGAATGGTCAGTAGCCACCCAGACTCACAACACCCCAACAACAACAATACAGGTTCTGACCACTAGATGGTGCTGTTCATGCTATTAGGTGGGAAAGTTTGAAGACCCCCCCCAATGTTAAAGGGATTGTTCACCTAAATTGCAAAATGACATTGGTTGTCTACTGACAGCAAGGTGTGACAGCAACCCATGCTTGGGTTTTTCAGCCACTGTCTCAAGTGCTAACTTCTTAGCATTTGTGGCACAAATTCAATGCAAGTCAATGGTACGTATAGTAGCATTTTCATGCTTCATGTTCATCAGAACAGTATATAGGTAATAGGGTGCCATTTGGAAGGCAGCCATGTTTTACAAACCGTGAGACAAGAGGTCCACAAGAGGTCTCTTCACAGTCCCCAAGTCCAGAACAGACTATGGACTGTCGATATGTGTTAGTAGAGTATGGGCCTGAGGGCACACACAGTGTGTTGTGAATTCTGTAATGAATATTGTAATGTTTTAAAAGTTCTATAACTACCTTCATTTTGCCAGACCCCAGGAAGAGTAATGGGGATCCATAATAAATACAAATCATCCTAAAGTATCAAAAAATGGATTGTGTAACTGTATTATCTTACTTAGATACAAAGCACAAAAAGGCTAATATATGTACCGTTGACTCGCATGGGATTTGTGCCACAAATGCTAAAACACCCAGACTCACAACTGGGTTTTGCAATACAATATTTTAGGTTCTACCACAGCAGCTTAAATCAAGAACAATATCAAATAAAAAACAGAAAGTCTCTCTCAACGAAGATTAAACAGATTTAACCCTAGTATTTGAAACAGTGGCCAGGTAAACAAAACCAAAGCAAGGGTTGCCATCATACCTATCCTCCTCTCCCTGGACCACCTCCTCCTCTCCCTAGACCTCCCCCTCCTCTCCCTGGACCTCCTCCTCCTCCTCTCCCTGGACCTCCGCCTCCTCTCCCTGGCCCTCCTCCTCCTCCTCTTCCTGGACCTCTTCCTCTCCCTGGACCTCCTGCTCCTCCCTGGACCTCCACCTCTACCTGGACCTCCCCCACCTCTCCCTGGACTTCCTCCCCCCCCCTGGACCTCCTCCTACTCCTCTCCCTGGACCTCCCCCACCTCTCCCTGGACTTCCTCCTCCTCTCCCTGGACCTCCTCCTACTCCTCTCCCTAGACCTCCTCCTCCTCTCCCTAGACCTCCTCCTCCTCTCCCTGGACCTCCTCCTCCTCCTCTCCCTGGACCTCCTCCTCCTCCTCCTCCTCTTCCTCTCCCTGGACCTCCTGCTCCTCCCTGGACCTCCTCCTCTACCTGGACCTCCCCCACCTCTCCCTGGACTTCCTCCTCCTCTCCCTGGACCTCCTCCTACTCCTCTCCCTGGACCACCTCCTCCTCCTCTCCCTGGACCTCCTCCTCCTCCTCACTGGACCTCCTCCTCTCCCTGGACCGCCTCCTCTCCCTAGACCTCCTCCTCCTCCTCCTCCTCCTCCTCTCCCTGGACCTCCTCCTCCTCTCCCTGGACCTCCTCCTCCTCCCTGGACCTCCTCCTCCTCTCCCTGAACCTCCTCCTCCTCCTCTCCCTGGACCTCCTCCTCCTCCCTGGACCTCCTCCTCCTCCTCCTCTCCCTAGAACTCCTCCTCCTCTCCCTGGACCTCCTTCTCCTCTCCCTGGACCTCCTCCTCCCTGGACCTCCTCCTCCTCCTCCCTGGACCTGGACCACCTCCACCTCCTCATCCTTCCTCTCCCTGGACCACCTCCTCCGCCTCCTCTCCCTGGACCTCCTCCTCCTCTCCCTAGACCTCCTCCTCCTCTCCCTGGACCTCCTCCTCCTCTCCCTAGACCTCCTCCACCTCTCCCTGGACCTCCTCCTCTCCCTGGACCTCCTCCTCTCCCTGCACCTCCTCCTCCTCTCCCTGGACCTCCTCCTCCTCTCCCTGGACCTCCTCCTCCTCTCCCTGGACCTCCTCCTCCTCCCTGTCCCTCCTCCTCCAACTGGACCTCCTCCTCTCCCTGGACCTCCTCTTCCTCCTCTCCCTAGACCTCCTCCTTTCCCTGGACCTCCTCCTCCTCCTCCCCCTGGACCTCCTCCTCCTCTCCCTGGACCTCCTCTTCTCCCTTGACCCCCTCCTCCTCCTCTCCCTGGACCTCCTCCTCCTCCTCTCCCTGGACCCCCTCCTCCTCCTCTCCCTGGACCACCACCTCCCTGGACCACCAACAACTGATGCTATATACTCGTTGTTGGGGTGGGATTGGTGTGGGGGGCAGTCGGTAATGGGGGGCGGTCATGGGGGCCGTCATGGGGGGCCGTCGTGGGGGGCCGTCGTGGGGGGCGGTCCGTGGATGGATTTTGACCATTTATTTAGATTTCTCATGTCGGACTCATTGTTCGAAATAAAGTTGGGTCCAAATTGGATGTTAGGTAATATATTTATTGAATATTATATGAATCCTATAAATGAAAATAAAATCAATAAGTTTAATTTCTTAGAGATTAAATTATATTTAAACAAAATAATGATTCAGGAATGCTGAACTTATCTGTTTCTACAACAGAAACTCTTGCTGAAATGACATGGAACGACACTACCGTGATCTGTTAAAGTTTGGTAGGACAGTATGTCATGGGAAGTACCTGTGTGAGGTTTAGGTGGTTTGATCTTCATCAGCATGGCGACAGGAGACAGTTTGCCTGTATCTCCTACTCCAGGTGCATGCTGGGACAGCTCTTTCAGCCAGGAGTCTTTAGGGAATCTGTACACCTCTAAACACTGACAACCATTACCTGGTGGGAGACATGAAAATAATATGAGGATTGAATGAAATATTCTAGATGCATACTTAGGACTGGACTAAACAGATGAAAAGGCCTGCATACTTAGGACTGGACTAAACAGATGAAAAGGCCTGCATACTGTACTTAGGACTGGACTAAACAGATGAAAAGGCCTGCATACTGTACTTAGGACTGGACTAAACAGATGAAAAGGCCTGCATACTGTACATAGGACTGGACTAAACAGATGAAAAGGCCTGCATACTGTACTTAGGACTGGACTAAACAGATGAAAAGGCCTGCATACTGTACTTAGGACTGGACTAAACAGATGAAAAGGCCTGCATACTGTACTTAGGACTGGACTAAACAGATGGAAAGGCCTGCATACTGTACATAGGACTGGACTAAACAGATGAAAAGGCCTGCATACTGTACTTAGGACTGGACTAAACAGATGAAAAGGCCTGCATACTTAGGACTGGACTAAACAGATGGAAAGGCCTGCATACTGTACATAGGACTGGACTAAACAGATGAAAAGGCCTGCATACTGTACTTAGGACTGGACTAAACAGATGGAAAGGCCTGCATACTTAGGACTGGACTAAACAGATGGAAAGGCCTGCATACTGTACTTAGGACTGGACTAAACAGATGGAAAGGCCTGCATACTGTACATGGGACTGGACTAAACAGATGAAAAGGCCTGCATACTGTACTTAGGACTGGACTAAACAGATGAAAAGGCCTGCATACTTAGGACTGGACTAAACAGATGAAAAGGCCTGCATACTGTACTTAGGACTGGACTAAACAGATGAAAAGGCCTGCATACTGTACTTAGGACTGGACTAAACAGATGAAAAGGCCTGCATACTGTACATAGGACTGGACTAAACAGATGAAAAGGCCTGCATACTGTACATGGGACTGGACTAAACAGATGAAAAGGCCTGCATACTGTACATAGGACTGGACTAAACAGATGAAAGGGGTCCTTTTGTTTTGCAATCCTCTCATTAGGAATCCTCTCATTTCAGTTAGGTGGTCTGATTGAGCTGATCTGCCAGGTGCCAGGACACTGTTGTGAAGCCAGGTGCCAGGACACTGTTGTGAAGCCAGGTGCCAGGACACTGTTGTGCCAGGACACTGTTGTGAAGCCAGGTGCCAGAACACTGATGTGAAGCCAGGTGCCAGGACACTGTTGTGCCAGGACACTGTTGTGAAACCAGGTGCCAGGACACTGTTGTGAAGCCAGGTGCCAGGACACTGTTGTGGCAGGACACTGTTGTGAAGCCAGGTGCCAGGACACTGTTGTGCCAGGACACTGTTGTGAAGCCAGGTGCCAGGACACTGTTGTGCCAGGACACTGTTGTGAAGCCAGGTGCCAGGACACTGTTGTGAAGCCAGGTGCCAGGACACTGTTGTGCCAGGACACTGTTGTGAAACCAGGTGCCAGGACACTGTTGTGAAGCCAGGTGCCAGGACACTGTTGTGCCAGGACACTGTTGTGAAGCCAGGTGCCAGGACACTGTTGTGCCAGGACACTGTTGTGAAACCAGGTGCCAGGACACTGTTGTGCCAGGACACTGTTGTGAAACCAGGTGCCAGGACACTGTTGTGAAGCCAGGTGCCAGGACACTGTTGTGCCAGGACACTGTTGTGAAACCAGGTGCCAGGACACTGTTGTGAAACCAGGTGCCAGGACACTGTTGTGAAGCCAGGTGCCAGGACACTGTTGTGCCAGGACACTGTTGTGAAGCCAGGTGCCAGGACTCTGTTGTGAAGCCAGGTGCCAGGACACTTGACATGTAACTAACCTCCACTAGAAACAATATTGTTTATACACATACCACAGATAATCAATAAATTACTGTGTTGTCTAATTGTTATAGTGAACCACTGACATTTTAAGTCAGTTTAATATTCAGGATTATGTATTCCTCATTATGCAGATGAGATGTGACCATGATCTGTGTTGTGTAATTTAATATTCAGGATGATGTATTCATCATTATGCATATGAGATGTGACCATGATCTGTGTTGTGTAATTTAATATTCAGGATGATGTATTCATCATTATACAGATGAGATGTGACCATGATCTGTGTAATTTAATATTCAGGATGATGTATTCATCATTATGCAGATGAGATGTGACCATGATCTGTGTAATTTAATATTCAGGATGATGTATTCATCATTATACAGATGAGATGTGACCATGATCTGTGTAATTTAATATTCAGGATGATGTATTCATCATTATGCAGATGAGATGTGACCATGATCTGTGTTGTGTAATAAACCTTACAGCTGATGGTAGCAGCTCCGTAGTCTCCTCCTCTGGACAGTTCAAACTTCACACAGACACTTCTCTGGTTGAGGTCATCCTGGTCACATTAAAAGGTGCATGGTAAGATATAATGATATAATCTAATGATAACTGGGATGAAACCAACTAGACAAACTATGTCCATTGCCTTCCACCTCAGACTCTGCAATCACCCACCAATCACTGACAGGGATCTTGCTATCTGGGATTCTTGGGACATCCCCATTGAAGTTTACATTTACCCCATTTAGCAGACGCTCTTATCCTGAGCTGCTTCCAAGATTATTTTGGGTCAATGACATCTTTTCTTTCTTCAACTAGTCAGCTTGGGAGTTCCAACCAGCAACGTTTCAGTTACTGTCCCAACGCTCTGAACCTCTAGGCTACCTGCCACCCCCGTTTAAATGTAACATGGTTAGGGTTAGGTAAGGGTTAGGGATTAGGGTAGGGGCGTCCCAAGTTGGGCTGTTGTGGTGACTATTACAGCCACACCGGCAGTCATGAGTCAGGACCACAGTCAAATTTCACATGACTGCTGAGTCACCGTAATTCCTCCTACGCGCTCTGTAAATGAATGGCGCTGATGCATTGGTAGTACCCAACTTGCTAATGACAGGACCTAATGGCCTGGTACTCAGGGCTATATTGTCCCTCCATCAGGTCCCTAATGGTCTGGTACTCAGGGCTCTCTCGTCCCTCCATCAGGTCCTAATGGCCTGGTACTCAGAGCTCTATTGTCCCTCCAACAGGTCCTAACGGCCTGGTACCCAGGGCTCTATTGTCCCTCCATCAGGTGCTAATGGCCTGGTACTCAGGGCTCTATTGTCCCTCCATCCGGTCCTAATGGCCCGGTACTCAGGGCTCTATCATCCCTCCATCAGGTCCTAACGGCCTGGTACTCAGGGCTCTATTGTCCCTCCATCAGGTCCTAATGGCCTGGTACTCAGGGCTCTATTGTCCCTCCATCAGGTCCTAACGGCCTGGTACCCAGGGCTCTATTGTCCCTCCATCAGGTCCTAATGGCCTGGTACTCAGGGCTCTATTGTCCCTCCATCAGGTCCTAATGGCCTGGTACTCAGGGCTCTATTGTCCCTCCATCAGGTGCTAATGGCCTGGTACTCAGGGCTCTATTGTCCCTCCATCAGGTCCTAATGGCCTGGTACTCAGGGCTCTATTGTCCCAGTAATCACTCTGACATCAATTCAAATGCATTCGAAAAATTGCATCAAACCCTTGTCATCAAAACAGTATCATACTTTTCAAATTCAATTAGGCTACATTGTTTGACCTCACTGTGATTGATAAAGGTGATTGATCAATTTGATGAAATAACTTCAACAGGTTGAAACTGAGTGGAAAACATGGTCATTGGATGTTGTTTCAAAGGCAAACAACTAAATGGACAGCCTTTCTAAGGTGATGATTCATTCAAAGCATGTAAGATGCTGCATGTAGAACACCAATCTGCATATTAGACCTGATAAGTACCCCTCGGCCTATACATGAGCCCAAGCTGATGAGTACCCCTCGGCCTATACATGAGCCCAAGCTGATGAGTACCCCTCGGCCTATACATGAGCCCAAGCTGATGAGTACCCCTCGGCCTATCATGCCAGCTGATGAGTACCCCTCGGCCTATACATGAGCCCAAGCTGATGAGTACCCCTCGGCCTATACATGAGCCCAAGCTGATGAGTACCCCTCGGCCTATACATGAGCCCAAGCTGATGAGTACCCCTCGGCCTATACATGAGCCCAAGCTGATGAGTACCCCTCGGCCTATACATGAGCCCAAGCTGATGAGTACCCCTCGGCCTATACATGAGCCCAAGCTGATGAGTACCCCTCGGCCTATACATGAGCCCAAGCTGATGAGTACCCCTCGGCCTATACATGAGCCCAAGCTGATGAGTACCCCTCGGCCTATACATGAGCCCAAGCTGATGAGTACCCCTCGGCCTATACATGAGCCCAAGCTGATGAGTACCCCTCGGCCTATACATGAGCCCAAGCTGATGAGTACCCCTCGGCCTATACATGAGCCCAAGCTGATGAGTACCCCTCGGCCTATACATGAGCCAAGCTGATGAGTACCCCTCGGCCTATACATGAGCCCAAGCTGATGAGTACCCCTCGGCCTATACATGAGCCCAAGCTGATGAGTACCCCTCGGCCTATACATGAGCCCAAGCTGATGAGTACCCCTCGGCCTATACATGAGCCCAAGCTGATGAGTACCCCTCGGCCTATACATGAGCCCAAGCTGATGAGTACCCCTCGGCCTATACATGAGCCCAAGCTGATGAGTACCCCTCGGCCTATACATGAGCCCAAGCTGATGAGTACCCCTCGGCCTATACATGAGCCCAAGCTGATGAGTACCCCTCGGCCTATACATGAGCCCAAGCTGATGAGTACCCCTCGGCCTATACATGAGCCCAAGCTGATGAGTACCCCTCGGCCTATACATGAGCCCAAGCTGATGAGTACCCCTCGGCCTATACATGAGCCCAAGCTGATGAGTACCCCTCGGCCTATACATGAGCCCAAGCTGATGAGTACCCCTCGGCCTATACATGAGCCCAAGCTGATGAGTACCCCTCGGCCTATACATGAGCCCAAGCTGATGAGTACCCCTCGGCCTATACATGAGCCCAAGCTGATGAGTACCCCTCGGCCTATACATGAGCCCACTTCGAGCCAAGTGATGAGTACCCCTCGGCCTATACATGAGCCCAAGCTGATGAGTACCCCTCGGCCTATACATGAGCCCAAGCTGATGAGTACCCCTCGGCCTATACATGAGCCCAAGCTGATGAGTACCCCTCGGCCTATACATGAGCCCAAGCTGATGAGTACCCCTCGGCCTATACATGAGCCCAAGCTGATGAGTACCCCTCGGCCTATACATGAGCCCAAGCTGATGAGTACCCCTCGGCCTATACATGAGCCCAAGCTGATGAGTACCCCTCGGCCTATACATGAGCCCAAGCTGATGAGTACCCCTCGGCCTATACATGAGCCCAAGCTGATGAGTACCCCTCGGCCTATACATGAGCCCAAGCTGATGAGTACCCCTCGCCTATACATGAGCCCAAGCTGATGAGTACCCCTCGGCCTATACATGAGCCCAAGCTGATGAGTACCCTCGGCCTATACATGAGCCCAAGCTGATGAGTACCCCTCGGCCTATACATGAGCCCAAGCTGATGAGTACCCCTCGGCCTATACATGAGCCCAAGCTGATGAGTACCCCTCGGCCTATACATGAGCCCAAGCTGATGAGTACCCCTCGGCCTATACATGAGCCCAAGCTGATGAGTACCCCTCGGCCTATACATGAGCCCAAGCTGATGAGTACCCCTCGGCCTATACATGAGCCCAAGCTGATGAGTACCCCTCGGCCTATACATGAGCCCAAGCTGATGAGTACCCCTCGGCCTATACATGAGCCCAAGCTGATGAGTACCCCTCGGCCTATACATGAGCCCAAGCTGATGAGTACCCCTCGGCCTATACATGAGCCCAAGCTGATGAGTACCCCTCGGCCTATACATGAGCCCAAGCTGATGAGTACCCCTCGGCCTATACATGAGCCCAAGCTGATGAGTACCCCTCGGCCTATACATGAGCCCAAGCTGATGAGTACCCCTCGGCCTATACATGAGCCCAAGCTGATGAGTACCCCTCGGCCTATACATGAGCCCAAGCTGATGAGTACCCCTCGGCCTATACATGAGCCCAAGCTGATGAGTACCCCTCGGCCTATACATGAGCCCAAGCTGATGAGTACCCCTCGGCCTATACATGAGCCCAAGCTGATGAGTACCCCTCGGCCTATACATGAGCCCAAGCTGATGAGTACCCCTCGGCCTATACATGAGCCCAAGCTGATGAGTACCCCTCGGCCTATACATGAGCCCAAGCTGATGAGTACCCCTCGGCCTATACATGAGCCCAAGCTGATGAGTACCCCTCGGCCTATACATGAGCCCAAGCTGATGAGTACCCCTCGGCCTATACATGAGCCCAAGCTGATGAGTACCCCTCGGCCTATACATGAGCCCAAGCTGATGAGTACCCCTCGGCCTATACATGAGCCCAAGCTGATGAGTACCCCTCGGCCTATACATGAGCCCAAGCTGATGAGTACCCCTCGGCCTATACATGAGCCCAAGCTGATGAGTACCCCTCGGCCTATACATGAGCCCAAGCTGATGAGTACCCCTCGGCCTATACATGAGCCCAAGCTGATGAGTACCCCTCGGCCTATACATGAGCCCAAGCTGATGAGTACCCCTCGGCCTATACATGAGCCCAAGCTGATGAGTACCCTCGGCCTATACATGAGCCCAAGCTGATGAGTACCCCTCGGCCTATACATGAGCCCAAGCTGATGAGTACCCCTCGGCCTATACATGAGCCCAAGCTGATGAGTACCCTCGGCCTATACATGAGCCCAAGCTGATGAGTACCCCTCGGCCTATACATGAGCCCAAGCTGATGAGTACCCCTCGGCCTATACATGAGCCCAAGCTGATGAGTACCCCTCGGCCTATACATGAGCCCAAGCTGATGAGTACCCCTCGGCCTATACATGAGCCCAAGCTGATGAGTACCCTCGGCCTATACATGAGCCCAAGCTGATGAGTACTCCTCGGCCTATACATGAGCCCAAGCTGATGAGTACTCCTCGGCCTATACATGAGCCCAAGCTGATGAGTACTCCTCGGCCTATACATGAGCCCAAGCTGATGAGTACTCCTCGGCCTATACATGAGCCCAAGCTGATGAGTACTCCTCGGCCTATACATGAGCCCAAGCTGATGAGTACTCCTCGGCCTATACATGAGCCCAAGCTGATGAGTACTCCTCGGCCTATACATGAGCCCAAGCTGATGAGTACTCCTCGGCCTATACATGAGCCCAAGCTGATGAGTACTCCTCGGCCTATACATGAGCCCAAGCTGATGAGTACTCCTCGGCCTATACATGAGCCCAAGCTGATGAGTACTCCTCGGCCTATACATGAGCCCAAGCTGATGAGTACTCCTCGGCCTATACATGAGCCCAAGCTGATGAGTACTCCTCGGCCTATACATGAGCCCAAGCTGATGAGTACTCCTCGGCCTATACATGAGCCCAAGCTGATGAGTACTCCTCGGCCTATACATGAGCCCAAGCTGATGAGTACTCCTCGGCCTATACATGAGCCCAAGCTGATGAGTACTCCTCGGCCTATACATGAGCCCAAGCTGATGAGTACTCCTCGGCCTATACATGAGCCCAAGCTGATGAGTACTCCTCGGCCTATACATGAGCCCAAGCTGATGAGTACTCCTCGGCCTATACATGAGCCCAAGCTGATGAGTACTCCTCGGCCTATACATGAGCCCAAGCTGATGAGTACTCCTCGGCCTATACATGAGCCCAAGCTGATGAGTACTCCTCGGCCTATACATGAGCCCAAGCTGATGAGTACTCCTCGGCCTATACATGAGCCCAAGCTGATGAGTACTCCTCGGCCTATACATGAGCCCAAGCTGATGAGTACTCCTCGGCCTATACATGAGCCCAAGCTGATGAGTACTCCTCGGCCTATACATGAGCCCAAGCTGATGAGTACTCCTCGGCCTATACATGAGCCCAAGCTGATGAGTACTCCTCGGCCTATACATGAGCCCAAGCTGATGAGTACTCCTCGGCCTATACATGAGCCCAAGCTGATGAGTACTCCTCGGCCTATACATGAGCCCAAGCTGATGAGTACTCCTCGGCCTATACATGAGCCCAAGCTGATGAGTACTCCTCGGCCTATACATGAGCCCAAGCTGATGAGTACTCCTCGGCCTATACATGAGCCCAAGCTGATGAGTACTCCTCGGCCTATACATGAGCCCAAGCTGATGAGTACTCCTCGGCCTATACATGAGCCCAAGCTGATGAGTACTCCTCGGCCTATACATGAGCCCAAGCTGATGAGTACTCCTCGGCCTATACATGAGCCCAAGCTGATGAGTACTCCTCGGCCTATACATGAGCCCAAGCTGATGAGTACTCCTCGGCCTATACATGAGCCCAAGCTGATGAGTACCCCTCGGCCTATACATGAGCCCAAGCTGATGAGTACCCCTCGGCCTATACATGAGCCCAAGCTGATGAGTACCCCTCGGCCTATACATGAGCCCAAGCTGATGAGTAGTCCTCGGCCTATACATGAGCCCAAGCTGATGAGTACCCCTCGGCCTATACATGAGCCCAAGCTGATGAGTACCCCTCGGCCTATACATGAGCCCAAGCTGATGAGTACCCCTCGGCCTATACATGAGCCCAAGCTGATGAGTACCCCTCGGCCTATACATGAGCCCAAGCTGATGAGTACCCCTCGGCCTATACATGAGCCCAAGCTGATGAGTACCCCTCGGCCTATACATGAGCCCAAGCTGATGAGTACCCCTCGGCCTATACATGAGCCCAAGCTGATGAGTACCCCTCGGCCTATACATGAGCCCAAGCTGATGAGTACCCCTCGGCCTATACATGAGCCCAAGCTGATGAGTACCCCTCGGCCTATACATGAGCCCAAGCTGATGCGTACTCCTCGGCCTATACATGAGCCCAAGCTGATGCGTACTCCTCGGCCTATACATGAGCCCAAGCTGATGAGTACTCCTCGGCCTATACATGAGCCCAAGCTGATGAGTACTCCTCGGCCTATACATGAGCCCAAGCTGATGAGTACTCCTCGGCCTATACATGAGCCCAAGCTGATGAGTACTCCTCGGCCTATACATGAGCCCAAGCTGATGAGTACTCCTCGGCCTATACATGAGCCCAAGCTGATGAGTACTCCTCGGCCTATACATGAGCCCAAGCTGATGAGTACTCCTCGGCCTATACATGAGCCCAAGCTGATGAGTACTCCTCGGCCTATACATGAGCCCAAGCTGATGAGTACTCCTCGGCCTATACATGAGCCCAAGCTGATGAGTACTCCTCGGCCTATACATGAGCCCAAGCTGATGAGTACTCCTCGGCCTATACATGAGCCCAAGCTGATGAGTACTCCTCGGCCTATACATGAGCCCAAGCTGATGAGTACTCCTCGGCCTATACATGAGCCCAAGCTGATGAGTACTCCTCGGCCTATACATGAGCCCAAGCTGATGAGTACTCCTCGGCCTATACATGAGCCCAAGCTGATGAGTACTCCTCGGCCTATACATGAGCCCAAGCTGATGAGTACTCCTCGGCCTATACATGAGCCCAAGCTGATGAGTACTCCTCGGCCTATACATGAGCCCAAGCTGATGAGTACTCCTCGGCCTATACATGAGCCCAAGCTGATGAGTACTCCTCGGCCTATACATGAGCCCAAGCTGATGAGTACTCCTCGGCCTATACATGAGCCCAAGCTGATGAGTACTCCTCGGCCTATACATGAGCCCAAGCTGATGAGTACTCCTCGGCCTATACATGAGCCCAAGCTGATGAGTACTCCTCGGCCTATACATGAGCCCAAGCTGATGAGTACTCCTCGGCCTATACATGAGCCCAAGCTGATGAGTACTCCTCGGCCTATACATGAGCCCAAGCTGATGAGTACTCCTCGGCCTATACATGAGCCCAAGCTGATGAGTACTCCTCGGCCTATACATGAGCCCAAGCTGATGAGTACTCCTCGGCCTATACATGAGCCCAAGCTGATGAGTACTCCTCGGCCTATACATGAGCCCAAGCTGATGAGTACTCCTCGGCCTATACATGAGCCCAAGCTGATGAGTACTCCTCGGCCTATACATGAGCCCAAGCTGATGAGTACTCCTCGGCCTATACATGAGCCCAAGCTGATGAGTACTCCTCGGCCTATACATGAGCCCAAGCTGATGAGTACTCCTCGGCCTATACATGAGCCCAAGCTGATGAGTACTCCTCGGCCTATACATGAGCCCAAGCTGATGAGTACTCCTCGGCCTATACATGAGCCCAAGCTGATGAGTACTCCTCGGCCTATACATGAGCCCAAGCTGATGAGTACTCCTCGGCCTATACATGAGCCCAAGCTGATGAGTACTCCTCGGCCTATACATGAGCCCAAGCTGATGAGTACTCCTCGGCCTATACATGAGCCCAAGCTGATGAGTACTCCTCGGCCTATACATGAGCCCAAGCTGATGAGTACTCCTCGGCCTATACATGAGCCCAAGCTGATGAGTACTCCTCGGCCTATACATGAGCCCAAGCTGATGAGTACTCCTCGGCCTATACATGAGCCCAAGCTGATGAGTACTCCTCGGCCTATACATGAGCCCAAGCTGATGAGTACTCCTCGGCCTATACATGAGCCCAAGCTGATGAGTACTCCTCGGCCTATACATGAGCCCAAGCTGATGAGTACTCCTCGGCCTATACATGAGCCCAAGCTGATGAGTACTCCTCGGCCTATACATGAGCCCAAGCTGATGAGTACTCCTCGGCCTATACATGAGCCCAAGCTGATGAGTACTCCTCGGCCTATACATGAGCCCAAGCTGATGAGTACTCCTCGGCCTATACATGAGCCCAAGCTGATGAGTACTCCTCGGCCTATACATGAGCCCAAGCTGATGAGTACTCCTCGGCCTATACATGAGCCCAAGCTGATGAGTACTCCTCGGCCTATACATGAGCCCAAGCTGATGAGTACTCCTCGGCCTATACATGAGCCCAAGCTGATGAGTACTCCTCGGCCTATACATGAGCCCAAGCTGATGAGTACTCCTCGGCCTATACATGAGCCCAAGCTGATGAGTACTCCTCGGCCTATACATGAGCCCAAGCTGATGAGTAGTCCTCGGCCTATACATGAGCCCAAGCTGATGAGTACCCCTCGGCCTATACATGAGCCCAAGCTGATGAGTACCCTCGGCCTATACATGAGCCCAAGCTGATGAGTACCCCTCGGCCTATACATGAGCCCAAGCTGATGAGTACCCCTCGGCCTATACATGAGCCCAAGCTGATGAGTACCCCTCGGCCTATACATGAGCCCAAGCTGATGAGTACCCCTCGGCCTATACATGAGCCCAAGCTGATGCGTACTCCTCGGCCTATACATGAGCCCAAGCTGATGCGTACTCCTCGGCCTATACATGAGCCCAAGCTGATGCGTACTCCTCGGCCTATACATGAGCCCAAGCTGATGCGTACTCCTCGGCCTATACATGAGCCCAAGCTGATGAGTACTCCTCGGCCTATACATGAGCCCAAGCTGATGAGTACCCCTCGGCCTATACATGAGCCCAAGCTGATGAGTACCCCTCGGCCTATACATGAGCCCAAGCTGATGAGTACCCCTCGGCCTATACATGAGCCCAAGCTGATGAGTACCCCTCGGCCTATACATGAGCCCAAGCTGATGAGTACCCCTCGGCCTATACATGAGCCCAAGCTGATGAGTACCCCTCGGCCTATACATGAGCCCAAGCTGATGAGTACCCCTCGGCCTATACATGAGCCCAAGCTGATGAGTACCCCTCGGCCTATACATGAGCCCAAGCTGATGAGTACTCCTCGGCCTATACATGAGCCCAAGCTGATGCGTACTCCTCGGCCTATACATGAGCCCAAGCTGATGAGTACTCCTCGGCCTATACATGAGCCCAAGCTGATGAGTACCCCTCGGCCTATACATGAGCCCAAGCTGATGAGTACCCCTCGGCCTATACATGAGCCCAAGCTGATGAGTACCCCTCGGCCTATACATGAGCCCAAGCTGATGAGTACTCCTCGGCCTATACATGAGCCCAAGCTGATGAGTACTCCTCGGCCTATACATGAGCCCAAGCTGATGAGTACTCCTCGGCCTATACATGAGCCCAAGCTGATGCGTACTCCTCTGCCTATACATGAGCCCAAGCTGATGAGTACTCCTCGGCCTATACATGAGCCCAAGCTGATGAGTACCCCTCGGCCTATACATGAGCCCAAGCTGATGAGTACCCCTCGGCCTATACATGAGCCCAAGCTGATGAGTACCCCTCGCCTATACATGAGCCCAAGCTGATGAGTACCCCTCGGCCTATACATGAGCCCAAGCTGATGAGTACCCCTCGGCCTATACATGAGCCCAAGCTGATGAGTACTCCTCGGCCTATACATGAGCCCAAGCTGATGAGTACTCCTCGGCCTATACATGAGCCCAAGCTGATGAGTACCCCTCGGCCTATACATGAGCCCAAGCTGATGAGTACTCCTCGGCCTATACATGAGCCCAAGCTGATGAGTACTCCTCGGCCTATACATGAGCCCAAGCTGATGCATATTACATTTAAAAAATACATTTCCTTCAGATCATAATGTTTCTTTAGACCTGTCTAAAATAAATTAGAGATGTATTGTGATGGTGTATATTAAATGGATTTAGACTTTTCGTAAAAAAGGTGCACATCAGCGGCCTGGAGATGCTACATGTGTTTATGTTAATTAAAGGTTCATTACCGTAAGACCGGCAGTCATTTGCATGACAGTTACCGGCTGACAAAATGTAATGACTGCCACAGCCCTAGTCCCAAGGATTCCGGATAGCACTAACCTCACTCACACCTATGAGCTACATACTCCTTTATCCAGCCTTGCTGGTGCTCAAAGTACCTTCTGAATGCTGCCCCCTAATGGTGGGATGTTATAATGGAAAACTGACTAACTGAATTCCTAACAATAACATATTGTGATAAAAACAAAACTGAATCAAAATGGTAATTAAATTATGATTTATTTTTCACTTAACCCTTATTTTACCAGATCAGTTGACTGAGAACACACTCCAGCAACGACCTGGGGAACATTTACAGGGGAGAGGATAGAGGGAGGGGGGGATGAATGAGCCAATGGAAAAATAAAGACCAAACTTACTGTTTCATTCATGACTTTTATCAGGTGGCTGGTTTCTGAGTAATAAGCAAACAGTCTGGCAACACCTACAGTCAGATGAGGAGGTGTAAGAGGAAGAAGTAGAGGAAGGAGGTAAGGAGTTGGAGGAAGAGGAGGTGGATGAGGGAGAGGAGGAGGATAAGGGAGAGGAGGAGGTGGGTGAGGAGTTGGTAAAAGAGGAGGGAGAGGAGGTGGATGAGGGAGAGGAGGAGGTGGGTGAGGAGATAGAAAGAACAACTAGAATAGTTTTGGTGTTATCCATAGACATACAATATAATAGTGTAATTCTGTGGTGTTACCATAGTCATATGATATAATAGTGTAATTCTGTGGTGTTACCATAGTCATATGATATAATAGTGTAATTTTGTGGTGTTACCATAGACATATGATAATAGTGTAATTTTGTGGTGTTACCCATAGACATATGATATAATAGTGTTCTGTTTAAATGTGTGGTGTTACCATAGTCATATGATATAATAGTGTTCTGTTTAAATGTGTGGTGTTACCCATATCATCCAGGGATGCCAGCAGGTAGACCATCTCCCCCAGACAGGTGATGTGAAGAGAGGTGATCTCTACATGGTCCTCCTGCCATACTGGCACACAGTAGGGAGAGGAAGAGGAGGAGGTGGTGATACCCTGGGGCTGAGCCATAACAGACAGGCCGTGGGGGTGACCCAGGAAGATGTACCTGCCATCCTCAGAGCAGGCCACGCAGTTGGTCCTCACAGGGAGCTGGGAACAAACACAGGATATGTGTTGGACTATCATGTGGTGAACACAATTAGACTGGGTTTTATGCATCAAGTTTCATCATGTCAATAACATAACAGAAGTTTATAAGGCTAAAAGAAGATAAATGAGAAAATATATGGGTTTGTACCTTTACGTCCCCTGAGACCTGCATAATGGGTATAGTTTGAATAGCTTGCTCTGTGACCCTGACAGTTTCTCTCTGTGAGATGAAGTCCCATGCCCTGTCTACAAGTCTGTCCAGGACCTTGTCTATCATTCTGAACGGCTGGGGGAGCTGGTCCTGGAGTTGATCAGGGTCACTCAGGAACAACTCCTCCTCGTCATCACCGTGGCCGCTGTCGGGGGGCTCGGGGATATCTGCAGGCCCTTTTCTGATGTATACTGGCATCCTGCTGAGAAAGCGGTATGTCGTAATGTCAATACCTGGGAAGGTTAAATACTGATGTCATCATACCCCTTTTGATCGATCAACCAATCAAGAGTGTTCTGCCTTAACACTGATTGGAAAGTTTTCTTACCCGAGTTGCTAGCTCGTGTCGTTTGTCTCCTTATTAGCTAACGTTACGTTAGCATCAGTGGCATTGGAAACAAACATTGTGAAGCTTTACACACAGACTTTTCTCAAAACTCTTCTGACAAGAGACACAGAAGTACTTGCTAGTTAATATACTGTCGACACAAAAGAAAATTACATTTGGCTTCATTGTTCACTTTGAAGTTACTATTACCTTTTACGTCAGAAATTGGCTAACCAAAGCCCGTCCTTAACATATGATCCTTGCTAATTTGGATCTTTGGGACATCCCCAGTTGTAGTTGAAAATGATCCCGTAAAGCACTGACCTTGCAACACATTTCCTTCCGGTGAGTTGTGTAGCGTCGTCATGACAACAACGCCTCCCTTTACTCTGCTGCTTGGAACCAACCGTCATGCGCTCAAGCGAACTGGCTACCGAGAGAGGTAACTGGCTACCGAGAGAGATAACTGGCTACAGAGAGAGATAACTGGCTACCGTGAGACAACCGTTCACTGACCATTTTACTCGCCCTAGCAGAGCTGGTTAGGCTGGTTTCATGTTATCCAGAGCGTAGGTGACTGCAACTGTGATGCTGGCAACAATGTATGTTTTGCCAACGTTTACTGACACCGGCCTTATTCAACAGGTGTTGAGAGACCGAGGTAAAGACAGTTTCAGGTTGGATATTCGAAGGATATTCGCCTGTAGTTTTCCTTACGTCCACCAACAGCAGTTAGGGACCGTCAACATAGTGACAAATCACATTTTTCAAATTTCAATAGCTCTTTAACCATTACTCCAAACACTTTCAAAACTGGTTGTAGCTAACCCGATGGCATAGACACACATTGCACACCCTTAAGTTTGTCCATTTTCATCTCACAGGGGTTTACATGCATTGCATAGCTCCTTGGTCATGTGACCTAATGTCCGCTGACTACCCTTCTATTTTGCACACTCTTGTTTGTGTACTGTAAAATCACGAGGTGTAACATACATTTTTCATAGTTTCAAATTTGCAAAAGCCCCTTGGTCTTGTCAATTGCACACCTAAGAAGCATGCAGTGGAATGTACCCATATTGCATAACCTCTTGTCATGTATCTTCTATATTGTTGTAACGTAAACTCGTACATCGCCTTGGTCCGTACAATTGCCCTTATTTTAGCGCCCCAAAACGTAATACTTCCAGATCAACTGTAATGTCAATACCATTGTAAAGCACAATTTTTCCCCTTTCCAACAAAATCAATTACATGACCTAAACTCTGCCCGTTTCTGCATAATTCAAGCAGGCAATGAGCCCTGTCGGGTCTTTTTAAAAATGGCGGGTGGGGAAGCGAAACTAATGCGTGATAGTGAGAAGGACAGATGTCGTGTGGGAAAATAGCTTTTTTCACTCGATCTGTCCAACTTCTCACCTTATTGCCTCTAAAATGTAAATAAAACAGAGAGTTTATATAATGTGTCATTACATACCTATTAAAGAGTTTATATAATGTGTCATTACATACCTATTGGAACGTTTGTATAAAGAGTTTATATAATGTGTCATTACATACCTATTGGAACGTTTGTATAAAGAGTTTATATAATGTGTCATTACAGACCTATTAAAGAGCTTATATAATGTGTCATTACATACCTATTAAAGAGTTTATATAATGTGTCATTACATACCTATTAAAGAGTTTATATAATGTGTCATTACATACCTATTAAAGAGTTTATATAATGTGTCATTACAGACCTATTAAAGAGCTTATATAATGTGTCATTACATACCTATTAAAGAGTTTATATAATGTGTCATTACATACCTATTAAAGAGTTTATATAATGTGTCATTACAGACCTATTAAAGAGTTTATATAATGTGTCATTACAGACCTATTAAAGAGCTTATATAATGTGTCATTACGTACCTATTAAAGAGCTTATATAATGTGTCATTACATACCTATTAAAGAGTTTATATAATGTGTCATTACAGACCTATTGGAACGTTTGTATAAAGAGTTTATATCATGTGTCATTACAGACCTATTAAAGAGTTTATATAATGTGTCATTACATACCTATTAAAGAGTTTATATAATGTGTCATTACAACCTATTGGAACGTTTATATAATGTGTCATTACAGACCTATTAAAGAGTTTATATCATGTGTCATTACAGACCTATTAAAGAGTTTATATCATGTGTCATTACAGACCTATTAAAGAGTTTATATAATGTGTCATTACATACCTATTAAAGAGTTTATATAATGTGTCATTACATACCTATTGGAACGTTTATATAATGTGTCATTACATACCTATTGGAACGTTTGTGTCCAATTTGAATCGGGTTTTTAGGGCTAAGTGATCTTAGAAGTAAACAGCGGCTTTGAGAATGATGATCGCATGCAATTATGAAGCAAAAAATGACTAGGTATCCCCCCCTTACTGTCCATTTCTTGTTTTTAAAGGATGATAGAAGTGCTACACCTGGTGGAGAGAGATTGTAAGACAGAAATAGTAGCTTTATGCGTGCTGTACGTTACGACATGACATGTCAAGATGTAACGGAAGGTCAGTTTTTTCAACTTTTCTCCAATACTATAGAGCCATTACCATGTCGATCAACGCTTGAATAGAAACCTAGTTCACACCCCCGATTTTGAAGTCAACACAGTCGCTACAGTCCCATTAGTTTTCTTTGTAGCCTCGTTTGAACGTCGTGGTTATGCACATTTGTATGGAATGGGGCGGAGTTTACGTTACATTAATATCAGTTTGAAAATTAGGGGGTTCAGTCCAGTGGTGTGTTTACCCTTTTCTTTAATATTTATCTACAATAATTGGTAGTTCTAAGTACTTATTTTCCCAGTTTTTTATTTTTCCACAGTATTTAACAGTGGTACACAATAGGACAGAGACAGATAATATCTCCTTTCGTCGTTAATATCAACCATAAAGGAAAAGGGCAAAGTACGAGAGTCATGCTAATAATTATCCAAAGCAGGGATGGAGAGTGAGCTGGTGAGGTAGGCTGGTTAATACATATACTGAACATGTAACCACAGTAATGGGGGCCAGGAAATCAATGAATAAAAATGGAATATTGACAAATTAAACAGAAATTGTAGACCTTTAATCTTTTCCAACATGTGAACAGACACTTAACTTCAATTAAGCATGAAACATTTCACAATGTTAACTTCCTCTTTATCCCTGGTTGATGTACATGTCAGAGCCTCTTCAGTGTGGATGGGGTATAGCATACATTAACCCTGGTTGATGTACCTTTCAGAGCCTCTTCAGTGTGGATGGGGTAGAGCAGACATTAACCCTGGTTGATGTACATGTCAGAGCCTCTTCAGTGTGGATGGGGTATAGCAGACATTAACCCTGGTTGATGTACATGTCAGAGCCTCTTCAGTGTGGATGGGGTATAGCATACATTAACCCTGGTTGATGTACCTTTCAGAGCCTCTTCAGTGTGGATGGGGTAGAGCAGACATTAACCCTGGTTGATGTACATGTCAGAGCCTCTTCAGTGTGGATGGGGTAGAGCAGACATTAACCCTGGTTGATGTACATGTCAGAGCCTCTTCAGTGTGGATGGGGTATAGCAGACATTAACCCTGGTTGATGTACATGTCAGAGCCTCTTCAGTGTGGATGGGGTATAGCATACGTTTTCAACAACAAAGACTGCACTTCCAGTTTGTGTTCTTTACTCTGTTGAACTCTTTTGTATTCATTCATAATTTGCAAATAAATTCATTAAAAATCCTACAATGTGATTTTCTGGATTTTTTTTCTAATTTTGTCTGTCATAGTTGAAGTGTACCTATGATGAAAATGACAGGCCTCTCTCATCTTTTTAAGTGGGAGAACTTGCACAATTGGTGGCTGACTAAATACTGTTTTTCCCCCCTGTAGGTACAGCTGCAATGATCTGTGAGCTGCTTTGATAGCCGATGCTTAAAGTGGCCTAAATCACATTTTATTAGTCACATGCGCCGAATACAACAGAGAAATGCTTACTTACGAGCCCCCAACCAACAATGCAGTACAAATAAGAATAAGAAATAAAAGTAACAAGTAATTAAAGAGCAGCAGTAAAAAAGCAATAGCGATACTATATACAGGGAGTACCGGTACAGAGGCAATGTGGAGGCTATATACAGGGAGTACCGGTACAGAGGCAATGTGGAGGCTATATACAGGGGGTACCGGTACAGAGTCAATGTGGAGGCTATATACAGGGGGTACCGGTACAGAGGCAATGTGCGGGGGCAGCGGTTAGTTGAGGTAATTGAGGTAATATGTACATGTAGGTAGAGTTATTAAAGTGACTGTATAGATGATAACAACAGAGAGTAGCAGCAGTGTAAAAGAGGAGGGGGAGGCATTGCAAATAGTCTGGGTAGCCATTTGATTACATGTTCAGGAGTCTTATGGCTTGGATGTAGAAGCTGTTTAGAAGCCTCTTGGACCTAGACTTGGCACTCCAGTACCGCTTGCCGTGCGGTAGCAGAGAGAATAGTCTATGACTAGGATGGCTGGAGTCTTTGAAAATTTTTAGGGCCTTCCTCTGACACCGCCTGGTATAGATGTCCTGGATGGCAGGGAGCTTTGCCCCAGTGATTTACTGGGCCATACGCACTACGCTCTGTAGTGCCTTGCGGTCGGAGGCCGAGCAGTTGCCATACCAGGCGGTGATGCAACCAGTCAGGATGCTCTCGATTGTGCAGCTGTAGAACCTTTTGAGGATCTGAGGACCCATGCCAAATCTTTTCAGTTTCCTGAGGGGAAATAGGTTTTGTTGTGCCCTCTTCACGACTGTCTTGGTGTGCTTGGACCATGTTAGTTCGTTGGTGATATGAACACCAAGGAACTTGAAGCTCTCAACCTGCTTCACTACAGCTCCATCGATGAGAATGGGGGTGTGCTCGGTCCTCTTTTTCCTGTAGTCCACAATCATCTCCTTTGTCTTGATCACGTTGAGGGAGATGTTGTTGTCCTGGCACCACACGGCCAGGTCTCTGACCTCCTCCCTATAGTCTCGTCGTTGTCGGTGATCAGGCCTACCACTGTTGTCATCTGCAAACGTAATGGTGTTGGAGTCATGCCTGGCCGTGCAGTCATGAGTGAACAGGGAGTACAGGAGGGGACTGAGCACGCACCGCTGAGAGACCCCTGTGTTGAGGATCAGCATGGCGGATGTGTTGTTACCTACCCTTACCAACTGGGGGTGGCCCGTCAGGAAGTCCAGGATTCAGTTGCAGAGGGAGGTGTTTAGTCCCAGGGTCCTTAGCTTAGTGATGAGCTTTGATGGCACTATGGTGTTGAACGCTGAGCTGTAGTCAATGAATAGCATTCTCACGCAGATGCTCCTTTTGTCCATGTGGGAAAGGGCGGCCTGGAGTGCAATAGAGATTGCATCATCTGTGGATCTGTTATGGTGGTATGCAAATTGGAGTGGGTCTAGGGTTTCTGGGATGATGGTGTTGATGTGAGCCATGACCAGACTTTCAATGCACTTCATCGCTACAGACGTGAATGCTACAGGTCGGTAGTCATTTAGGCAGGTTACCTTAGTCCCTGTGCCCAAGAACACTAGGGTGGTCTGCTTAAAACATGTTGGTATTTCAGACTCGGACAGGGACAGGTTGAAATTGTCAGTGAAGACACTTGCCAGTTGGTCAGCACATGCTTCTCAGTGCTAGAGGCGTCACTACAGACCAACACTCTGTGTTGTGTAATTTTAATTAGGATGCTGCCACAACTGAAGGTCTGCTAGTTGAATTATTTTTATTTGCCCTGCACACAAAGAGACAACACACATTATGTTAACCCTTGGCGCGGTCCTATCTCTCAGGCACCTTGCTAGCTGGAGGTCAGGCAAAAGAGAACCAAAAGGAAATAACAGGTGCTGCGTGCACACATTCAATGCACAACAGCACACCATACAATACAAGCAAAATGATACAGGACATCATTCAGACAACATAAAGACATACCTGCACACGAAGAGACAACACACATTCAGTGCACAACAGCACACCATACAATACAAGCAAAATGATACAGGACATCATTCAGACAACATAAAGACATACCTGCACACGAAGAGACAACACACATTATGTTAACCCTTGGCGCAGTCATAGCTCTCAGGCACCTGCGCAAGCACATGGACACTCACTCAAACACTGTCCCAAGTACTCACACGTTACAATAGATACCCTAGTTAGGGAGCTTTGTGAAACTTGTTAACATAAATCTTTATATTGTCCACAATGTAACACATTTATGGTAGCATAACAGTACATTGTGTAACATTATGACGGTTTTATATTGAACAATTTCGGAAAATATACAAAACTTTTACAATCACATGTATGTACAATATTGATATGAAAAGTGTTTGTACACCAAAGAAAAACATTAGCTATGCAGCTGTAATTAAATACAAAAATACATGGAATTATTATTATTATTATCAAATTATTAACATTCCCTCTTGACCTGGCCTATTTGAATTGGTCCTTGTGTGCAACTTGGTGCATAATCACAACAAAATAACAATACCAAGGCTATATACAGGGGGTACCGATACCCAGTTGGGGGTACAGGTTGGTCGAGGTCATTTGTGCATGTAGGTAGTGGTAAAGTGACTGCATAGATAAGAAACAGTGAGTAGCAGCAATGTAAAAACAGGGGGGCAGGCAATGTAAATAGTCTGGGTAATCTCGTAAAGTTGAATATAGTCAGGAATGGATGGACTACTTAAATGTAAGATGTGATAGAGATGAAAGGGAGAGCAGAGAGCTAGAGAAATGGACAGAGAAATGGAGAGAAATAGGCAGAGAGAGCGAATTAGGCAGAGAGAAAGAGGGGTAGAGAGAGAGAGCTTGGGGGTGGTATTTTGGTGCAGGTTATCCAGCTGCACTGAGAGAGGTGGCTACGTAGTAACGCAACACGCACGGTACGGTGTGTGATCATTGCATTTCTCTGTGAAAAACAACCTGCACGATATGGAGACTGTCCGCTGTTATGGAATTTGATCATTGCCGCGGTTAGAGATATCAATATACCGTCGGCGGAAAAAACAATGTCCTTCAACGTTACGTCTGATGGGGGGCATTCATTCCTGCTGGAGCTGAGTCGACGCACCAGGGATGTTTAGAAGCCGCCCGGACCACCAGACCAATAAGGTCTTCAGAATAATGTATTGCCGTTTTCCGACCATGTTTATGTTGTGTGGACATACTGTAGCAGGGTTAATAATTCGAACCGGCTAGTGACAGCTAGTTCTCCTGCAATAGACTAAGTTATCTCGCTGGAAATGGTCATCATTAGACTGGATCTGTGTAGCTTCCAGCCGTACCTTTTCTGAAAGGATGCAGGTGAAAAATCAGATCTGTACAGAGAGGAGTACCGAAGACCCCGAACACGATGATAACCAGAAACATACTTCATGTTTTTCTAATATCAAAATATTTCTAGTATCGGAATGTGCGCTGATGCTGGCGCAGGGGACGGTTGGCGCGTATCTGGTAAGTTATCCTCTCAGAACGCTGTCGAACGTCCCAACCTTCCAGTGTTGGGAAATCATGTTTGTTCCCCTTCACATGCGATGTAGGCGCTTTTCTTTTGGTGAGAAACTGTGACGTTAGGTCAAGTGGCCCTTACACACGGAGCTCGCCAGAATCAACGTTCATGCACAACAATGTCGCCGGCGGTGTTGTTTTGTGTTCACATGAAATCAGGCTCATATCACGGAGCCTTCCAATTTCCACTGTCCATTGATTTATAACGCATACGCATCAGGTTAAGAGACTGCACCAGTAGAATGGTTGCCACGACACGTAACAACGCACAAACACGTTTTTGACCGGTTCACCAGGTGACATCTGGTCTCAATATAAAATGTGTATTTTGATGGCAGTTAGGCTACATCTTCTTAACAGATTATGGGCCTCTGTCGTGAGGCAGGCAGGTGGTATTCAGCAGTGGAGCACCAGCATCACATGGCTGATACTGTATTTATGACAGGCCTCATCAGTATGAACCTGCAGATAAACCAACACTGCTTTTGATTATAACTGTTGGAACTAGCTGGGGCTATGATACCCATGGTGAATAATAGATTTGTTGAATAACTGTTGTTGTACCACCAGACCCCCCTCCTAATTTCAGTTGACATATTTTCAATAATGCAGATGTGGGCAATTTGATTTGAGGTGTTGGGCTGGTCTGTAGTGCAGTGCTTAGTGTACAATTAATAGTGTCCCCTTATGTCCAAGCCCCCTAACCACAAGTGGTGGAAAAAGTACCCAATTGTCATACTTGAGTAAAAGTAAAGATACAGTGCCACATTTCAGGCTTCAAACATAAAGATATAAAACTGTATTTTTTTGTGAAGAATCAACAACAAGTGGGACACAATCATGAAGTGGAACGACATTTATTGGATATTTCAAACTTTTTTAACAAATCAAAAACTGAAAAATTGGGCGTGCAAAATTATTCAGCCCCCTTAAGTTAATACTTTGTAGCGCCACCTTTTGCTGCGATTACAGCTGTAAGTCGCTTGGGGTATGTCTCTATCAGTTTTGCACATCAAGAGACTGACATTTTTTCCCATTCCTCCCTGCAAAACAGCTCGAGCTCAGTGAGGTTGGATGGAGAGCATTTGTGAACAGCAGTTTTCAGTTCTTTCCACAGATTCTCGATTGGATTCAGGTCTGGACTTTGACTTGGCCATTCTAACACCTGGATATGTTTATTTTTGAACCATTCCATTGTAGATTTTGCTTTATGTTTTGGATCATTGTCTTGTTGGAAGACAAATCGCCGTCCCAGTCTCAGGTCTTTTGCAGACTCCATCAGGTTTTCTTCCAGAATGGTCCTGTATTTGGCTCCATCCATCTTCACATCCATTTTAACCATCTTCCCTGTCCCTGCTGAAGAAAAGCAGGCCCAAACCATGATGCTGCCACCACCATGTTTGACAGTGGGGATAGGGTGTTCAGGGTGATGAGCTGTGTTGCTTTTACGCCAAACATAACGTTTTGCATGGTTTCATCTGACCAGAGCACCTTCTTCCACATGTTTGGTGTGTCTCCCAGGTGGCTTGTGGCAAACTTTAAACAACACTTATAAGAAATGGCTTTCTTCTTGCCACTCTTCCATAAAGGCCAGATTTGTGCAATATACGACTGATTGTTGTCCTATGGACAGAGTCTCCCACCTCAGCTGTAGATCTCTGCAGTTCATCCAGAGTGATCATGGGCCTCTTGGCTGCATCTCTGATCAGTCTTCTCCTTGTATGAGCTGAAGGTTTAGAGGGACGGCCAGGTCTTGGTAGATTTGCAGTGGTCTGATACTCCTTCCATTTCAATATTATCGCTTGCACAGTGCTCCTTGGGATGTTTAAAGCTTGGGAAATCTTTTTGTATCCAAATCCGGCTTTAAACTTCTTCACAACAGTATCTCGGACCTGCCTGGCGTGTTCCTTGTTCTTCATGATGCTCTCTGCGCTTTTAACGGACCTCTGAGACTATCACAGTGCAGGTGCATTTATACGGAGACTTGATTACACACAGGTGGATTGTATTTATCATCATTAGTCATTTAGGTCAACATTGGATCATTCAGAGATCCTCACTGAACTTCTGGAGAGAGTTTGCTGTACTGAAAGTAAAGGGGCTGAATAATTTTGCACGCCCAATTTTTCAGTTTTTGATTTGTTAAAAAAGTTTGAAATATCCAATAAATGTCGTTCCACTTCATGATTGTGTCACACTTGTTGTTGATTCTTCACAAGAAAATACAGTTTTATATCTTTATGTTTGAAGCCTGAAATGTGGCAAAAGGTCGCAAAGTTCAAGGGGGCCGAATACTTTCGCAAGGCACTGTACCTTAATAGAAAAAGTCACCAAGTAAATTCCAACTTGAGTTAAAGTCTAAAAGTATTCTGTTTTAAATATACTTAAGTATCAAAAGGAAATGTAATTGTTAAAGTATACTTAAGTATCAAAAGTAAAAGTATGAATCATTTAAAATTCCTTAGTTTAAGCAAACCAGACGGCACCATTCTCTTGCTTTTTAATTTAAGGATAATTAGGGACACGCTTCAACACTCAGACATACAGTTGAAGTGGGAAGTTTACATACACCTTTACATACACCTTAACCAAATATATTTTTCACAATTCCTGACATTTAATCCTAGTAAAAATTCCCTGTTTCAGGTCAGTTCGGATCACCACTTTATTTTAAGAATGTGAAATGTCAGAATAATAGTAGAGAAAATGATTTCTTTCAGCTTTTATTTCTTTCATCACACGTGTGTCAGAAGTTTACATTCACTCAATTAGTATTTGGTAGCATTGTCTATAAATTGTTTAACTTGGGTCAAACGTTTCAGGTAGCTTTCCACAAGCTTCCCACAATAAGTTGGCTGAATTTTGGCCCATTCCTCCTGACAGAGCTGGTGTAAGTGAATTAGGTTTGTAGGCCTCCTTGCTCGCACACGCTTTTTCAGTTCTGCCCACGCATTTTCTACAGGATTGAGGTCAGGGCTTTGTGAATACCTTGACTTTGTTGTCCTTTAGCCATTTTGCCATAACTTTGGAAGTATGCTTGTGGTCATTGTCCATTTGGAAGACCCATTTGCGACCAAGCTTTAACTTCCTGACTGATGTCTTGAGATGTTGCTTCAATATATCCACATAATTTTCCTGCCTCATGAAGCCATCTATTTTGTGAAGTGCACCAATCCCTCCTGCAGCAAAGCACCCCCACAACATGATGCTGCCACCCCCATGCTTCACGGTTGGGATGGTGTTCTTCGGCTTGTAAGCCTCCCCCTTTTTCCTACAAATATAACGCTGGTCATTATGGCCAAAAAGTTCTATTTTTGTTTCATCAGACCAGAGGACATTTCTCCAAAAAGTACGATCTTTGTCCCCATGTGCAGTTGCAAACCGTAGTCTGGTTTTTTTATGGCGGTTTTGGTGCAGTGGCTTCTTCCTTGCTGAGTGGCCTTTCAGGTTATGTCGATATAGGACTTGTTTTACTGCGGATATAGATACTTTTGTACCTGTTTCCTTCATCATCTTCACACGGTCCTTTGCTGTTGTTCTGGGATTGATTTGCACTTTTCTCACCAAAGTGCGTTCATCTCTAGGAGACAGAACGCATCTCCTTCCTGAGCGGTATGACGGCCGCGTGGTCCTATGGTGTTTATATTTGCGTACTATTGTTTGTACAGATGAACGTGGTACCTTCAGGTGTTTGGTTACCTTTCGGTTACTGGCCCAAAGCTCTAACCACTAGGCTACCTGCAGCCCCATATAGACCTAGTTACTATGGTGTCAGAGTACTGGCTAGGCCAGAGAGCTGTATTTGTAGAACTAGTTACTATGGTATTAATCTAGACTATATTTGTAGAACTAGTTACTATGGTATTAATCTAGCACTGTATTCTGCTGTTTTTCCAAACTTTTGACTGGCACTGTTTTGACTTACAGTCTAGGGTTACACCCAGCAGTTTAGTCTCCTCAACTTACTATCTAGGTTTACACCCAGCAGTTTAGTCTCCTCAACTTACTGTCTAGGGTTACACCCAGCAGTTTAGTCTCCTCAACTTACAGTCTAGGGTTACACCCAGCAGTTTAGTCTCCTCAACTTACAGTCTAGGGTTACACCCAGCAGTTTAGTCTCCTCAACTTACAGTCTAGGGTTACACCCAGCAGTTTAGTCTCCTCAACTTACAGTCTAGGGTTACACCCAGCAGTTTAGTCTCCTCAACTTACAGTCTAGGGTTACACCCAGCAGTTTAATCTCCTCAACATACAGTCTAGGGTTACACCCAGCAGTTTAGTCTCCTCAACTTACTAAATCGCCACATTATTCAATAATAGATGTAGATCATGATATTAGAACCCAAATGTTGACCAGAAGGCCCTAGATCAAATCAAATTGTATTGTCACATGCACCGAATACAACAGGTGTAGGTAGACCTTACAGTGAAATACTGAATACAACAGGTGAACAGGTAGACAACAGGTAGACCTTACAGTGAAATGCTGAATACAACAGGTGAACAGGTAGACAACAGGTAGACCTTACAGTGAAATGCTGAATACAACAGGTGAACAGGTAGACAACAGGTAGACCTTACAGTGAAATGCTGAATACAACAGGTGAACAGGTAGACAACAGGTAGACCTTACAGTGAAATGCTGAATACAACAGGTGAACAGGTAGACAACAGGTAGACCTTACAGTGAAATGCTGAATACAACAGGTGAACAGGTAGACAACAGGTAGACCTTACAGTGAAATGCTGACTACAACAGGTGAACAGGTAGACAACAGGTAGACCTTACAGTGAAATGCTGAATACAACAGGTGAACAGGTCGACAACAGGTAGACCTTACAGTCAAATTACTTAACAAGCCCTTATAAGAGGTTGTGTTCAGCGCATTTGACAAATAAAGTGTGATTTGATTTGAGATGTCAACCTTATAGGCTCCTCGTCTCCCCCACACTACATACTACAGATATCCCTCTCCTCCACACTACATAGACAGATATCCCTCTCCTCCACACTACATACTACAGATATCCCTCTCCTCCACACTACATAGACAGATATCCCTCTCCTCCACACTACATAGACAGATATCCCTCTCCTCCACACTACATAGACAGATATCCCTCTCCTCCACACTACATACTACAGATATCCCTCTCCTCCACACTACATACTACAGATATCCCTCTCCCCCACACTACATACTACAGATATCCCTCTCCTCCACACTACATAGACAGATATCCCTCTCCCCCACACTACATAGACAGATATCCCTCTCCTCCACACTACATAGACAGATAGCCCTCTCCTCCACACTACATACTACAGATATCCCTCTCCTCCACACTACATACTACAGATATCCCTCTCCTCCACACTACATAGACAGATATCCCTCTCCTCCACACTACATACTACAGATATCCCTCTCCTCCACACTACATACTACAGATATCCCTCTCCTCCACACTACATAGACAGATATCCCTCTCCCCCACACTACATACTACAGATATCCCTCTCCTCCACACTACATACTACAGATATCCCTCTCCCCCACACTACATACTACAGATATCCCTCTCCCCCACACTACATAGACAGATATCCCTCTCCCCCACACTACATACTACAGATATCCCTCTCCACACTACATACTACAGATATCCCTCTCCTCCACACTACATAGACAGATATCCCTCTCCTCCACACTACATACTACAGATATCCCTCTCCTCCACACTACATAGACAGATATCCCTCTCCTCCACACTACATACTACATATATCCCTCTCCTCCACACTACATAGACAGATATCCCTCTCCCCCACACTACATAGACAGATAGCCCTCTCCTCCACACTACATAGACAGATAGCCCTCTCCTCCACACTACATACTACAGATATCCCTCTCCCCCACACTACACAGACAGATAGCCCTCTCCTCCACACTACATACTACAGATAGCCCTCTCCTCCACACTACATACTACAGATATCCCTCTCCTCCACACTACATACTACAGATATCCCTCTCCTCCACACTACATAGACAGATATCCCTCTCCTCCACACTACATAGACAGATATCCCTCTCCTCCACACTACATAGACAGATATCCCTCTCCTCCACACTACATACTACAGATATCCCTCTCCTCCACACTACATACTACAGATATCCCTCTCCCCCACACTACATACTACAGATATCCCTCTCCTCCACACTACATAGACAGATATCCCTCTCCCCCACACTACATAGACAGATATCCCTCTCCTCCACACTACATAGACAGATAGCCCTCTCCTCCACACTACATACTACAGATATCCCTCTCCTCCACACTACATACTACAGATATCCCTCTCCTCCACACTACATAGACAGATATCCCTCTCCTCCACACTACATACTACAGATATCCCTCTCCTCCACACTACATACTACAGATATCCCTCTCCTCCACACTACATAGACAGATATCCCTCTCCCCCACACTACATACTACAGATATCCCTCTCCTCCACACTACATACTACAGATATCCCTCTCCCCCACACTACATACTACAGATATCCCTCTCCCCCACACTACATAGACAGATATCCCTCTCCCCCACACTACATACTACAGATATCCCTCTCCACACTACATACTACAGATATCCCTCTCCTCCACACTACATAGACAGATATCCCTCTCCTCCACACTACATACTACAGATATCCCTCTCCTCCACACTACATAGACAGATATCCCTCTCCTCCACACTACATACTACATATATCCCTCTCCTCCACACTACATAGACAGATATCCCTCTCCCCCACACTACATAGACAGATAGCCCTCTCCTCCACACTACATAGACAGATAGCCCTCTCCTCCACACTACATACTACAGATATCCCTCTCCCCCACACTACATAGACAGATAGCCCTCTCCTCCACACTACATACTACAGATAGCCCTCTCCTCCACACTACATAGACAGATATCCCTCTCCTCCACACTACATATCACAGATATCCCTCTCCCCCACACTACATACTACAGATATCCCTCTCCTCCACACTACATAGACAGATATCCCTCTCCTCCACACTACATAGACAGATAGCCCTCTCCCCCACACTACATAGACAGATATCCCTCTCCTCCACACTACATAGACAGATATCCCTCTCCTCCACACTACATAGACAGATATCCCTCTCCCCCACACTACATATCACAGATATCCCTCTCCTCCACACTACATAGACAGATATCCCTCTCCTCCACACTACATACTACAGATATCCCTCTCCTCCACACTACATAGACAGATATCCCTCTCCTCCACACTACATAGACAGATATCCCTCTCCCCCACACTACATACTACAGATATCCCTCTCCTCCACACTACATAGACAGATATCCCTCTCCTCCACACTACATACTACAGATATCCCTCTCCTCCACACTACATACTACAGATATCCCTCTCCTCCACACTACATAGACAGATATCCCTCTCCTCCACACTACATAGACAGATATCCCTCTCCTCCACACTACATAGACAGATATCCCTCTCCTCCACACTACATACTACAGATATCCCTCTCCCCCACACTACATACTACAGATATCCCTCTCCTCCACACTACATAGACAGATATCCCTCTCCTCCACACTACATACTACAGATATCCCTCTCCTCCACACTACATAGACAGATATCCCTCTCCTCCACACTACATAGACAGATATCCCTCTCCTCCACACTACATACTACAGATATCCCTCTCCTCCACACTACATAGACAGATATCCCTCTCCTCCACACTACATACTACAGATATCCCTCTCCTCCACACTACATAGACAGATATCCCTCTCCTCCACACTACATACTACAGATATCCCTCTCCTCCACACTACATAGACAGATATCCCTCTCCTCCACACTACATAGACAGATATCCCTCTCCTCCACACTACATAGACAGATATCCCTCTCCTCCACACTACATAGACAGATATCCCTCTCCCCCACACTACATAGACAGATATCCCTCTCCTCCACACTACATAGACAGATATCCCTCTCCTCCACACTACATAGACAGATATCCCTCTCCTCCACACTACATACTACAGATATCCCTCTCCTCCACACTACATACTACAGATATCCCTCTCCTCCACACTACATAGACAGATATCCCTCTCCTCCACACTACATAGTACAGATAGCCCTCCTCCACACTACATAGACAGATAGCCCTCTCCTCCACACTACATAGACAGATAGCCCTCTCCTCCACACTACATAGACAGATAGCCCTCTCCCCCAAACTACATAGACAGATAGCCCTCTCCCCCACACTACGTAGACAGATATAACATTGTGTTTCTAGGTGAGTGTTCTGACCACCCTGGAGCGCCGCTTCAACCTCCAGTCCGCCGACGTGGGCGTGATCGCCAGCAGCTTCGAGATCGGCAACCTGGCCCTCATCCTATTTGTCAGCTACTTCGGCGCAAAGGCCCACCGGCCGCGTCTGATTGGCTGTGGGGGCCTCGTCATGGCGCTGGGCGCGCTGCTCTCCGCCCTGCCAGAGTTCCTGACCCACCAGTATGAGTATGAGGCCGGGGATGGGTGGCACGCAGAGGACGGGAGGGATGTGTGTTCCAACATGACCAGGACTGAGGGCAGAGACTCTGCCTTCCTGTGTGGGAACAAGTCCAACACCAACATGATGTACCTGCTGCTGATAGGGGCCCAGGTACTGCTGGGGATCGGGGCAACACCAGTACAGCCTCTAGGGGTGTCCTACATAGACGACCACGTCAAGATGAAAGACTCCTCTCTGTATATAGGTGAGTATATCAACCTTATATAATTTGCATATTAATAACAGAACAACTGTTACTCGTCTCTGTATATGGAGTAGGACCACACGCATTAGGAAGAAAGTAGTGACTCGTCTCTATACTGTATATAGAGGTCAGTTAACTACCACTCCCTAACCACAATAACCCTAACCACAATTCCAGCAGGTTCTCTCTGTATATACTGTAGGTGAGTAGGACCACACACTTTAGAACAAAATAACTCGGAGCACCTCGCTGAAACGTTCAACCAGCCCGTCAGTTTGAGGGTGGTAAGGGGTTGTGCCATGCTGTCTGTGATGCTGCTTTATGAGCTTAGAGTTGAATTTGGTTCCCTGATCAGTGACAATATAACCTATTGGAACATGACTAACTACTTGTTAGTTTTCCTGTGATGTGTTTGGAAAAGCACACCATAGGGCAGAGGTAGGTAACTACATTCAGCCTAGGGCTGATTCATGTCAGAGTAGATGGTTGGGAGAATGGAACATAATAATAAACACTCTAAATTGACCACAATTCAATTGACCCAAAAATAGATTGTATTTGAATATAACAGTAATTTCATAGCTTGATTACATTGAGACGCGATCAAATTTCTTTTTTTCTCTGGATTCCTGGCGGTTTTTAGACTTTTTGGACCAATTATTATTGTAATGTTTTTTTGCAAAAAGCTTTGGGGGGCCCCAAAACAAATGACTGGCAGGCCGATTTTGGCACGAGGGCTGCCAGTTGCCAACCCCTGCCATAGAGGTTAAGTGCTGAGAGAGAATGACGAGGACAGTAACAGATGGTAATGAGGTAATTTACCATCAGCACAACAGGCAGAATACAGTGGCTAGTATATGTGAAGAAAAATTCAATTCAACACTATATCATAATGAGTCCATTCTTTACAATATTATCTGGCTCTAACTAACAAGTGCTATCCCTGGATTAACTCTGTGGCTCTAACTAACAAGTACTAGCCCTGGATTAACTCTCTGTCTCTAACTAACAAGTACTAGCCCTGGATTAACTCTGTGGTTCTAACTAACAAGTACTATCCCTGGATTAACTCTGTGGCTCTAACTAACAAGTACTAGCCCTGGATTAACTCTCTGTCTCTAACTAACAAGTACTAGCCCTGGATTAACTCTGTGGTTCTAACTAACAAGTGCTATCCCTGGATTAACTCTCTATCTCTAACTAACAAGTACTAGCCCTGGATTAACTCTCTGTCTCTAACTAACAAGTACTAGCCCTGGATTAACTCTCTGTCTCTTAACTAACAAGTACTAGCCCTGGATTAACTCTGTGGTTCTAACTAACAAGTACTATCCCTGGATTAACTCTGTGGCTCTAACTAACAAGTACTAGCCCTCGATTAACTCTCTGTCTCTAACTAACAAGTACTAGCCCTGGATTAACTCTGTGGCTCTAACTAACAAGTACTAGCCCTGGATTAACTCTGTGGCTCTAACTAACAAGTACTAGCCCTGGATTAACTCTCTGTCTCTAACTAACAAGTACTAGCCCTGGATTAACTCTGTGGCTCTAACTAACAAGTACTAGCCCTGGATTAACTCTCTGTCTCTAACTAACAAGTACTAGCCCTGGATTAACTCTCTGTCTCTTAACTAACAAGTACTAGCCCTGGATTAACTCTGTGGTTCTAACTAACAAGTACTATCCCTGGATTAACTCTCTGTCTCTAACTAACAAGTACTAGCCCTCGATTAACTTTCTATCTCTAACTAAGAAGTACTAGCCCTGGATTAACTCTGTCTCTAACTAACAAGTACTATCCCTGGATTAACTCTGTGGCTCTAACTAACAAGTACTAGCCCTGGATTAACTCTCTGGCTCTAACTAACAAGTACTATCCCTGGATTAACTCTCTGGATCTAACTAACAAGTACTAGCCCTGGATTAACTCTGTGGTTCTAACTAACAAGTACTAACCCTGGATTAACTCTGGCTCTAACTAACAAGTACTAGCCCTGGATTAACTCTGTGGTTCTAACTAACAAGTACTAGCCCTGGATTAATTCTGTCTCTAACTAACAAGTACTAGCCCTGGAATAACTCTGTCTCTAACTAACAAGTACTAGCCCTGGATTAACTCTGTGGTTCTAACTAACAAGTACTAGCCCTGGATTAACTCTGTGGTTCTAGCTAACAAGTACTAGCCCTGGATTAACTCTGTGGTTCTAACTAACAAGTACTAGCCCTGGATTAACTCTCTGGCTCTAACTAACAAGTACTAGCCCTGGATTAACTCTCTGGCTCTAACTAACAAGTACTAGCCCTGGATTGACTCTCTGGCTCTAACTAATAAATACTAGCCCTGGATTAACTCTCTGGCTATAACTAATAAATACTAGCCCTGGATTAACTCTCTGGCTCTAATTAATAAATACTAGCCCTGGATTAACTCTCTGGCTCTAACTAACAAGTACTATCCCTGAATTGACTCTTTGTCTCTAACTAACAAGTACTAGCCCTGGATTAACTCTCTACCTCTAACTAAGAAGTACTATCCCTGGATTAACTCTGTGGCTCTAACTAAAAAGTACTAGCCCTGGATTAACTCTCTATCTCTAACTAAGAAGTACTAGCCCTGGATTAACTCTGTCTCTAACTAACAAGTACTATCCCTGGATGAACTCTGTGGCTCTAACTAACAAGTACTATCTAACTAACAAGTACTAGCCCTGGATTAACTCTCTGTCTCTTAACTAACAAGTACTAGCCCTGGATTAACTCTCTGTCTCTAACTAATAAATACTAGCCCTGGATTAACTCTGTGGCTCTAACTAATAAATACTAGCGCTGGATTAACTCTGTGGCTCTAACTAATAAATACTAGCCCTGGATTAACTCTGTGGCTCTAACTAATAAATACTAGCCCTGGATTAACTCTCAAATGAATCTCTCCCCTACATTTAAATCACCATCAAGACTAATGGCGTGACTAAGGGGCTGACTGAGGGACTGATTCTGACCAGTCACTAGGTTACGTAAACCTAATGACAGTGACTACAGAGGTTTAATGACACAGTGACTACAGAGGTTTAATGACACTGACTACAGAGGCCTGATGACACAGTGACTACAGAGGCCTAATGACACAGTGACTACAGAGGTCTAATAACACAGTGACTACAGAGGTTTAATGACACTGACTACAGAGGCCTGATAACACAGTGACACAGAGACCTAATGACACAGTGACTACAGAGGTCTAATGACACAGTGACTACAGAGGTTTAATGACACTGACTACAGAGGCCTGATGACACAGTAACTACAGAGGCCTAATGACACAGTGACTACAGAGGTTTAATGACACTGACTACAGAGGTCTAATGACACAGTGACTACATAGGTCTAATGACACAGTGACTACAGAGGTTTAATGACACAGTGACTACAGAGGCCTAATGACACAGTGACTACAGAGGTCTAATGACACAGTGACTACAGAGGTCTAATGACACAGTGACTACAAAGGTCTAATAACACTGTCATTAGACCTCTGTAGTCACTGTGTCATTAGACAGAACCAGGCTACCAGCAGACTAGAACCAGGCTACCAGCAGGCTAGAACCAGGCTATCTCCAGACTAGAACCAGGCTACCATCAGACTAGAACCAGGCTACCAGCAGGCTAGAACCAGAATACCAGCAGGCTAGAACCAGGCTATCGCCAGACTAGAACCAGGCTACCAGCAGGCTAGAACCAGGCTACCGGCAGGCTAGAACCAGACTACCAGCAGGCTAGAACCAGGCTACTGCCAGGCTAGAATCAGGTTACCACCAGACTAGAACCAGGCTAACAGCATGCTAGAACCAGGCTACTACCAGGCTAGAACCAAGCTACCAGCAGGGTAGAACCATGCTACTAGCAGGCTAGAACCAGTCTACCGCCAGGCTGGAACCAGGCTACCAGCAGGCTAGAACCAGGTTACCACCAGACTAGAACCAGACTATCTACAGACTAGAACCAGGCTACCAGCAGACTAGAACCAAGCTACCAGCAGGCTAGAACCATGCTACCAGCAGGCTAGAACCAAGCTACGTGCAGGCTAGAACCAGGCTACCGCCAGATTAGAACTAGGCTACCTGCAGACTGGAACCAGGCTACCAGCAGACTAGAACCATGCTACCAGCAGGCTAGAACCAGTCTACCGCCAGGCTGAAACCAGGCTACCAGCAGGCTAGAACCAGGTTACCACCAGACTAGAACCAGGCTCACTGCAGGCTAAAACCAGGCTACCAGCATACTAGAACCAAGCTACCAGCAGGCTAGAACCAGGCTACCACCAGGCTAGAACCAAGCTACCGCCAGGCTAGAACTAGGTTACCCCCAGACTAGAACCAGGTTACCAGCAGGCTAGAACCAGGCTACCGGCAGACTAGAACCAGGTTACCAGCAGGCTAGAACTAGCCTACCAGCAGGCTAGAACCAGGCTACAGCAACTTCCGGAAACATTGGAGGATACATTGTCAACATATATACAGCACCATAGTGTCATCAGAGAAACACATGAAGATTCAATAATGTTGTTTCAAATGCTTTTATTTCTATGTTTCAATCCAAAGTGATACAGAAAAGCACATTGTTCTGTACTACTAAATATTTATTTGATCTAAATCCGATAAGGCAATAAGACATGAGAAGCCGTGAATTATTGTGAATAACACACGGCTAATGATTTGAATGAACAGGACACTGGATAATGTGTCAGATGTATTGTAGACATCTTCACCTTTACTCTCCTCCTCCTGTGACTTGATGTCTTCCTCTCAGCAGCTGTAGAGTCGGTTGATCCTCAGGATGTCAGTGGTGGACATCCCCTGTCTCTGGCCGATGGACACGTCAGGGTTGGGGATGGGGGTGATGGTGTCCATCCCGTTGATAGAGAAGGCTGTTTTTCCATAGTGCATGACAGAGCTGTAGTCATAGGGAGTGTTCAGGTTGTTGGTGTTTTGTTTATCGAAGTTATTGGCCATGTAAGAGTCGATGTTACTCCAGTTGATTCTGATGTACTGGTCACGGTCGCTCCTGGTTTGTTCGTGCTGGAATCCCAGAGCGTGGAGGGTCTCGTGCTGAATGATGCCGAGAAAGATGCAGCCAACGCTGTTAACAGAGACCGTCTGTTTCCCTCCAATTCTCCCGAGAGAAGAGTAGCAGCCGCTCATACTCTCAAAGCTGATGTAGTCTTTCTGGTTGCCACGTGGCACAAAGCGAATGCAGGTCTTGCTGTGGAACGACTGGACGGCGTGCTCAATCTCCTTCATGTCGGAGGGAGTGAATCTGCTGTCTTCTATTGTGTAGGGCACTTCAATGTATCCACTAGAGGCTTTGTTCCACAGGCAGCTGTTTCCTCCTTGCATGCACTGCATGGCATTTCTGGTTCTTGGTACCACCAGGTCTCCCTCCATCAGCATCTCATCAGAGCCGTTATTAGCGGTCAGAATTCTCTCAGTGATGTCTACAGCCTCAAGGTGGTCTATCCACATGGCTGGTCCACTGTGGTCCATTTGGGCCTGAGAGAGGCCCAGTACCAGCAGCAGGATGGTGAGAGAGGGGCTTTGCTCCATCTTCAGTGTGTGGACAGATTCTGGATGGTTCCTTGGATCTGGCAGTGGACAGACTCTGGATGGCTCCTTGGATCTGGCAGTGGAGATACTCTAGATGTCTTGGTCTTTGAGATGCTTCGGAGAGGCTCCTTGGCACTGAGTCTTGATGTGTGATTCTGTCTGGTCAGTCCTGGGCTTTTATACAGACCTCTACAGGTGTGTCTGCAGGAGGATTAAGGGTTGGGGTCCATGTTGTTAGTTATAAATAAACTTCTGAAGGGAGGACTCCATCTACAGTTTACACAAGGATTCATTTACTAGGCTGGAGTTCTTGTTTAAAACCACCATTAGGACTACTGGGCCGGCTCCAGGCATAAGCGACATGAGCGGTCGCCGACCCCAAATATGTAATAATATAATTTTTGGGGGAAACTCAGTCAGGGTCTCAACCTACTGTTGAGAGTTAAATTAGTAGAATACACAAGGTGAATCAGCTGTTTTTCACTTGTTATGTCAGTCACTGACCCTCAATCAGCCAGATAACAATGTTTAGATTTTATTAGTCCGTATCACTCAGATATCATTAACATGGCAAAATGTGTACAACTGCAGAAAACTGGCTTTAAAAATGCAACATTTTCTCAACTCCCCATGGCAAAATGTGTAGAACTGCAGGGCATGTACTTTAACGTTCAAGAGAGGGGCCACAATATTTTTTTGATCCCTTGGTGGGGGGCCCCAGAAATGTTAGAACCGGGCCTGCAACACACACACACACACACACACCCACACACAGGTCGGTTTCCAGCTGGTCCAGTCTCCAGCTCATCCATTAGGGCTATTCTGGGTGGGACTAGCTCACTAATGCACCTCTCTTAGCCATGTTGTCAGTCCTCACTAAGGGTTAGAGCTGCTTTGTTTACAGGAAACACCCCACCCTGTTCTCATAGTTTATAAAATAGCTATCCTATTACCCAAATATACTGTTGTATCTTCATTAAAGTTACATGTGATTCATGAAAAGCACATCCATTTGTCCATCCAGATGATAATAAAGTTGATGAGATCAGCCATATGTCCCCCAGTATGATGAGATCAGCCATATGTCCCCCAGTATGATGAGATCAGCCATATGTCCCCCAGTATGATGAGATCAGCCATATGTCCCCCAGTATGATGAGATCAGCCATATGTCCCCCAGTATGATGAGATCAGCCATATGTCCCCCAGTATGATGAGATCAGCCATATGTCCCCCAGTATGATGAGATCAGCCGTATGTCCCCCAGTATGATGAGATCAGCCATATGTCCCCCAGTATGATGAGATCAGCCGTATGTCCCCCAGTATGATGAGATCAGCCGTATGTCCCCCAGTATGATGAGATCAGCCATATGTCCCCCAGTATGATGAGATCAGCCATATGTCCCCCAGTATGATGAGATCAGCCGTATGTCCCCCAGTATGATGAGATCAGCCATATGTCCCCCAGTATGATGAGATCAGCCATATGTCCCCCAGTATGATGAGATCAGCCATATGTCCCCCAGTATGATGAGATCAGCCGTATGTCCCCCAGTATGATGAGATCAGCCATATGTCCCCCAGTATGATGAGATCAGCCGTATGTCCCCCAGTATGATGAGATCAGCCGTATGTCCCCCAGTATGATGAGATCAGCCATATGTCCCCCAGTATGATGAGATCAGCCATATGTCCCTCAGTCAGTAGTATGATGAGATCAGCCATATGTCCCTCAGTCAGTAGTATGATGAGATCAGCCATATGTCCCTCAGTCAGTAGTATGATGAGATCAGCCATATGTCCCTCAGTCAGTAGTATGATGAGATCAGCCATATGTCCCTCAGTCAGTAGTATGATGAGATCAGCCATATGTCCCTCAGTCAGTAGTATGATGAGATCAGCCATATGTCCCTCAGTCAGTAGTATGATGAGATCAGCCATATGTCCCCCAGTATGATGAGATCAGCCATATGTCCCCCAGTATGATGAGATCAGCCATATGTCCCTCAGTCAGTAGTATGATGAGATCAGCTGTATGTCCCTCAGTCAGTAGTATGATACGGAGATCAGCCATATGTCCCTCAGTCAGTAGTATGATGGAGATCAGCCATATGTCCCTCAGTCAGTAGTATGATACGGAGATCAGCCATATGTCCCTCAGTCAGTAGTATGATGAGATCAGCCATATGTCCCTCAGTCAGTAGTATGATGGAGATTAGCCATATGTCCCTCAGTCAGTAGTATGATACGGAGATCAGCCATATGTCCCTCAGTCAGTAGTATGATGGAGATCAGCCATATGTCCCTCAGTCAGTAGTATGATATGGAGATCAGCCATATGTCCCTCAGTCAGTAGTATGATACGGAGATCAGCCATATGTCCCTCAGTCAGTAGTATGATGAGATCAGCCATATGTCCCTCAGTCAGTAGTATGATGGAGATCAGCCATATGTCCCTCAGTCAGTAGTATGATGGAGATCAGCCATATGTCCCTCAGTCAGTAGTATGATGAGATCAGCCATATGTCCCTCAGTCAGTAGTATGATGGAGATCAGCCATATGTCCCTCAGTCAGTAGTATGATGAGATCAGCCATATGTCCCTCAGTCAGTAGTATGATGGAGATCAGCCATATGTCCCTCAGTCAGTAGTATGATGGAGATCAGCCATATGTCCCTCAGTCAGTAGTATGATGAGATCAGCCATATGTCCCTCAGTCAGTAGTATGATGGAGATCAGCCATATGTCCCTCAGTCAGTAGTATAATGGAGATCAGCCATATGTCCCTCAGTCAGTAGTATGATGGAGATCAGCCATATGTCCCTCAGTCAGTAGTATGATGGAGATCAGCCATATGTCCCTCAGTCAGTAGTATGATGGAGATCAGCCATATGTCCCTCAGTCAGTAGTATGATGGAGATCAGCCATATGTCCCTCAGTCAGTAGTATGATGAGATCAGCTATATGTCCCTCAGTCAGTAGTATGATGGAGATCAGCCATATGTCCCTCAGTCAGTAGTATGATGAGATCAGCCATATGTCCCTCAGTCAGTAGTATGATGGAGATCAGCCATATGTCCCTCAGTCAGTAGTATGATGAGATCAGCCATATGTCCCTCAGTCAGTAGTATGATGGAGATCAGCCATATGTCCCTCAGTCAGTAGTATGATATGGAGATCAGCCATATGTCCCTCAGTCAGTAGTATGATGGAGATCAGCTGTATGTCCCTCAGTCAGTAGTATGATGAGATCAGCCATATGTCCCTCAGTCAGTAGTATGATGGAGATCAGCCATATGTCCCTCAGTCAGTAGTATGATGGAGATCAGCCATATGTCCCTCAGTCAGTAGTATGATGAGATCAGCCATATGTCCCTCAGTCAGTAGTATGATGGAGATCAGCCATATGTCCCTCAGTCAGTAGTATGATGGAGATCAGCTGTATGTCCCTCAATTCTGATCTTAATACCTTACTTTGACGTTGAAATTATCTTCTCTACTCAGAGTCTAGACTTGACGTAAGTGATTTGCCTGCTGGTTATGTAATGGCAATTCTGTTCCCCTACAGTTTAAGTTCAGACCATTTATTTCCCCTACAGTTTAAGGTCAGACCATTTCGTTTCCCTACAGTTTAAGTTCAGACCATTTCTTGCCCTTTCAGTTTAAGGTCAGACCATTTATTTCCCCTTGTATGACAATACAGTGTCCTACAGCTAGCCCATCCCCAATGTATCACAATACAGTGTCCTACAGCTAGCCCATCCCCCATGTATCAGCTAGCCCATCCCCCATGTATCACAATACAGTGTCCTACAGCTAGCCCATCCCCCATGTATCACAATACAGTGTCCTACAGCTAGCCCATCCCCCATGTATCACAATACAGTGTCTACAGCTAGCCCATCCCCCATGTATCACAATACAGTGTCCTACAGCTAGCCCATCCCCCATGTATCACAATACAGTGTCCTACAGCTAGCCCATCCCCCATGTATCACAATACAGTGTCCTACAGCTAGCCCATCCCCCATGTATCACAATACAGTGTCCTACAGCTAGCCCATCCCTCATGTATCACAATACAGTGTCCTACAGCTAGCCCATCCCTCATGTATCATAATACAGTGTCCTAAAGCTAGCCCATCCCCCATGTATCAGCTAGCCCATCCCCCATGTATCACAATACAGTGTCCTACAGCTAGCCCATCCCCCATGTATCAGCTAGCCCATCCCCCATGTATCACAATACAGTGTCCTACAGCTAGCCCATCCCCCATGTATCAGCTAGCCCATCCCCCATGTATCACAATACAGTGTCCTACAGCTAGCCCATCCCCCATGTATAACAATACAGTGTCCTACAGCTAGCCCATCCCTCATGTATCAGCTAGCCCATCCCCCATGTATCAGCTAGCCCATCCCCCATGTATCAGCTAGCCCATCCCCCATGTATCACAATACAGTGTCCTACAGCTAGCCCATCCCCCATGTATAACAATACAGTGTCCTACAGCTAGCCCATCCCCCATGTATCAGCTAGCCCATCCCCCATGTATCACAATACAGTGTCCTACAGCTAGCCCATCCCCCATGTATAACAATACAGTGTCCTACAGCTAGCCCATCCCTCATGTATCAGCTAGCCCATCCCCCATGTATCAGCTAGGCCATCCCCCATGTATCAGCTAGCCCATCCCCCATGTATCACAATACAGTGTCCTACAGCTAGCCCATCCCTCATGTATCACAATACAGTGTCTATAGCTAGCCCATCCCTCATGTATCACAATACAGTGTCCTATAGCTAGCCCATCCCCCATGAATCAGCTAGCTCATCCCCCATGTATCAGCTAGGCCATCCCCCATGTATCAGCTAGCCCATCCCCCATGTATCACAATACAGTGTCCTACAGCTATCCCATCCCCCATGTATCACAATACAGTGTCCTACAGCTAGCCCATCCCCCATGTATCACAATACAGTGTCCTACAGCTAGCCCATCCCCCATGTATCACAATACAGTGTCTACAGCTAGCCCATCCCCCATGTATCACAATAAGGTGTCCTACAACTAGCCCATCCCTCATGTATCACAATACAGTGTCCTACAGCTAGCCCATCCCCCATGTATCAGCTAGCCCATCCCCCATGTATCAGCCAGCCCATCCCCCATGTATCACAATACAGTGTCCTACAGCTAGCCCATCCCTCATGTATCACAATACAGTGTCCTACAGCTAGCCCATCCACCATGTATCACAATACAGTGTCTACAGCAAGCCCATCCCCCATGTATCAGCTAGCCGATCCCTCATGTATCACAATACAGTGTCCTATAGCTAGCCCATCCCCCATGTATCACAATACAGTGTCCTACAGCTAGCCCATCCCCCATGTATCACAATACAGTGTCTACAGCTAGCCCATCCCCCATGTATCACAATACAGTGTCCTACAGCTAGCCCATCCCCCATGTATCAGCTAGCCCATCCCCCATGTATCACAATACAGTGTCCTACAGCTAGCCCATCCCCCATGTGTCACAATACAGTGTCCTACAGCTAGCCCATCCCCCATGTATCACAATACAGTGTCCTACAGCTAGCCCATCCCCCATGTATCACAATACAGTGTCCTACAGCTAGCCCATCCCCCATGTATCACAATACAGTGTCCTACAGCTAGCCCATCCCCCATGTATCACAATACAGTGTCCTACAGCTAGCCCATCCCCCATGTATCAGCTAGCCCATCCCCCATGTATCACAATACAGTGTCCTACAGCTAGCCCATCCCCCATGTATCACAATACAGTGTCCTACAGCTAGGCCATCCCTCATGTATCACAATACAGTGTCTATAGCTAGCCCATCCCCCATGTATCACAATACAGTGTCTACAGCTAGCCCATCCCCCATGTATCAGCTAGCCCATCCCTCATGTATCACAATACAGTGTCCTACAGCTAGCCTATCCCCCATGTATCAGCTAGGCCATCCCCCATGTATCAGCTAGCCCATCCCCCATGTATCACAATACGGTGTCCTACAGCTAGCCCATTCCCCATGTATCACAATACAGTGTCCTACAGCTAGCCCATCCCCCATGTATCACAATACAGTGTCCTACAGCTAGCCCATCCCCCATGTATCTCAATAAGGTGTCCTACAGCTAGCCCATCCCCCATGTATCACAATACAGTGTCCTACAGCTAGCCCATCCCCCATGTATCACAATACAGTGTCTACAGCTAGCCCATCCTCCATGTATCAGCTAGCCCATCCCCCATGTATCACAATACAGTGTCCTACAGCTAGCCCATCCCCCATGTATCAGCTAGCCCATCCCCCATGTATCACAATACAGTGTCCTACAGCTAGCCCATCCCCCATGTATAACAATACAGTGTCCTACAGCTAGCCCATCCCTCATGTATCAGCTAGCCCATCCCCCATGTATCAGCTAGGCCATCCCCCATGTATCAGCTAGCCCATCCCCCATGTATCACAATACAGTGTCCTACAGCTAGCCCATCCCTCATGTATCACAATACAGTGTCTATAGCTAGCCCATCCCTCATGTATCACAATACAGTGTCCTATAGCTAGCCCATCCCCCATGTATCAGCTAGGCCATCCCCCATGTATCAGCTAGCCCATCCCCCATGTATCACAATACAGTGTCCTACAGCTATCCCATCCCCCATGTATCACAATACAGTGTCCTACAGCTAGCCCATCCCCCATGTATCACAATACAGTGTCCTACAGCTAGCCCATCCCCCATGTATCACAATACAGTGTCTACAGCTAGCCCATCCCCCATGTATCACAATAAGGTGTCCTACAGCTAGCCCATCCCTCATGTATCACAATACAGTGTCCTACAGCTAGCCCATCCCCCATGTGTCACAATACAGTGTCCTACAGCTAGCCCATCCCCCATGTATCACAATACAGTGTCCTACAGCTAGCCCATCCCCCATGTATCAGCTAGCCCATCCCCCATGTATCACAATACAGTGTCCTACAGCTAGCCCATCCCCCATGTATCACAATACAGTGTCTACAGCTAGCCCAAATCAAATCAAATCAAATGTATTTATATAGCCCTTCGTACATCAGCTGATATCTCAAAGTGCTGTACAGAAACCCAGCCTAAAACCCCAAACAGCAAGCAATGCAGGTGTAGAAGCACGGGGGCTAGGAAGAACTCCCTAGAAAGGCCAATACCTAGGAAGAAACCTAGAGAGGAACCAGGCTATGTGGGGTGGCCAGTCCTCTTCTGGCTGTGCCGGGTGGAGATTATAACAGAACATGGCCAAGATGTTCAAATGTTTATAAATGACCAGCATGGTCGAATAATAATAAGGCAGAACAGTTGAAACTGGAGCAGCAGCACAGTCAGGTGGAAGTTGAAACTGGAGCAGCAGCATGGCCAGGTGGACTGGGGACAGCAAGGAGTCATCATGTCAGGTAGTCCTGGGGCATGGTCCTAGGGCTCAGGTCAGTTGAAACTGGAACAGCAGCATGGCCAGGTGGACTGGGGACAGCAAGGAGTCATCATGTCAGGTAGTCCTGGGGCATGGTCCTAGGGCTCAGGTCCTCCGAGAGAGAGAAAGAAAGAGAGAAGGAGAGAATTAGAGAACGCACACTTAGATTCACACAGGACACCGAATAGGACAGGAGAAGTACTCCAGATATAACAAACTGACCCCAGCCCCCCGACACATAAACTACTGCAGCATAAATACTGGAGGCTGAGACAGGAGGGGTCAGGAGACACTGTGGCCCCATCCGAGGACACCCCCGGACAGGGCCAAACAGCCCATCCCCCATGTATCACAATACAGTGTCCTACAGCTAGCCCATCCCCCATGTATCAGCTAGCCCATCCCCCATGTATCACAATACAGTGTCCTACAGCTAGCCCATCCCCCATGTGTCACAATACAGTGTCCTACAGCTAGCCCATCCCCCATGTATCACAATACAGTGTCCTACAGCTAGCCCATCCCCCATGTATCACAATACAGTGTCCTACAGCTAGCCCATCCCCCATGTATCACAATACAGTGTCCTACAGCTAGCCCATCCCCCATGTATCACAATACAGTGTCCTACAGCTAGCCCATCCCCCATGTATCACAATACAGTGTCCTACATCTAGCCCATCCCCCATGTATCACAATACAGTGTCTACAGCTAGCCCATCCCCCATGTATCAGCTAGCCCATCCCTCATGTATCACAATACAGTGTCCTACAGCTAGCCTATCCCCCATGTATCAGCTAGCCCATCCCCCATGTATCACAATACAGTGTCCTACAGCTAGCCCATCCCCCATGTATCAGCTAGCCCATCCCCCATGTATCACAATACAGTGTCCTACAGCTAGCCCATCCCCCATGTATCACAATACAGTGTCCTACAGCTAGCCCATCCCCCATGTATCTCAATAAGGTGTCCTACAGCTAGCCCATCCCCCATGTATCACAATACAGTGTCCTACAGCTAGCCCATCCCCCATGTATCACAATACAGTGTCCTACAGCTAGCCCATCCCCCATGTATCTCAATAAGGTGTCCTACAGCTAGCCCATCCCCCATGTATCACAATACAGTGTCTACAGCTAGCCCATCCCCCATGTATCAGCTAGCCCATCCCCCATGTATCACAATACAGTGTCTACAGCTAGCCCATCCCTCATGTATCACAATACAGTGTCTACAGCTAGCCCATCCCCCATGTATCACAATACAGTGTCCTATAGCTAGCCCATCCCCCGTGTATCAGCTAGCCCATCCCCCATGTATCACAATACAGTGTCCTACAGCTAGCCCATCCCCCATGTATCACAATACAGTGTCCTACAGCTAGCCCATCCCCCATGTATCACAATACAGTGTCCTACAGCTATCCTGAAGCTAATGCCACAAGTTATACAGCTGATCCTTCATGTGGTTGGTATCCAAGCTGTGTATGAGACGGGCGAGCAGGTTTACAGACGTATTCCTAGTGTGTCTGTGTGTGTGTGTGTGTGTGCATGTTGACCCTGTGAGAATTGAAGCAGAGGAGGAGAGGTGTAGATCAGTTCAGCTGGTACCCTGCCAGGGGGTGCAGACCCTGCAAGGCTGGCAAGTAGTGCACTATGTAGGGAATAGGGTGCCATTTGGGATGCAGGCAAGAGATCATTACACTGTGTCCTGTACCCAGCCTGTACCCACTGCTACCCAGCCTCTCTCTGTCCTGTACCCAGCCTGTACCCACTGCTACCCAGCCTCTCTCTGTCCTGTACCCAGCCTGTAACCACTGCTACCCAGCCTCTCTCTGTCCTGTACCCAGCCTGTAACTACTGCTACCCAGCCTCTCTCTGTCCTGTACCCAGCCTGTACCCACTGCTACCCAGTCTCTCTCTGTCCTGTACCCAGCCTGTACCCATTTCTACCCATTCTCTCTCTGTCCTGTACCCAGCCTGTACGCACTGCTACCCAGCCTCTCTCTGTCCTGTACCCAGCCTGTACCCACTGCTACCCAGCCTCTCTCTGTCCTGTTCCCAGCCTGTACCCACTGCTACCCAGCCTCTCTCTGTCCTGTACCCAGCCTGTACCCACTGCTACCCAGCCTCTCTCTGTCCTGTACCCAGCCTGTACCCACTGCTACCCAGCCTCTCTCTGTCCTGTACCCAGCCTGTACCCACTGCTACCCAGCCTCTCTCTGTCCTGTACCCAGCCTGTACCCACTGCTACCCAGCCTCTCTCTGTCCTGTACCCAGCCTGTACCCACTGCTACCCAGCCTCTCTCTGTCCTGTACCCAGCCTGTACCCACTGCTACCCAGCCTCTCTCTGTCCTGTACCCAGCCTGTAACCACTGCTACCCAGCCTCTCTCTGTCCTGTACCCAGCCTGTAACTACTGCTACCCAGCCTCTCTCTGTCCTGTACCCAGCCTGTACCCACTGCTATCCAGTCTCTCTCTGTCCTGTACCCAGCCTGTACCCACTTCTACCCATTCTCTCTCTGTCCTGTACCCAGCCTGTACCCACTGCTACCCAGCCTCTCTCTGTCCTGTACCCAGCCTATACCCACTGCTACCCAGCCTCTCTCTGTCCTGTTCCCAGCCTGTACCCACTGCTACCCAGCCTCTCTCTGTCCTGTACCCAGCCTGTACCCACTGCTACCCAGCCTCTCTCTGTCCTGTACCCAGCCTGTACCCACTGCTACCCAGCCTCTCTCTGTCCTGTACCCAGCCTGTACCCACTGCTACCCAGCCTCTCTCTGTCCTGTACCCAGCCTGTACCCACTGCTACCCAGCCTCTCTCTGTCCTGTACCCAGCCTGTACACACTGTTACCCAGCCGTATCCCTGACTGTATCCCTGACATAAACCATGCCTGCCTCAAAGGCTCTGTTCAAAGGCTCATGTGTTTGTGAGGAGAGAAGAAGAAGTGAGGGTCAGGGGACAGCTGTAAATGGAAGGTTCTGTCAGCTGTACCTGGAAGGTTCTGTCAGCTGTACCTGGAAGGTTCTGTCAGCTGTAAATGGAAGGTTCTGTCAGCTGTACCTGGAAGGTTCTGTCAGCTGTACCTGGAAGGTTCTGTCAGCTGTACCTGGAAGGTTCTGTCAGCTGTACCTGGAAGGTTCTGTCAGCTGTACCTGGAAGGTTCTGTCAGCTGTACCTGGAAGGTTCTGTCAGCTGTACCTGGAAGGTTCTGTCAGCTGTACCTGGAAGGTTCTGTCTGCTGGAACTGGAAGGTTCTGTCAGCTGGAACTGGAAGGTTCTGTCAGCTGTACCTGGAAGGTTCTGTCAGCTGTACCTGGAAGGTTCTGTCAGCTGTACCTGGAAGGTTCTGTCAGCTGTACCTGGAAGGTTCTGTCTGCTGGAACTGGAAGGTTCTGTCAGCTGTACCTGGAAGGTTCTGTCAGCTGTACCTGGAAGGTTCCTTCCAGCTGTACCTGGAAGGATCTGTCAGCTGTACCTGGAAGGTTCTGTCAGCTGTACCTGGAAGGTTCTGTCAGCTGTACCTGGAAGGTTCTGTCAGCTGTACCTGGAAGGTTCTGTCAGCTGTACCTGGAAGGTTCTGTCAGCTGTACCTGGAAGGTTCTGTCAGCTGTACCTGGAAGGTTCTGTCAGCTGTAACTGGAAGGTTCTGTCAGCTGTACCTGGAAGGTTCTGTCAGCTGTACCTGGAAGGTTCTGTCAGCTGTACCTGGAAGGTTCTGTCAGCTGTACCTGGAAGGTTCTGTCAGCTGTACCTGGAAGGTTCTGTCAGCTGTACCTGGAAGGTTCTGTCAGCTGGAACTGGAAGGTTCTGTCAGCTGTACCTGGAAGGTTCTGTCAGCTGTACCTGGAAGGTTCTGTCAGCTGTACCTGGAAGGTTCTGTCAGCTGTACCTGGAAGGTTCTGTCAGCTGTACCTGGAAGGTTCTGTCTGCTGGAACTGGAAGGTTCTGTCAGCTGTACCTGGAAGGTTCTGTCAGCTGTACCTGGAAGGTTCTGTCAGCTGTACCTGGAAGGTTCTGTCAGCTGTACCTGGAAGAACCAAGAATGTTGTATTTTCATCTGTTTGAAGCTGGTGTCCAAAACCACAAGTAAAAGATACAATAACTACACTTCAGAACAGGAAGAATAGAAATAGCGCACATAGAACAGATCTACCGCTTCTTAGACTTGCTTTCAATGCGAATGACGGATCTATAACTCCCAGTTCTGTGCATTTGGCCGGGTCGCTCCTAAAAGTGACATATAGCAGCATACAGTCGTCCAATTGTATAAAAAGAGGGAAGGTATATTTTTCTGACTTCACTGGAAAGTTATGAAAGGTTACATTTGCCTTCGTATAAATCTGTCTAAACGTGTCCTTACCAATGAGAAGTGTCTTTTTGACGTTGTGGATGTTACTATTAAAGTGTCCTGTCTGTGTTTCTCTTTAGGTATAGTATTTTCCACGCTGGTGTTTGGCCCAGCCTGTGGCTTCATATTAGGATCCCTCTGCACCAAAGTCTATGTGGACGCTGTCTTCATCGACACAAGTCAGTACCTGTTACCTAGTAATATGTCCAGAGTTGGTGTCAATTCTACATCAATTCCAGTCAATTCCAAAAGGAGACCAAATTCCAAATGTTCCCAATTGAAAAAGTGTTGAATAGAATTGGAATAGGAATTTCAGTGTACTTCCTAATATTGACTGGAATTTAAATGGAATTGATCCCAACCCTGACCATTTCTTTAATACAGTAATGTGGCATTGTACTGCGATGTCTTGATCATTTGAAGTATATGGAAGTGATCCCTGTGTCAAAACATGTTTAACACACATGCAAGCATAGCCTACTGGGTATCTCTCCCATTCAGACAACAATATGGTACAATATACACTAGAACTTCTGGCTGCATTCTCCACCATATGTAGCACTGTGTCTCTCTTTTCCTTGGTTTCTACTGCTGTGTGACAAAAACAGTGTTATATTTCTTCCTCCTGGAGTCTCTGCTGTGTATATATATAATCTTTGTTCCGTCTGGAGTCTCTACTGTGTATATATATAATCTTTGTTCCCCCTGGAGTCTCTACTGTGTATATATATAATCTTTGTTCCCCCTGGAGTCTCTACTGTATATATATATAATCTTTGTTCCCTCTGGAGTTTCTACTGTGTATATATATAATCTTTGTTCCCCCTGGAGTCTCTACTGTATATATATATAATCTTTGTTCCCTCTGGAGTTTCTACTGTATATATATATAATCTTTGTTCCCTCTGGAGTTTCTACTGTGTATATATATAATCTTTGTTCCGTCTGGAGTCTCTACTGTGTATATATATAATCTTTGTTCCCCCTGGAGTCTCTACTGTATATATATATAATCTTTGTTCCCTCTGGAGTTTCTACTGTGTATATATATAATCTTTGTTCCCTCTGGAGTCTCTACTGTGTATATATATAATCTTTGTTCCCCCTGGAGTCTCTACTGTATATATATATAATCTTTGTTCCCTCTGGAGTTTCTACTGTGTATATATATAATCTTTGTTCCCTCTGGAGTCTCTGCTGTATATATATATAATCTTTGTTCCCCCTGGAGTCTGCTGTGTAATATATAATCATATGTGTATATATATATATAATCATATAGTCATTTAGCAGACGCTCTTATCTAGAGTGACTTACAGTTAGTGCATTCATTTTAAGATAGCTGGGTGGGAAACCACATATCAGAGGCATAGTAGGTACACTTTTCCTTAATAAAGTAGGGGTGGGAGGGCCAAGAGAACTGAGGTGGCAGAACGGAGTGCTCGGGTTGGGGTGTACGGTTTGACCATAGCCTGAAGGTAGGGAGGGACAGTTCCTCTTGCTGTTCTGTAGGTAAGCACTATGGTCTTGTAGTGGATGGGTTGGGGTGTACGGTTTGACCATAGCCTGAAGGTAGGGAGGGACAGTTCCTCTCGCTGTTCTGTAGGTAAGCACTATGGTCTTGTAGTGGATGGGTTGGGGTGTACGGTTTGACCATAGCCTAAAGGTAGGGAGGGGCAGTTCCTCTTGCTGTTCTGTAGGTAAGCACCATGGTCTTGTCGTGGATGGGTTGGGGTGTAGGGTTTGACCATAGCCTGAAGGTAGGGAGGGGCAGTTCCTCTTGCTGTTCTGTAGGTAAGCACTATGGTCTTGTAGTGGATGGGTTGGGGTGTACGGTTTGACCATAGCCTAAAGGTAGGGAGGGGCAGTTCCTCTTGCTGTTCTGTAGGTAAGCACTATGGTCTTGTAGTGGATGGGTTGGGGTGTAGGGTTTGATCATAGCCTGAAGGTAGGGAGGGACAGTTCCTCTTGCTGTTCTGTAGGTAAGCACTATGGTCTTGTAGTGGATGGGTTGGGGTGTACGGTTTGACCATAGCCTAAAGGTAGGGAGGGGCAGTTCCTCTTGCTGTTCTGTAGGTAAGCACTATGGTCTTGTAGTGGATGGGTTGGGGTGTACGGTTTGACCATAGCCTAAAGGTAGGGAGGGGCAGTTCCTCTTGCTGTTCTGTAGGTAAGCACTATGGTCTTGTAGTGGATGGGTTGGGGTGTAGGGTTTGATCATAGCCTGAAGGTAGGGAGGGACAGTTCCTCTTGCTGTTCTGTAGGTAAGCACTATGGTCTTGTAGTGGATGGGTTGGGGTGTAGGGTTTGACCATAGCCTGAAGGTAGGGAGGGACAGTTCCTCTTGCTGTTCTGTAGGTAAGCACCATGGTCTTGTAGTGGATGCGAGCGTCAACTGGAATTCTGGATAAGTTGCAGGGGTTTGATGGCAAAAGCGAGCAGCCCAGCCAACAGCGAGTTGCAGTAGTCCAGAAGGGAGATGACACGTTCGTGGATTAGGACCTGCGCCACTTCCTGTGTGAGGGGGGGTCGTACTCTACGGATGTTGTACAGCATGAATCTGCAGGAGTCACTGCTTCGATGTTTGCAGAGAATGACAGGGTGTTGTCCAGGGTCACGCCAAGGTTCTTTGCACTCTGGGAGGGTGACAGTGTGGAGTTGTCAACCATGATGGAGAGGTCTTTGAGTGGACAGGCCTTCTCTGGGATGAAGAGCAGCTCTGTCTTGTCAAGGTTGAGCTTGAGGTGGTGGGCCGACATCCAAGCTGAGATATCTGCCAGGCACGCAGAGATGCGTGTTGCCACCTGGGTGTCAGAAGGGGGAAGGAGAAAAGTAGTTGAGTGTCATCTTCATAGCAGTGAAATGAGCTGAGTGACTTGGTATATAGAGAGGAGAGGTCCATCCTCATAGCAGTGATAGGAGAGACCATGTGAGTATATGACAGAGCTGAGTGACTTGGTCTATAGCGAGAAGAGGAGAGGTCCATCCTCATAGCAGTGATAGGAGAGACCATGTGAGGATATGACAGAGCTAAGTGACTTGGTCTATAGAGAGAAGAGGGAGAGGTCCATCCTCATAGCAGTGATATGAGAGACCATGTGAGGATATGACAGAGCTGAGTGACTTGGTCTATAGAGAGAAGAGGAGAGGTCCATCCTCATAGCAGTGATAGGAGAGACCATGTGAGGATATGACCAGTGACTTGGTCTATAGAGAGAAGAGGAGAGGGCCTAGAACCGAGCCCTGGGGGACACTAGTAGTGAGAGTACGTGGTGCAGACATAGATCCTCTCCACGTCACCTGGTAGGAATGTAGAGAGGATCCACGTCACCTGGTAGGAGCGTAGAGAGGATCCACATCACCTGGTAGGAGCGTAGAGGATCCACATCACCTGGTAGGAGCATAGAGAGGATCCATGTCACCTGGTAGGAACGTAGAGAGGATCCACGTCACCTGGTAGGAGCGTAGAGAGGATCCATGTCACCTGGTAGGAACGTAGAAAGGATCCACGTCACCTGGTAGGAGCGTAGAGAGGATCCACATCACCTGGTAGGAACGTAGAGAGGATCCACGTCACCTGGTAGGAGCTTAGAGAGGATCCACGTCACCTGGTAGGAACGTAGAGAGGATCCACGTCACCTGGTAGGAGCGTAGAGAGGATCCATGTCACCTGGTAGGAGCGTAGAGAGGATCCACGTCACCTGGTAGGAGCGTAGAGGATCCATGTCACCTGGTAGGAATGCAAAAAGGATCCACGTCACCTGGTAGGAGCATAGAGAGGATCCACGTCACCTGGTAGGAGCGTAGAGAGGATCCATGTCACCTGGTAGGAACGTAGAAAGGATCCACGTCACCTGGTAGGAGCGTAGAGAGGATCCACGACACCTGGTAGGAGCGTAGAGATGATCCACGTCACCTGGTAGGAACATAGCGTGGATCCCCCCTGGTATCCCTACTGTGTTATATGCCCCCCCTGGTATCCCTACTGTGTTATATGCCCCCCCCCTGGTATCCCTACTGTGTTATATGCCCCCCTGGTATCCCTACTGTGTTATATGTGTTCCACTGGTATCCCTACTGTGTTATATGTGTTCCCCCTGGTATCCCTACTGTGTTATATGTGTTCCCCCTGGTATCCCTACTGTGTTATATGTCCCCCCTGGTATCCCTACGGTGTTATATGTGTTCCCCCTGGTATCCCTACTGTGTTATATGTGTTCCCCCTGGTATCCCTACTGTGTTATATGTGTTCCCCCTGGTATCCCTACTGTGTTATATGTGTTCCCCCTGGTATCCCTACTGTGTTATATGCCCCCCCCTGGTATCCGTGTTTAACCTGGTATCCTGACTGTGTTATATTAACCTGGTATCCTGACTGTGTTATATTAACCTGGTATCCTGACTGTGTTATATTAACCTGGTATCCTGACTGTGTTATAATAACCTGGTATCCTGACTGTGTTATATTAACCTGGTATCCTGACTGTGTTATATTAACCTGGTATCCTGACTGTGTTATATGTCCCCCCCTGGTGTCACTACTGTGTTATATGTCCCCCGCTGGTATCCCTACTGTGTTATATGTGTTTAACCTGGTATCCCTACAGTGTTATATGTGTTCCCCCTGGTATCCCTACTGTGTTATATGTGTTCCCCCCCCCTGGTATCCCTACTGTATTATATGTGTTCCCCCTGGTATCCCTACTGTGTTATATGAGTTCCCCCCCCCTGGTATCCCTACTGTGTTATATGTGTTTAACCTGGTATCCCTACTGTGTTATATGACCCCCCTGGTATCCCTACTGTGTTATATGACCCCCCCTGGTATCCCTACTATGTTATATGTGTTCCCCCTGGTATCCCTACTGTGTTATATGTGTTCCCCCTGGTATCCCTACTGTGTTATATGCCCCCCCCCCGGTATCCGTGTTTAACCTGGTATCCTGACCGTGTTATATTAACCTGGTATCCTGACTGTGTTACATGTGTTTAACATGGTATCCTGACTGTGTTATATTAACCTGGTATCCTGACTGTGTTATATGTGTTTAACCTGGTATCCTTACTGTGTTATATGTGTTCCCCCTGGTATCCCTACTGTGTTATATGACCCCCCCCCCCCCCTCTGGTATCCCTACTGTGTTATATGTGTTCTCCCTGGTATACCTACTGTGTTATATGTGTTTAACCTGGTATCCTGACTGTTATATGTGTTTAACCTGGTATCCTGACTGTGTTATATTAACCTGGTATCCTGACTGTGTTATATTAACCTGGTATCCTGACTGTGTTATATGTGTTTAACCTGGTATCCTGACTGTTATATGTGTTTAACCTGGTATCCTGACTGTGTTATATTAACCTGGTATCCTGACTGTGTTATATTAACCTGGTATCCTGACTGTGTTATATGTGTTTAACCTGGTATCCTGACTGTTATATGTGTTTAACCTGGTATCCTGACTGTGTTATATGTGTTTAACCTGGTATCCTGACTGTGTTATATGTGTTTAACCTGGTATCCTGACTGTTATATGTGTTTAACCTGGTATCCTGACTGTGTTATATTAACCTGGTATCCTGACTGTGTTATATGTGTTTAACCTGGTATCCTGACTGTGTTATATGTGTTTAACCTGGTATCCTGACTGTGTTATATTAATATCCTGACTGTGTTATATTAACCTGGTATCCTGACTGTGTTTTTTGTGTTTAACCTGGTATCCTGACTGTGTTATATTAATATCCTGACTGTGTTATATTAACCTGGTATCCTGACTGTGTTTTTTGTGTTTAACCTGGTATCCTGACTGTGTTTTTTGTGTTTAACCTGGTATCCTGACTGTGTTATATTAATATCTTGACTGTGTTGTATTAACCTGGTATCCTGACTGTGTTATATGTGTTTAACCTGGTGTTTTCTACCTGTGTTGCCAGGTAAGCTGGACATCGGCCCTGACGACCCCAGGTGGATTGGTGCGTGGTGGGGTGGCTTCTTGCTCTGCGGTGCCTTACTCTTCACCTCCTCCCTCTTCATGTTCGGCTTCCCCCAGTCCCTGAATGAGCAGGATGTGGACAGTGGGGGGGAGAGTGAACAGGCCATGTTGCCCCCCTCCCTGTCCAGGGATTACGAGGGTAACAAGCCCACTAATGGGGTGATCCATGGCTTCCAGGCCAATAGTGGACTGACCTGCTGCGAGCACATGAGAGGTGAGATCTACTGTCATATAATAATATGGTAATGTCAGCGATGTTGGTCAGGGGAGAGGTCTGCTTCTCTGTTTATTAACAGACTGGTGTTAATGGATACGGTACACATGTCAAATACATACAAGATATTATGTTGTGATGTACACAGTTTCAATCACCCCCCACCCCTTTACAGTCATCCCCAAGGTGACCAAGCACCTCCTGTCCAACCCTGTGTTTACCTGCATCTCGCTGGCAGCCTGTATGGAGATCGCTGTGGTTGCAGGCTTCGCCACCTTCCTAGGGAAGTACATGGAGCAGCAGTTCAACCTCACCACTTCCTCAGCCAATCAGCTGCTAGGTGATAATGCTAATCACTACATCCAAACCAGAGCATAATAAAACATGGGACTTCTATAGTGGTTTTCAATGACCCTGTGGCCTTTCCTTTCTTCCTTCACAGTGTTTGTTATTGGCCCCTTCTCACACACACTCCTCTCTGTCCTCTGTCTCTCCCTAACCCTGGTCCTAACACTGTTCTCTGTCTCTCCATAACCCTGGTCCTAACACTGTCCTCTGTCTCTCCCTAACACTGTCCTCTGTCTCTCCCTAACCCTGGTCCTAACACTGTCCTTCCAACCATAACCCCTGTCCTCTGTCTCTCCCTAACCCTAGTCCTAACACTGTCCTCTGTCTCGCCCTACCCCTGGTCCTAACACTGTCCTCTGTCTCTCCCTAACCCTGGTCCTAACACTGTACTTCCAACCATAATCCCTGTCCTCTGTCTCTCCCTAACCCTGGTCCTAACACTGTCCTCTATCCTTCCAACCATAACCCCTGTCCTCTGTCTCTCCCTAACCCTGGTCCTAACACTGTCCTCAGTCTCTCCCTAACCCTGGTCCTAACACTGTACTTCCAACCATAACCCCTGTCCTATGTCTCTCCCTAACCCTGGTCCTAACACTGTCCTCTGTCTCTCCCTAACCCTGGTCCCAACACTGTCCTCTGTCTCTCCCTAACCCTGGTCCTAACACTGTCCTCTGTCTCTCCCTAACCCTGGTCCTAACACTATCCTTCCAACCATAACCCCTGTCCTCTGTCTCTCCCTAACCTTGGTCCTAACACTGTCATCTGTCTCTCCCTAACCCTGGTCCTAACACTGTCCTCTATCCTTCCAACCATAACCCCTGTCCTCTGTCTCTCCCTAACCCTGGTCCTAACACTGTCCTCTGTCTCTCCCTAACCCTGGTCCTAACACTGTCCTCTATCCTTCCGACCATAACCCCTGTCCTCTGTCTCTCCCTAACCCTGGTCCTAACACTGTCCTCTTGTCTCTCCCTAACCCTGGTCCTAACACTGTCCTCTGTCTCTCCCTAACCCTGGTCCTAACACTGTCCTCTGTCTCTCCCTAACCCTGATCCTAACACTGTCCTCTATCCTTCCAACCATAACCCCTGTCCTCTGTCTCTCCCTAACCCTGGTCCTAACACTGTCCTCTGTCTCTCCCTAACCCTGATCCTAACACTGTCCTCTATCCTTCCGACCATAACCCCTGTCCTCTGTCTCTCCCTAACCCTGGTCCTAACACTGTCCTCTGTCTCTCCCTAACCCTGGTCCTAACACTGTCCTCTATCCTTCCAACCATAACCCCTGTCCTCTGTCTCTCCCTAACCCTGGTCCTAACACTGTCCTCTATCCTTCCAACCATAACCCCTGTCCTCTGTCTCTCCCTAACCCTGGTCCTAACACTGTCCTCTGTCTCTCCCTAACCCTGGTCCTAACACTGTCCTCTATCCTTCCAACCATAACCCCTGTCCTCTGTCTCTCCCTAACCCTGGTCCTAACACTGTCCTCTCGCTCTCCCTAACCCATGTCCTAACACTGTCCTCTATCCTTCTGACCATAACCCCTGTCCTCTGTCTCTCCCTAACCCTGGTCCTAACACTGTCCTCTATCCTTCCAACCATAACCCCTGTCCTCTGTCTCTCCCTAACCCTGGTCCTAACACTGTCCTCTATCCTTCCGACCATAACCCCTGTCCTCTGTCTCTCCCTAACCCTGGTCCTAACACTGTCCTCTGTCTCTCCCTAACCCTGGTCCTAACACTGTCCTCTATCCTTCCAACCATAACCCCTGTCCTCTGTCTCTCCCTAACCCTGGTCCTAACACTGTCCTCTGTCTCTCCCTAACCCATGTCCTAACACTGTCCTCTATCCTTCCAACCATAACCCCTGTCCTCTGTCTCTCCCTAACCCTGGTCCTAACACTGTCCTCTGTCTCTCCCTAACCCATGTCCTAACACGGTCCTCTATCCTTCCAACCATAACCCCTGTCCTCTGTCTCTCCCTAACCCTGGTCCTAACACTGTCCTCTGTCTCTCCCTAACCCATGTCCTAACACTGTCCTCTATCCTTCCAACCATAACCCCTGTCCTCTGTCTCTCCCTAACCCTGGTCCTAACACTGTCCTCTGTCTCTCCCTAACCCTGATCCTAACACTGTCCTCTATCCTTCCAACCGTAACCCCTGTCCTCTGTCTCTGCCTAACCCTGGTCCTAACACTGTCCTCTGTCTCTCCCTAACCCTGATCCTAACACTGTCCTCTATCCTTCCAACCATAACCCCTGTCCTCTGTCTCTCCCTAACCCTGGTCCTAACACTGTCCTCTGTCTCTCCCTAACCCTGGTCCTAACACTGTCCTCTATCCTTCCAACCATAACCCCTGTCCTCTGTCTCTCCCTAACCCTGGTCCTAACACTGTCCTCTATCCTTCCAACCATAACCCCTGTCCTCTGTCTCTCCCTAACCCTGGTCCTAACACTGTCCTCTGTCTCTCCCTAACCCTGGTCCTAACACTGTCCTCTATCCTTCCAACCATAACCCCTGTCCTCTGTCTCTCCCTAACCCTGGTCCTAACACTGTCCTCTCGCTCTCCCTAACCCATGTCCTAACACTGTCCTCTATCCTTCTGACCATAACCCCTGTCCTCTGTCTCTCCCTAACCCTGGTCCTAACACTGTCCTCTATCCTTCCAACCATAACCCCTGTCCTCTGTCTCTCCCTAACCCTGGTCCTAACACTGTCCTCTATCCTTCCAACCATAACCCCTGTCCTCTGTCTCTCCCTAACCCTGGTCCTAACACTGTCCTCTATCCTTCCAACCATAACCCCTGTCCTCTGTCTCTCCCTAACCCTGGTCCTAACACTGTCCTCTATCCTTCCAACCATAACCCCTGTCCTCTCCCTCCCTCCCTCCCTCCCTTCCTCCATAGGTATGACAGCCATTCCGTGTGCGTGTCTGGGTATCTTCCTGGGTGGTCTCTTGGTGAAGAAGTTAGACCTGTCAGCGTTAGGGGCCATCCGTATGGCCATGGGTGTCAACCTCGTCTCCACCGCCTGTTACGTCTCCTTCCTCTTCCTCGGCTGTGACACCGGCCCTGTCGCCGGGGTGACTGTCGCCTACGGCAACGCGTGAGTAGCCTACTGTATCACTGTTAACGCGTTCAACAATGTTACCAAGTTGTTCCTCACCTCTAATAACATTTTATTGGCCTCATGTGCAGAATACAAAAGGTGTAGATTTACAGTGAAATGCTTACTTACGAGCCCATTCCCAACAGGACACTTAAAAATTAAGACAAATATTTTCTACATATAAAAGGAAATAGTAAAACTATTTAAAAAAAATAAGATGATTATGACTATATACAGGGAGGTAATAACATGGTTATATACAGGGAGGTAATAACATGGCTATATACAGGGAGGTAATAACATGGTTATATACAGGGAGGTAATAACATGGTTATATACAGGGAGTACCAGGTAATAACATGGCTATATACAGGGAGGTAATAACATGGTTATATACAGGAAGTACCAGGTAATAACATGGTTATATACAGGGAGGTAATAACATGGTTATATACAGGGAGGTAATAACATGGTTATATACAGGGAGTACCAGGTAATAACATGGCTATATACAGGAAGTACCAGGTAATAAAATGGTTATATACAGGGAGGTAATAACATGGTTATATACAGGGAGGTAATAACATGGTTATATACAGGGAGTACCAGGTAATAACATGGTTATATACAGGGAGGTAATAACATGGCCATATACAGGGAGTACCAGGTAATAACATGGTTATATACAGGGAGTACCAGGTAATAACATGGTTATATACAGGGAGTACCAGGTAATAACATGGTTATATACAGGGAGTACCAGGTAATAAAATGGTTATATACAGGGAGTACCAGGTAATAACATGGTTATATACAGGGAGTACCAGGTAATAACATGGTTATATACAGGGAGGTAATAACATGGCCATATACAGGGAGTACCAGGTAATAACATGGTTATATACAGGGAGTACCAGGTAATAACATGGTTATATACAGGGAGGTAATAACATGGTTATATACAGGGAGGTAATAACATGGCTATATACAGGGAGGTAATAACATGGTTATATACAGGGAGGTAATAACATGGCTATATACAGGGAGTACCAGGTAATAACATGGCTATATACAGGAAGTACCAGGTAATAACATGGCTATATACAGGGAGTACCAGGTAATAACATGGTTATATACAGGGAGGTAATAACATGGTTATATACAGGGAGTACCAGGTAATAACATGGCTATATACAGGATGTACCAGGTAATAAAATGGTTATATACAGGGAGGTAATAACATGGTTATATACAGGGAGTACCAGGTAATAACATGGTTATATACAGGGAGGTAATAACATGGCCATATACAGGGAGTACCAGGTAATAACATGGTTATATACAGGGAGTACCAGGTAATAACATGGTTATATACAGGGAGTACCAGGTAATAACATGGTTATATACAGGGAGTACCAGGTAATAAAATGGTTATATACAGGGAGTACCAGGTAATAACATGGTTATATACAGGGAGTACCAGGTAATAACATGGTTATATACAGGGAGGTAATAACATGGCCATATACAGGGAGTACCAGGTAATAACATGGTTATATACAGGGAGTACCAGGTAATAACATGGTTATATACAGGGAGGTAATAACATGGTTATATACAGGGAGGTAATAACATGGTTATATACAGGGAGGTAATAACATGGCTATATACAGGGAGTACCAGGTAATAACATGGCTATATACAGGGAGGTAATAACATGGTTATATACAGGGAGGTAATAACATGGTTATATACAGGGAGTACCAGGTAATAACATGGCTATATACAGGGAGTACCAGGTAATAACACGGCTATATACAGGGAGGTAATAACATGGCTATATACAGGAAGTACCAGGTAACAACATGGCTATATACAGGGAGTACCAGGTAATAACATGGTTATATACAGGGAGGTAATAACATGGCCATATACAGGGAGTACCAGGTAATAACATGACTATATACAGGGAGTACCAGGTAATAACATGGCTATATACAGGGAGTACCAGGTAATAACATGGCTATATACAGGGAGTACCAGGTAATAACATGGTTATATACAGGGAGGTAATAACATGGCCATATACAGGGAGTACCAGGTAATAACATGACTATATATAGGGAGTACCAGGTAATAACATGGCTATATACAGGAAGTACCAGGCAATAACATGGCTATATACAGGGAGTACCAGGTAATAACATGGTTATATACAGGGAGTACCAGGTAATAACATGGCTATATACAGGGAGTACCAGGTAATAACATGGTTATATACAGGGAGTACCAGGTAATAACATGGTTATATACAGGGAGTACCAGGTAATAACATGGCTATATACAGGGAGCCCCAGGTAATAACATGGCTATATACAGGGAGGTAATAACATGGCTATATACAGGGAGTACCAGGTAATAACATGGTTATATACAAGGAGGTAATAACATGGCTATATACAGGGAGTACCAGGTAATAACATGGCTATATACAGGGAGGTAATAACATGGCTATATACAGGGAGTACCAGGTAATAACATGGCTATATACAGGGAGGTAATAACATGGCTATATACAGGGACTACCAGGTAATAACATGGCTATATACAGGGAGTACCAGGTAATAACATGGCTATATACAGGGAGTACCAGGTAATAACATGGTTATATACAGGGAGTACCAGGTAATACCATGATTATATACAGGGAGTACCAGGTAATAACATGGCTATATACAGGGAGTACCAGGTAATAACATGGTTATATACAGGGAGGTAATAACATGGCTATATACAGGGAGTACCAGGTAATAACATGACTATATACAGGGAGTACCAGGTAATAACATGGCTATATACAGGGAGTACCAGGTAATAACATGGTTATATACAGGGAGGTAATAACATGGCTATATACAGGGAGTACCAGGTAATAACATGACTATATACAGGGAGTACCAGGTAATAACATGGCTATATACAGGCAGTACCAGGTAATAACATGGTTATATACAGGGAGGTAATAACATGGTTATATACAGGGAGTACCAGGTAATAACATGGCTATATACAGGATGTACCAGGTAATAAAATGGTTATATACAGGGAGGTAATAACATGGTTATATACAGGGAGTACCAGGTAATAACATGGTTATATACAGGGAGGTAATAACATGGCCATATACAGGGAGTACCAGGTAATAACATGGTTATATACAGGGAGTACCAGGTAATAACATGGTTATATACAGGGAGTACCAGGTAATAACATGGTTATATACAGGGAGTACCAGGTAATAAAATGGTTATATACAGGGAGTACCAGGTAATAACATGGTTATATACAGGGAGTACCAGGTAATAACATGGTTATATACAGGGAGGTAATAACATGGCCATATACAGGGAGTACCAGGTAATAACATGGTTATATACAGGGAGTACCAGGTAATAACATGGTTATATACAGGGAGGTAATAACATGGTTATATACAGGGAGGTAATAACATGGTTATATACAGGGAGGTAATAACATGGCTATATACAGGGAGTACCAGGTAATAACATGGCTATATACAGGGAGGTAATAACATGGTTATATACAGGGAGGTAATAACATGGTTATATACAGGGAGTACCAGGTAATAACATGGCTATATACAGGGAGTACCAGGTAATAACACGGCTATATACAGGGAGGTAATAACATGGCTATATACAGGAAGTACCAGGTAACAACATGGCTATATACAGGGAGTACCAGGTAATAACATGGTTATATACAGGGAGGTAATAACATGGCCATATACAGGGAGTACCAGGTAATAACATGACTATATACAGGGAGTACCAGGTAATTACATGGCTATATACAGGGAGTACCAGGTAATAACATGGCTATATACAGGGAGTACCAGGTAATAACATGGTTATATACAGGGAGGTAATAACATGGCCATATACAGGGAGTACCAGGTAATAACATGACTATATATAGGGAGTACCAGGTAATAACATGGCTATATACAGGAAGTACCAGGCAATAACATGGCTATATACAGGGAGTACCAGGTAATAACATGGTTATATACAGGGAGTACCAGGTAATAACATGGCTATATACAGGGAGTACCAGGTAATAACATGGTTATATACAGGGAGTACCAGGTAATAACATGGTTATATACAGGGAGTACCAGGTAATAACATGGCTATATACAGGGAGCCCCAGGTAATAACATGGCTATATACAGGGAGGTAATAACATGGCTATATACAGGGAGTACCAGGTAATAACATGGCTATATACAGGGAGGTAATAACATGGCTATATACAGGGAGCCCCAGGTAATAACATGGCTATATACAGGGAGGTAATAACATGGCTATATACAGGGAGTACCAGGTAATAACATGGTTATATACAAGGAGGTAATAACATGGCTATATACAGGGAGTACCAGGTAATAACATGGCTATATACAGGGAGGTAATAACATGGCTATATACAGGGAGTACCAGGTAATAACATGGCTATATACAGGGAGGTAATAACATGGCTATATACAGGGACTACCAGGTAATAACATGGCTATATACAGGGAGTACCAGGTAATAACATGGCTATATACAGGGAGTACCAGGTAATAACATGGTTATATACAGGGAGTACCAGGTAATAACATGGCTATATACAGGGAGTACCAGGTAATAACATGGTTATATACAGGGAGGTAATAACATGGCTATATACAGGGAGTACCAGGTAATAACATGACTATATACAGGGAGTACCAGGTAATAACATGGCTATATACAGGGAGTACCAGGTAATAACATGGTTATATACAGGGAGGTAATAACATGGCTATATACAGGGAGTACCAGGTAATAACATGACTATATACAGGGAGTACCAGGTAATAACATGGCTATATACAGGGAGTACCAGGTAATAACATGGTTATATACAGGGAGGTAATAACATGGCCATATACAGGGAGTACCAGGTAATAACATGACTATATACAGGGAGTACCAGGTAATTACATGGCTATATACAGGGAGTACCAGGTAATAACATGGTTATATACAGGGAGTACCAGGTAATACCATGGTTATATACAGGGAGGTAATAACATGGTTATATACAGGGGTACCTGGTAAGGGGTTAGGGTTAACCCTGCCATATGAGTTCTGTTATACTCACAGACATAATTCAAACAGTTTTAGAAACTTCGGAGTGTTTTCTATCCACCAGTAATAATAATATGCATATATTCCCATCTGGAATATACATATACATCTGAAAGAGTAGGAGGCAGTTTACTCTGGGCACGCCTTTCATCCAAAAGTAAAAATGCTGCCCCCTAGCCCCAACAGGATATACAGGAAGTACCGGGTAATAACATGGCTATATACAGGAAGTACCAGGTAATAACATGGCTATATACAAGTGTGTGTGTGTGTGTGTAATAAATAATCAAGGGGGTCAATGTAAATAGTCAGGGTAGACATTTGATCAAATGTTCAGCAGTATAATGGGAGTAGAAGTTGTTCAGGTGCCTTTTGGTCCCAGACTTGGTGCTCCGGTACCGTTTGCCGTGCAGTAGCATTGATAACAGTCTATATGGCTTGGGTGGCTGGCTCCGGTACCGTTTGCCGTGTGGTAGCAGAGAGAACAGTCTATATGGCTTGGGTGGCTGGCTCCGGTACCGCTTGCCGTGTGGTAGCAGAGAGAACAGTCTATATGGCTTGGGTGGCTGGCTCCGGTACCGCTTGCCGTGTGGTAGCAGAGAGAACAGTCTATATGGCTTGGGTGGCTGGCTCCGGTACCGCTTGCCGTGCGGTAGCATTGAGAACAGTCTATATGGCTTGGGTGGCTGGCTCCGGTACCACTTCCCGTGCGGTAGCATTGAGAACAGTCTATATGGCTTGGGTGGCTGGCTCTGGTACCGCTTGCCGTGCGGCAGCATTGAGAACAGTCTATATGGCTTGGGTGGCTGGCTCCGGTACCGCTTAGCAGAGAGAACAGTCTATATGACTTGGGTGGCTGGCTCCGGTACCACTTGCCGTGCGGCAGCATTGAGAACAGTCTATATGGCTTGGGTGGCTGGCTCCGGTACCGCTTAGCAGAGAGAACAGTCTATATGACTTGGGTGGCTGGCTCCGGTACCGTTTGCCGTGTGGTAGCAGAGAGAACAGTCTATATGGCTTGGGTGGCTGGCTCCGGTACCGTTTGCCGTGCGGTAGCATTGAGAACAGTCTATATGACTTGGGTGGCTGGCTCCGGTACCGCTTAGCAGAGAGAACAGTCTATATGACTTGGGTGGCTGGCTCCGGTACCGTTTGCCGTGTGGTAGCAGAGAGAACAGTCTATATGGCTTGGGTGGCTGGCTCCGGTACCGTTTGCCGTGTGGTAGCAGAGAGAACAGTCTATATGGCTTGGGTAGCTGGCTCCGGTACCGCTTAGCATTGAGAACAGTCTATATGGCTTGGGTGGCTGGCTCCGGTACCGCTTGCCGTGTGGTAGCAGAGAGAACAGTCTATATGGCTTGGGTGGCTGGCTCCGGTACCGCTTGCCATGCGGTAGCATTGAGAACAGTCTATATGGCTTGGGTGGCTGGCTCCGGTACCACTTGCCGTGCGGTAGCATTGATAACAGTCTATATGGCTTGGGTGGCTGGTTCCGGTACCGCTTAGCAGAGAGAACAGTCTATATGACTTGGGTGGCTGGCTCCGGTACCGCTTGCCGTGCGGTAGCATTAATAACAGTCTATATGACTTGGGTGGCTGGCTCTGGTACCGCTTGCCGTGCGGCAGCATTGAGAACAGTCTATATGGCTTGGGTGGCTGGCTCCGGTACCGCTTGCCGTGTGGTAGCAGAGAGAACAGTCTATATGGCTTGGGTGGCTGTCTCCGGTACCGCTTAGCAGAGAGAACAGTCTATATTGCTTGGGTAGCTGGCTCCGGTACCGCTTAGCAGAGAGAACAGTCTATATGGCTTGGGTGGCTGGCTCCGGTACCGCTTGCTGTGCGGTAGCAGAGAGAACAGTCTATATGGCTTGGGTGGCTGGCTCCGGTACCGCTTGCCGTGCGGTAGCAGAGAGAACAGTCGATATGGCTTGGGTGGCTGGAGTCCTTGACCATTTTTAGGGCCTTTCTCTGAAACCGTCTTGTCTAGAGGTCCTGAATGGCAGGGAGTTAGGCCCCAGTGATGTATTGGACACTACCCTGAGTTGCACCTAGTGGTAAGATGCCGAGCAGTTGCTATACCAGGCGGTAATGCAGCCAGTCAAAATGCTGTATAACTGTATAAAGCAGCTGTATAACTTGTTGAGGGTCTGAGGGCCCATGCCACATCTTTTCAGCCTCCTGTGGGGGAAGAGGCATTGATGTGCCCTCTTTCACGACTGCCTTGGTGTGTTTGGACATTGATAGGTCCTTAGTGATGTGGAACCCAAGGAACTTGATGCTCTAGGCCCGCTCCACTACAGCCCCGTCGATGTGAATGGGGACATGTTCGGCCCTCCGTTTGCTGTAGTCCACAATGAGCACCTTTGTCTTGCCCACGTTGAGTGAGAGGTTGTCTTGGCACCACACTGCCAGGTCTCCGACCTCCTCCTCCTCCGGTCATAAAACCACTCCCTTATTATCTCTACCATAGTTAGAAGTTCATAAAGGTTATTGAATAGTGTGGCCTCTATAGATGATAGTGTAGTCTCTATAGATGATAGTGTAGCCTCTATAGATGATAGTGTGGCCTCTATAGATGATAGTGTAGCCTCTATAGATGATAGTGTAGCCTCTATAGATGATAGTGTAGCCTCTATAGATGATAGTGTGGCCTCTATAGATGATAGTGTGGCCTCTATAGATGATAGTGTAGCCTCTATAGATGATAGTGTGGCCTCTATAGATGATAGTGTAGCCTCTATAGATGATAGTGTAGCCTCTATAGATGATAGTGTAATCTCTATAGATGATAGTGTAGCCTCTATAGATGATAGTGTAGCCTCTATAGATGATAGTGTAGCCTCTATAGATGATAGTGTAATCTCTATAGATGATAGTGTAGCCTCTATAGATGATAGTGTGGCCTCTATAGATGATAGTGTAGCCTCTATAGATGAAAGTGTAGCCTCTATAGATGATAGTGTGGCCTCTATAGATGATAGTGTAATCTCTATAGATGATAGTGTAGCCTCTATAGATGATAGTGTAGCCTCTATAGATGATAGTGTAGCCTCTATAGATGATAGTGTAGCCTCTATAGATGATAGTGTAGCCTCTATAGATGATAGTGTAGCCTCTATAAATGACAGATAGTGTAGCCTCTATAGATGATAGTGTAGCCTCTATAGATGATAGTGTAGCCTCTATAGATGATAGTGTAGCCTCTATAGATGATAGTGTAGCCTCTATAGATGATAGTGTAATCTCTATAGATGATAGTGTAGCCTCTATAAATGACAGAAAGTGTAGCCTCTATAAATGATAGTGTAATCTCTATAGATGATAGTGTAGCCTCTATAGATGACAGAAAGTGTAGCCTCTATAAATGGTAGAAAGTGTAGCCTCTATAGATGATAGTGTAGCCTCTATAAATGATAGTGTAGCCTCTATAAATAACAGAAAGTGTAGCCTCTATAAATGATAGTGTAATCTCTATAGATGATAGTGTAGCCTCTATAAATGACAGAAAGTGTAGCCTCTATAAATGATAGTGTAATCTCTATAGATGATAGTGTAGTCTCTATAGATGATAGTGTAGCCTCTATAGATGATAGTGTGGCCTCTATAAATGATAGTGTAGCCTCTATAGATGACAGAAAGTGTAGCCTCTATAAATGATAGTGTAATCTCTATAGATGATAGTGTAGCCTCTATAAATGACAGAAAGTGTAGCCTCTATAAATGATAGTGTAATCTCTATAGATGATAGTGTAGTCTCTATAGATGATAGTGTAGCCTCTATAGATGATAGTGTGGCCTCTATAAATGGTAGTGTAATCTCTATAGATGATAGTGTAGCCTCTATAGATGATAGTGTAGCCTCTATAAATGACAGAAAGTGTAGCCTCTATAAATGATAGTGTAGCCTCTATAGATGATAGTGTAGCCTCTATAGATGATAGTTTAGCCTCTATAAATGACAGAAAGTGTAGCCTCTATAAATGATAGTGTAATCTCTATAGATGATAGTGTAGTCTCTATAGATGATAGTGTAGCCTCTATAGATGATAGTGTGGCCTCTATAAATGGTAGTGTAATCTCTATAGATGATAGTGTAGCCTCTATAGATGATAGTGTAGCCTCTATAGATGACAGAAAGTGTAGCCTCTATAAATGATAGTGTAATCTCTATAGATGATAGTGTAGCCTCTATAGATGATAGTGTAGCCTCTATAGATGATAGTGTGGCCTCTATAAATGGTAGTGTAATCTCTATAGATGATAGTGTAGCCTCTATAGATGATAGTGTATCCTCTATAAATGACAGAAAGTGTAGCCTCTATAAATGATAGTGTAGCCTCTATAGATGATAGTGTAGCCTCTATAGATGATAGTGTAGCCTCTATAGATGATAGTGTAGCCTCTATAGATGATAGTGTGGCCTCTATAGATGATAGTGTGGCCTCTATAGATGATAGTGCAGTCTCTATAGATGATAGTGTAGCCTCTATAAATGATAGTGTAGCCTCTATAGATGATAGTGTAATCTCTATAGATGATAGTGTAGTCTCTATAGATGATAGTGTAGCCTCTATAGATGATAGTGTAGCCTCTATAAATGATAGTGTAGCCTCTATAGATGATAGTGTAGCCTCTATAAATGATAGTGTAGCCTCTATAGATGATAGTGTAATCTCTATAGATGGTAGTGTAGCCTCTATAGATGATAGTGTAGCCTCTATAAATGATAGTGTAGCCTCTATAGATGATAGTGTAATCTCTATAGATGATAGTGTAGCCTCTATAGATGATAGTGTAGCCTCTATAGATGATAGTGTGGCCTCTATAAATGGTAGTGTAATCTCTATAGATGATAGTGTAGTCTCTATAGATGATAGTGCAGCCTCTATAGATGATAGTGCAGCCTCTATAGATGAAAGTGTAGCCTCTATAGATGATAGTGTAGCCTCTATAGATGATAGTGTAGCCTATATAGATGATAGTGTAGCCTCTATAGATGATAGTGTAGCCTCTATAGATGATAGTGTAGCCTATATAGATGATAGTGTGGCCTCTATAGATGATAGTGCAGCCTCTATAGATGATAGTGTAGCCTCTATAGATGAAAGTGTAGCCTCTATAGATGATAGTGTAGCCTCTATAGATGATAGTGTAGCCTATATAGATGATAGTGTAGCCTCTATAGATGATAGTGTAGCCTCTATAGATGATAGTGTAGCCTCTATAGATGAAAGTAGAGCCTCTATAGATGATAGTGTGGCCTCTATAGATGATAGTGTGGCCTCTATAGATGATAGTGTAGCCTCTATAGATGATAGTGTAGCCTCTATAGATGATAGTGTAGCCTCTATAGATGATAGTGTAGCCTCTATAGATGATAGTGTAGCCTCTATAGATGCTAGTTTAGAACTGCCATGCTCCGACACCACCAAAACAGCTGCCATGCTCCGACACCACCAAAACAACTGCCATTCTCCGACACCACTAAAACAACTGCCATGCTCCGACACCACTAAAACAACTGCCATGCTCCGACACCACTAAAACAACTGCCATGCTCCGACACCACTAAAACAACTGCCATGCTCCGACACCACTAAAACAACTGCCATGCTCCGACACCACTAAAACAACTGCCATGCTCCGACACCACTAAAACTACTGCCATTCTCCGACACCACTAAAACAACTGCCATGCTCCGACACCACTAAAACAACTGCCATGCAGACAAACAGGCTACAGACAGACAAGACTGGTATTGTTGTAACTCAGCAATCTTTGTCCTCCAAACACGACGAGTTGAGTTTTTACCAAAAAGTTATATTTTGGTTTCATCTGACCATATGACATTCTCCCAATCTTCTTCTGGATCATCCAAATGCTCTCTAGCAAACTTCAGACGGGCCTGGACATGTATTGGCTTAAGCAGGGGGACACGTCTGGCACTGCAGGATTTGAGTCCCTGGCGGCATAGTGTGTTACTGATGGTAGGCTTTGTTAATTTGGTCCCAGCTCTCTGCAGGTCATTCACTAGGTCCCCCGTGTGGTTCTGGGATTTTTGCTCACCGTTCTTGTGATCATTTTGACCCCACGGGTGAGATCTTGCATGAAGCCCCAGATCGAGGGAGATTATCAGTGGTCTTGTATGTCTTCCATTTCCTAATAATTGCTCCCACAGTTGATTTCTTCAAACCAAGCTGCTTTCCTATTACAGATTCAGTCTTCCCAGCCTGGTGCAGGTCTACAATTTTGTTTCTGGTGTCCTTTGACAGCTCTTTGGTCTTGGCCATAGTGGAGTTTGGAGTGTGGACAGGTGTCTTTTATACTGATAACAAGTTCAAACAGGTGCCATTAATGCAGGTAACGAGTGGAGGACAGAGGAGCCTCTTAAAGAAGAAGTTACAGGTCTGTGAGAGACAGAAATCTTGCTTGTTTGTAGGTGACCGAATACTTATTTTCCACCATAATTTGCAAATAAATTCATAAAAAATCCTACAATGTGATTTTCTGGATTTTTTTTCTCATTTTGTCTGTCATAATTGAAGTGTACCTACGATGAAAATTACAGGCCTCTCTCATTTTTTTAAATGGGAGAACTTGCACAATTGGTGGCTGACTAAATACTTTTTTGCCCCACTGTAGCTATCATTGTACATAGCATGTTTCCAGTGTTTTGATAATGCCATGGTTTTCTATATAACAGTATGTAACCTGTTTGCCTGTTCCCAGGACCCTGCGGTCATGGCAGAGACCGGAGCATGGCTGCATCAACAACTGTAACTGCTACACAGCCTCAGTGAGCCCTGTGTGTGGCTCCAACGGGATCACCTACCTCTCTGCCTGCTTCGCCGGCTGCCTCACACCTGTAAGTCCCTGGTCTTCTGGCAGGACCTTTACAGCCAGCTGCATTGTCATTGACAACCATAGTAGACCATGTTCTAAAAGTCTCTATACATTATAGAGTCCTATACAGCTGCCTCAAGGCTGTATCATTCACATGATAGTAGATCACATAAACCCATCGGGTACATCATATCAGGGTCACCAAAACTGTAGGAGCAAGCTATATTAGTCATGTAGGTGATATATAGAAGTCTGTGGCTGAGTCCCAAATGGCACCCTATTCCCTATATAGTGCACTACTTTAGACCAGGGCCCAATGATTCCTATAGTTTATATATTGTATCCACTCCTCTCCAGAACCTCACCAGCTGTATGTCTATCTATAGGTGATATCCTCTCATGTCCTCCAGAACCAGCTGTCTATCTATAGGTGATATCCTCTCCTGTCCTCCAGAACCAGCTCTCTATCTATAGGTGATATCCTCTCCTGTCCTCCAGAACCAGCTGTCTATCTATAGGTGATATCCTCTCCTGTCCTCCAGAACCAGCTGTCTATCTATAGGTGATATCCTCTCCTGTCCTCCAGAACCAGCTGTCTATCTATAGGTGATATCCTCTCCTGTCCTCCAGAACCAGCTGTCTATCTATAGGTGATATCCTCTCCTGTCCTCCAGAACCAGCTGTCTATCTATAGGTGATATCCTCTCATGTCCTCCAGAACCAGCTGTCTATCTATAGGTGATATCCTCTCCTGTCCTCCAGAACCAGCTCTCTATCTATAGGTGATATCCTCTCCTGTCCTCCAGAACCAGCTGTCTATCTATAGGTGATATCCTCTCCTGTCCTCCAGAACCAGCTGTCTATCTATAGGTGATATCCTCTCCTGTCCTCCTCCAGAACCAGCTGTCTATCTATAGGTGATATCCTCTCCTGTCCTCCAGAACCAGCTGTCTATATATATAGGTGATATCCTCTCCTGTCCTCCAGAACCAGCTGTCTATCTATAGGTGATATCCTCTCCTGTCCTCCTCCAGAACCAGCTGTCGATCTATAGGTGATATCCTCTCCTGTCCTCCAGAACCAGCTGTCTATCTATAGGTGATATCCTCTCCTGTCCTCCTCCAGAACCAGATGTCTATCTATAGGTGATATCCTCTCCTGTCCTCCAGAACCAGCTGTCTATCTATAGGTGATATCCTCTCCTGTCCTCCAGAACCAGTTGTCTATCTATAGGTGATATCCTCTCCTGTCCTCCAGAACCAGCTGTCTATCTATAGGTGATATCCTCTCCTGTCCTCCAGAACCAGTTGTCTATCTATAGGTGATATCCTCTCCTGTCCTCCAGAACCAGCTGTCTATCTATAGGTGATATCCTCTCCTGTCCTCCAGAACCAGCTGTCTATCTATAGGTGATATCCTCTCCTGTCCTCCTCCAGAACCAGCTGTCGATCTATAGGTGATATCCTCTCCTGTCCTCCAGAACCAGCTGTCTATCTATAGGTGATATCCTCTCCTGTCCTCCTCCAGAACCAGATGTCTATCTATAGGTGATATCCTCTCCTGTCCTCCAGAACCAGCTGTCTATCTATAGGTGATATCCTCTCCTGTCCTCCAGAACCAGTTGTCTATCTATAGGTGATATCCTCTCCTGTCCTCCAGAACCAGCTGTCTATCTATAGGTGATATCCTCTCCTGTCCTCCAGAACCAGTTGTCTATCTATAGGTGATATCCTCTCCTGTCCTCCAGAACCAGCTGTCTATCTATAGGTGATATCCTCTCCTGTCCTCCAGAACCAGCTGTCTATCTATAGGTGATATCCTCTCCTGTCATATCCTCTCCTGTCCTCCAGAACCAACTGTCTATCTATAGGTGATATCCTCTCCTGTCCTCCAGAACCAGCTGTCTATCTATAGGTGATATCCTCTCCTGTCCTCCAGAACCAGCTGTCTATCTATAGGTGCTATCCTCTCCTGTCCTCCAGAACCAGTTGTCTATCTATAGGTGATATCCTCTCCTGTCCTCCTCCAGAACCTGACCAGCTGTATGTGTATCAGCAGTAAGGAGGAGGAGTCAGTGGCGTTGCCGGGGAAATGTCCCAGTCCAGGCTGCCAACAGGCCTTTATCACCTTCCTTTGTGTCATCTGTGTGTGCAGCATGATCGGAGCCATGGCCCAGACACCCTCCGTCGTCATACTTATCAGGTAACCTCTAACCCTGACCTCTGGCCCAGACCCCCTCTGTTATCATACTCATCAGGTAGCCTCTAACCCTGACCTCTAACCCAGACCCCCTCTGTTATCATACTCATCAGGTCATCTCTATCCCCAACCTCTAACCCAGAGACCCCTCTGTTATCATACTCATCAGGTAGCCTCTAACCCAGACCCCCTCTGTTATCTTACTCATCAGGTCATCTCTATCCCTGACCTCTAACCCTGACCCCCTCTGTTATCAGGTCATCTCTATCCCTGACCTCTAACCCAGACCCCCTCTGTTATCATACTTATCAGGTAACCTCTAACCCTGACCTTTATCCCTGACCTCTATCCCAGACCCCCTCTGTTATCATACTCATCAGGTCATCTCTATCCCTGACCTCTAACCCAGACCCCCTCTGTTATCATACTCATCAGGTCATCTCTAACCCAGACCCCTCTGTTATCATACTCATCAGGTCATCTCTATCCCTGACCTCTAAACCAGACCTCCTCTGTTATCATACTCATCAGGTCATCTCTAACCCAGACCCCTCTGTTATCATACTCATCAGGTCATCTCTATCCCTGACCTCTATCCCAGACCCCCTCTGTTATCATACTCATCAGGTCATCTCTATCCCTGAACTCTAACCCTGACCTCTAACCCAGACCCCTCTGTTATCATACTCATCAGGTAACCTCTATCCCTGACCTCTAACCCAGACCCCTCTGTTATCATACTCATCAGGTCATCTCTCACCCTGACCTCTAACCCAGACCCCCTCTGTTATCATACTCATCAGGTAACCTCTAACCCAGACCCCTCTGTTATCATACTCATCAGGTCATCTCTATCCCTGACCTCTAACCCAGACCCCCTCTGTCATCATACTCATCAGGTAATCTCTAACCCTGACCTCTAACCCTGACCCCCTCTGTTATCATACTCATCAGGTAACCTCTAACCCTGACCTCTAACCCAGACCCCCTCTGTCATCATACTCATCAGGTAACCTCTAACCCAGACACCTCTGTTATCATACTCATCAGGTAACCTCTAACCCTGACCTCTAACCCTGACCCCCTCTGTTATCATACTCATCAGGTAACCTCTAACCCTGACCTCTAACCCAGACCCCCTCTGTCATCATACTCATCAGGTGACCTCTAACCCTGACCTCTAACCCAGACCCCTCTGTTATCATACTCATCAGGTAACCTCTAACCCAGACCCCTCTGTTATCATACTCATCAGGTAAACTCTAACCCTGACCCCCTCTGTTATCATACTCATCAGGTAACCTCTAACCCAGACCCCCTCTGTTATCATACTCATCAGGTTAGACCACTCAGACATACCTGTGTTATGTGCACCACAGGAAGAGTAGCTGCTGGATTTGCAATAATCAAAGGGTCCTAATCAATGAAATCCTCTAACCCCCGATGTCATCATTCTGGTCCCCAGCAAGAAATCCAAATAATGTTCCTCAAACAGAAGGGGAACGAACAAAGAGTCACTGACACCAACCAAAACCAAACAGGTTTTAGGAGGGGTTCTGAAAGACACTCATGGGGGTGACACCCACCATGAGAGCGCAGCACAGGTGTAACACATAATGACTAACGAGATGACAACCAGCACAGGTGTAACACATACTGACTAACAAGATGACAACCAGCACAGGTGTAACACATAATGACTAACGAGATGACAACCAGCACAGGTGTAACACATACTGACTAACAAGATGCCAACCAGCACAGGTGTAACACATACTGACTAACAAGATGACAACCAGCACAGGTGTAACACATAATGACTAACGAGATGACAACCAGCACAGGTGTAACACATAATGACTAACGAGATGACAACCAGCACAGGTGTAACACATACTGACTAACAAGATGCCAACCAGCACAGGTGTAACACATACTGACTAACAAGATGACAACCAGCACAGGTGTAACACATACTGACTAACGAGATGACAACCAGCACAGGTGTAACACATACTGACTAACGAGATGACAACCAGCACAGGTGTAACACATACTGACTAACGAGATGACAACCAGCACAGGTGTAACACATAATGACTAACGAGATGACAACCAGCACAGGTGTAACACATACTGACTAACGAGATGACAACCAGCACAGGTGTAACACATACTGACTAACCAGGTGGCAACCAGAACAGGTGTAACACATACTGACTAACGAGGGGGCAACCAGAACATGTGTAACACATACTGACTTAAGGAGGTGACAACCAGAACTGGTGTAACACATACTGACTAAGGAGGTGACAGTCAGAACAGGTGTTACTATGCTGCTGTAATGGCTTGCTGCTGTTACTATGCTGCTGTTACTATGCTGCTGTTACTATGCTGCTGTTACTATGCTGCTGTTACTATGCTGCTGTAATGGCTTGCTGCTGTTACTATGCTGCTGTTACTATGCTGCTGTTACTATGCTGCTGTTACTATGCTGCTGTAATGGCTTGCTGCTGTTACTATGCTGCTGTTACTATGCTGCTGTTACTATGCTGCTGTTACTATGCTGCTGTAATGGCTTGCTGCTGTTACTATGCTGCTGTTACTATGCTGCTGTTACTATGCTGCTGTAATGGCTTGCTGCTGTTACTATGCTGCTGTTACTATGCTGCTGTAACTATGCTGCTGTTACTATGCTGCTGTTACTATGCTGCTGTTACTATGCTGCTGTAACTATGCTGCTGTTACTATGCTGCTGTTACTATGCTGCTGTAACTATGCTGCTGTAACTATGCTGCTGTAAATATGCTGCGGTTACTATGCTGCTGTTACTATGCTGCTGTTACTATGCTGCTGTTACTATGCTGCTGTAACTATGCTGCTGTTACTATGCTGCTGTTACTATGCTGCTGTTACTATGCTGCTGTAATGGCTTGCTGCTGTTACTATGCTGCTGTTACTATGCTGCTGTTACTATGCTGCTGTTACTATGCTGATGTTACTACGCTGCTGTAATGGCTTGCTGCTGTTACTATGCTGCTGTAATGGCTTGCTGCTGTTACTATGCTGCTGTTACTATGCTGCTGTTACTATGCTGCTGTTACAATGCTGCTGTTACTATACTGCTGTAATGGCTTACTTCTGTTACTATGCTGCTGTTACTATGCTGCTGTTACTATGCTGCTGTAATGGCTTGCTGCTGTTACTATGCCGCTGTTACTATGCTGCTGTTACTATGCTGCTGTTACTATGCTGCTGTTACTATGCTGCTGTTACTATGCTGCTGTAATGGCTTGCTGCTGTTACTATGCTGCTGTTACTATGCTGCTGTTACTATGCTGCTGTTACTATGCTGCTGTTACAATGCTGCTGTAATGGCTTGCTGCTGTTACTATGCTGCTGTTACTATGCTGCTGTTACTATGCTGTTGTTACTACGCTGCTGTTACTACGCTGCAGTTACTATGCTGCTGTTACTATGCTGCTGTTACTACGCTGCTGTTACTACGCTGCTGTTACTACGCTGTTGTTACTACGCTGCTGTTACTACGCTGCTGTTACTACGCTGCTGTTACTACGCTGCTGTTACTATGCTTCTGTTACTATGCTGCTGTTACTATGCTGCTGTTACTATGCTGCTGTTACTATGCTGCTGTTACTATACTGCTGTTACTATGCTGTTGTTACTATGCTGCTGTTACTACGCTGCTGTTACTACACTACTGTTACTATGCTTCTGTTACTATACTGCTGTTACTATGCTGCTGTTACTATGCTGCTGTAATGGCTTGCTGCTGTTACTATGCTGCTGTTACTATGCTGCTGTTACTATGCTGATGTTACTATGTTGCTGTTACTATGCTGCTGTTACTATGCTGCTGTTACTATACTGCTGTTACTATGCTGTTGTTACTATACTGCTGTTACTATGCTGCTGTTACTATACTGCTGTTACTATGCTGCTGTAATGGCTTACTGCTGTTACTATGCTGCTGTTACTATGCTGCTGCTACTATACTGCTGTTACTATGCTGCTGTAAAGGCTTACTGCTGTTACTATGCTGCTGTTACTATGCTGCTGTTACAATGCTGATGTTACTATACTGCTGTTACTATACTGATGTTACTATGCTGCTGTTACTATGCTGATGTTACTATGCTGCTGTTACTATGCTGCTGTTACTACGCTGCTGTTACTATGCTGCTGTTACTATGCTGTTGTTACTACGCTGCTGTTACTACGCTGCTGTTACTACACTGCTGTTACTACGCTGCTGTTACTATGCTTCTGTTACTATGCTGCTGTTACTATGCTGCTGTTACTATGCTGCTGTTACTATACTGCTGTTACTATGCTGCTGTTACTATACTGCTGTTACTATGCTGCTGTAATGGCTTACTGCTGTTACTATGCTGCTGTTACTATGCTGCTGTTACTATACTGCTGTTACTATACTGATGTTACTATGCTGCTGTTACTATGCTGCTGTTACTATGCTGCTGTTACTATGCTGCTGTTACTACGCTGCTGTTACTATGCTGCTGTTACTATACTGCTGTTACTATGCTGCTGTTACTATGCTGCTGTAATGGCTTGCTGCTGTTACTACGCTGCTGTAATGGCTTGCTGCTGTTACTATGCTGCTGTTACTATGCTGCTGTTACTACGCTGCTGTTACTATGCTGCTGTTACTATGCTGTTGTTACTATACTGCTGTTACTATGCTGCTGTTACTATGCTGCTGTAATGGCTTGCTGCTGTTACTATGCTGCTGTTACTATGCTGCTGTTACTACGCTGCGGTTACTATGCTGCTGTTACTATGCTGTTGTTACTATACTGCTGTTACTATGCTGCTGTTACTATGCTGCTGTAATGGCTTGCTGTTGTTACTATGCTGCTGTTACTATGCTGCTGTTACTATGCTGCTGTTACTATGCTGCTGTTACTATAATGCTGTTACTATGCTGCTGTTACTACGCTGCGTTTACTACGCTGTTGTTACTATGCTGCTGTTACTACGCTGCTGTTACTACGCTGTTGTTACTACGCTGCTGTTACTATGCTGCTGTTACTACGCTGCTGTTACTACGCTGTTGTTACTACGCTGCTGTTACTATGCTGCTGTTACTACGCTGCGTTTACTACGCTGTTGTTACTACGCTGCTGTTACTACGCTGCTGTTACTACGCTGTTGTTACTACGCTGCTGTTACTACGCTGTTGTTACTACGCTGCTGTTACTATGCTGCTGTTACTATACTGCTGTTACTACGCTGCTGTTACTATGCTGCTGTAATGGCTTGCTGCTGTTACTATGCTGCTGTTACTACGCTGCTGTTACTACGCTGCTGTTACTATGCTGCTGTAATGGCTTGCTGCTGTTACTATGCTGCTGTTACTACGCTGCTGTTACTATGCTGCTGTTACTATGCTGCTGTTACTATGCTGCTGTTACTACGCTGCTGTTACTATGCTGCTGTTACTATGCTGCTGTTACTATGCTGCTGTTACTATGCTGTTGTTACTATGCTGTTGTTACTATGCTGCTGTAATGGCTTACTGCTGTTACTATGCTGCTGTTACTATACTGCTGTTACTATGCTGTTGTTACTATACTGCTGTTACTATGCTGCTGTAATGGCTTACTTCTGTTACTATGCTGCTGTTACTATGCTGCTGTTACTATGCTGCTGTCACTATACTGCTGTTACTATGCTGCTGTTACTACGCTGCGTTTACTACGCTGCTGTTACTATACTGCTGTTACTATGCTGCTGTTACTACGCTGCGTTTACTACGCTGCTGTTACTATGCTGCTGTTACTATGCTGCTGTAATGGCTTGCTGCTGTTACTATGCTGCTGTAATGGCTTGCTGCTGTTACTACGCTGCTGTTACTACGCTGTTGTTACTACGCTGCTGTTACTACGCTGCTGTTACTACGCTGCTGTTACTACGCTGCTGTTACTATGCTGCTGTTACTATGCTGCTGTTACTATGCTGCTGTTACTACGCTGCTGTTACTATGCTGCTGTTACTATGCTGCTGTTACTATACTGCTGTTACTATGCTGCTGTTACTACGCTGCTGTTACTATGCTGCTGTAATGGCTTGCTGCTGTTACTATGCTGCTGTTACTACGCTGCTGTTACTATGCTGCTGTTACTATGCTGCTGTTACTATGCTGCTGTTACTACGCTGCTGTTACTATGCTGCTGTTACTATGCTGCTGTTACTATGCTGCTGTTACTACGCTATTGTTAATACGCTGCTGTTACTATACTGCTGTTACTATGCTGCTGTTACTATGCTGCTGTTACTATACTGCTGTTACTATGCTGCTGTAATGGCTTACTGCTGTAATGGCTTACTGCTGTTACTATGCTGCTGTTACTATGCTGCTGTTACTATGCTGATGTTACTATGCTGCTGTTACTATGCTGATGTTACTATGCTGCTGTTACTATGCTGCTGTTACTATGCTGCTATTACTACGCTGCTGTTACTATGCTGCTGTTACTATGCTGCTGTTACTATGCTGCAGTTACTATACTGCTGTTACTATGCTGCTGTTACTACGCTGCTGTTACTACGCTGATGTTACTACACTACTGTTACTACGCTGCTGTTACTATGCTGCTGTTACTATGCTGATGTTACTATACTGCTGTTACTATGCTGCTGTTACTATGCTGATGTTACTATGCTGCTGTTACTATGCTGTTGTTACTATACTGCTGTTACTATGCTGCTGTAATGGCTTACTGCTGTTACTATGCTGCTGTTACTATGCTGCTGTTACTATGCTGATGTTACTATACTGCTGTTACTATGCTGCTGTTACTACACTGCTGTTACTATGCTGCTGTTACTATGCTGTTGTAATGGCTTGCTGCTGTTACTATGCTGCTGTTACTATGCTGCTGTTACTATGCTGCTGTTACTATGCTGCTGTTACTATGCTGCTGTAACGGCTTGCTGCTGCTGTAATGCTTGCTGCTGTTACTACGCTGCTGTTACTATGCTGCTGTTACTACACTGCTGTTACTATGCTGCTGTTACTATGCTGCTGTTACTACACTGCTGTTACTACACTGCTGTTACTATGCTGCTGTTACTATGCTGCTGTAATGGCTTGCTGCTGTTACTATGCTGCTGTTACTATGCTGCTGTTACTATGCTGCTGTTACTATGCTGCTGTAATGGCTTGCTGCTGTTACTATGCTGCTGTTACTATGCTGCTGTTACTATGCTGCTGTTACTATGCTGCTGTTACTATGCTGCTGTTACTATGCTGCTGTAATGGCTTGCTGCTGTTACTATGCTGCTGTTACTATGCTGCTGTTACTATGCTGCTAATGTAACGGCTTGCTGCTGCTGTAATGCTTGCTGCTGTTACTATGCTGCTAATGTAACGGCTTGCTGCTGTTACTATGCTGCTGTTACTGTGCTGATGTTACTATGCTGGTGTAATGGCTTGCTGCTGTTACTCTGCTGCTGTTACTCTGCTGCTGTTACTATGCTGCTGTTACTATGCTGCTGTTACTATGCTGATGTTACTATGCTGCTGTTACTATGCTGCTGTTACTCTGCTGCTGTTACTATGCTGCTAATGTAACGGCTTGCTGCTGCTGTAATGCTTGCTGCTGTTACTATGCTGCTGTTACTCTGCTGCTGTTACTATGCTGCTGTTACTATGCTGCTGTTACTATGCTGCTGTTACTCTGCTGCTGTTACTCTGCTGCTGTTACTATGCTGCTGTTACTATGCTGCTGTTACTATGCTGATGTTACTATGCTGGTGTAATGGCATGCTGCTGTTACTATGCTGCTGTTACTATGCTGATGTTACTGTGCTGCTGTTACTATGCTGCTGTTACTATGCTGCTGTTACTCTGCTGCTGTTACTATGCTGCTGTTACTCTGCTGCTGTTACTCTGCTGCTGTTACTATGCTGCTGTTACTATGCTGCTGTTACTCTGCTGCTGTTACTATGCTGCTGTTACTATGCTGCTGTTACTATGCTGCAGTTACTATACTGCTGTTACTATGCTGCTGTTACTACGCTGCTGTTACTACGCTGATGTTACTACACTACTGTTACTACGCTGCTGTTACTATGCTGCTGTTACTATGCTGATGTTACTATACTGCTGTTACTATGCTGCTGTTACTATGCTGATGTTACTATGCTGCTGTTACTATGCTGTTGTTACTATACTGCTGTTACTATGCTGCTGTAATGGCTTACTGCTGTTACTATGCTGCTGTTACTATGCTGCTGTTACTATGCTGATGTTACTATACTGCTGTTACTATGCTGCTGTTACTACACTGCTGTTACTATGCTGCTGTTACTATGCTGTTGTAATGGCTTGCTGCTGTTACTATGCTGCTGTTACTATGCTGCTGTTACTATGCTGCTGTTACTATGCTGCTGTAACGGCTTGCTGCTGCTGTAATGCTTGCTGCTGTTACTACGCTGCTGTTACTATGCTGCTGTTACTACACTGCTGTTACTATGCTGCTGTTACTATGCTGCTGTTACTACACTGCTGTTACTACACTGCTGTTACTATGCTGCTGTTACTATGCTGCTGTAATGGCTTGCTGCTGTTACTATGCTGCTGTTACTATGCTGCTGTTACTATGCTGCTGTTACTATGCTGCTGTTACTATGCTGCTGTAATGGCTTGCTGCTGTTACTATGCTGCTGTTACTATGCTGCTGTAATGGCTTGCTGCTGTTACTATGCTGCTGTTACTATGCTGCTGTTACTATGCTGATGTAATGGCTTGCTGCTGTTACTCTGCTGCTGTTACTCTGCTGCTGTTACTCTGCTGCTGTTACTATGCTGCTGTTACTATGCTGCTGTTACTCTGCTGCTGTTACTACGCTGCTGTTACTATGCTGCTGTTACTATGCTGCTGTTACTATGCTGATGTAATGGCTTGCTGCTGTTACTCTGCTGCTGTTACTCTGCTGCTGTTACTCTGTTGCTGTTACTCTGCTGCTGTTACTATGCTGCTGTTACTATGCTGCTGTTACTATGCTGCTGTTACTATGCTGCTGTTACTATGCTGCTGTTACTATGCTGCTGTTACTATGCTGCTGTTACTCTGCTGCTGTTACTCTGCTGCTGTTACTATGCTGCTGTTACTATGCTGCTGTTACTATGCTGCTGTTACTCTGCTGCTGTTACTATGCTGCTGTTACTCTGCTGCTGTTACTATGCTGCTGTTACTACGCTGCTGTTACTCTGCTGCTGTTACTCTGCTGCTGTTACTATGCTGCTGTTACTATGCTGCTGTTACTCTGCTGCTGTTACTCTGCTGCTGTTACTATGCTGCTGTTACTATGCTGCTGTTACTCTGCTGCTGTTACTCTGCTGCTGTTACTATGCTGCTGTAACTATGCTGCTGTTACTATGCTGCTGTTACTATGCTGCTGTTACTCTGCTGCTGTTACTCTGCTGCTGTTACTATGCTGCTGTTACTATGCTGCTGTTACTATGCTGCTGTTACTCTGCTGCTGTTACTATGCTGCTGTTACTCTGCTGCTGTTACTATGCTGCTGTTACTACGCTGCTGTTACTCTGCTGCTGTTACTCTGCTGCTGTTACTATGCTGCTGTTACTATGCTGCTGTTACTACGCTGCTGTTACTCTGCTGCTGTTACTCTGCTGCTGTTACTATGCTGCTGTTACTATGCTGCTGTTACTCTGCTGCTGTTACTATGCTGCTGTTACTATGCTGCTGTTACTACGCTGCTGTTACTCTGCTGCTGTTACTCTGCTGCTGTTACTATGCTGCTGTTACTCTGCTGCTGTTACTATGCTGCTGTTACTATGCTGCTGTTACTATGCTGCTGTTACTACGCTGCTGTTACTCTGCTGCTGTTACTCTGCTGCTGTTACTATGCTGCTGTTACTCTGCTGCTGTTACTCTGCTGCTGTTACTCTGCTGCTGTTACTATGCTGCTGTTACTATGCTGCTGTTACTCTGCTGCTGTTACTATGCTGCTGTTACTATGCTGCTGTTACTATGCTGCTGATGTAACGGCTTGCTGCTGTACATTTTGACTGCTTTCTATAGTGTGTTTCTTTGTGTTTCAGAACAGTGAGCCCTGAGCTAAAATCCTACGCTCTTGGAGTTCTGTTTCTGGGCCTGAGACTACTAGGTAGGAGATCACTGTCATCGATAACATGTTTCTGGGCCTGAGACTACTAGGTAGGAGATCACTGTCATCGATAACATGTTTCTGGGCCTGAGACTACTAGGTAGGAGATCACTGTCATCGATAACATGTTTCTGGGCCTGAGACTACCAGGTAGGAGATCACTGTCATCAATGACATGTTTCTGGGCCTGAGACTACTAGGTAGGAGATCACTATCATCGATAACATGTTTCTGGGCCTGAGACTACTAGGTAGGAGATCACTGTCATCGATAACATGTTTCTGGGCCTGAGACTACTAGGTAGGAGATCACTGTCATCGATAACATGTTTCTGGGCCTGAGACTACTAGGTAGGCGATCACTGTCATCAATAACATGTTTCTGGGCCTGAGACTACTAGGTAGGAGATCACTGTCATCGATAACATGTTTCTGGGCCTGAGACTACTAGGTAGGAGATCACTGTCATCGATAACATGTTTCTGGGCCTGAGACTACTAGGTAGGAGATCACTGTCATCGATAACATGTTTCTGGGCCTGAGACTACCAGGTAGGAGATCACTGTCATCAATGACATGTTTCTGGGCCTGAGACTACTAGGTAGGAGATCACTATCATCGATAACATGTTTCTGGGCCTGAGACTACTAGGTAGGAGATCACTGTCATCGATAACATGTTTCTGGGCCTGAGACTACTAGGTAGGAGATCACTGTCATCGATAACATGTTTCTGGGCCTGAGACTACTAGGTAGGAGATCACTGTCATCGATAACATGTTTCTGGGCCTGAGACTACTAGGTAGGAGATCACTGTCATCAATTACATGTTTCTGGGCCTGAGACTACTAGGTAGGAGATCACGGTCATCGATAACATGTTTCTGGGCCTGAGACTACTAGGTAGGAGATCACTGTCATCGATAACATGTTTCTGGGCCTGAGACTACTAGGTAGGAGATCACTGTCATCGATAACATGTTTCTGGGCCTGAGACTACTAGGTAGGAGATCACTGTCATCAATAACATGGCTTTTATTCCATTGTTTATGTACAATACAAACCAAGCTGAATCCATTCAATGTAATGTTAGCTATACTGTATGTGTTTAAGTATGATGGCTGATCTATTGTTTGCATTTTCAAGCCACAACGAACCAAGCAAACCAGACAATCACAGCATTTAAGGTTTGGGTCTAATGTCTGATCTATGTTCCCTCTCCTCCCAGGTTTCATCCCTCCCCCTCTGATCTTCGGCATGGGCATCGACTCCACCTGCCTGTTCTGGTCCACAGTCTGTGGAGACAAGGGAGCCTGCATGCTGTACGACAACGTGGCCTATCGACACCTCTACGTGAGTATCGCCATCGCTCTCAAGTCCACCGCCTTCATCCTTTACACCACCACTTGGCAGTGTCTCCGGACCAACTATAAGAAATACATTAAGAACAGTGAAGGCTACCTGACTCCCACCCAGCTGTTTTCCTCCAACGTGACTCTGGACAACCTGGGCAAGGAGATCACCCAGAACCCAGGCAACCGGACAATGTTTATATATAACCTGGAGGAACCAGAGATGAGTTATAACATGGAGTCTGTTTTATAGTTTCTCCAAGACCCGGGGGACGACTAACTGGCTGGCTGCCTGACTGGCAAGCTGGCTGACTGCCTGACTGGCAAGCTAACTAACTGGCTGGCTGCCTTACTGGCAAGCTGGATGACTGCCTGACTGGCAAGCTAACCTACTGGCTGGCTGCCTGACTGGCAAGCTAACCTACTGGCTGGCTGCCTGACTGGCAAGCTGGCTGGCTGCCTGACTGGCAAGCTAATCTACTGGCTGGCTGCCTGACTGGCAAGCTAATCTACTGGCTGGCTGTCTGACTGGCAAGCTGGCTGACTGGCTGGCTGCCTGACTCGCAAGCTGGCTGACTGGCTGGCTGCCTGACTGGCTGGCTGCCTGACTGGCAAGCTAACTGGCTGGCTGACTGGCAAGCTGGATGACTGCCTGACTGGCAAGCTAACCTACTGGCTGGCTGCCTGACTGGCAAGCTAACCTACTGGCTGGCTGCCTGACTGGCAAGCTGGCTGACTCGCTGGCTGCCTGACTGGCAAGCTAATCTACTGGCTGGCTGCCTGACTGGCAAGCTAACCTACTGGCTGGCTGCCTGACTGGTTGGCTGCCTGACTGGCAAGCTAATCTACTGGCTGGCTGCCTGACTGGCAAGCTGGCTGACTGGCTGGCTGCCTGACTCGCAAGCTGGCTGACTGGCTGGCTGCCTGACTGGCTGGCTGCCTGACTGGCAAGCTAACTGGCTGGCTGACTGGCAAGCTAACTGGCTGGCTGGCTGGCTGGCTGACTGGCAAGCTGGCTGGCCGGCAAGCTAACTGGCTGGCTGGCTGACTGACTGCTGTTGCCATCACAACACACTACTATTCACTCTTTATTCTGGTCTTTAATAGACATTTCTGATCAGTTTTATCCACATTAACAGGTCTCCTCCTGGGATGATTGTTCTGAGCCAGACAACACAGTGGTAGTACTGGCTGGGTAGAATTCAACGGTTTTTGTCAGGGCCACAGGAGGTGGAGTTGTTGTCGTCTGTCATGTGTTGTCCTCTCTGGGTGCAGATAGACAGGGTCAGTCCTGACCTGATCCACCTCAAAGTGTCTGTTCTCCTCAGCTCTACATATCATAGGAAATCTCTTTCAGTTCCAACCAGTCCCAATGAACATATGAAAGCATCCCCACTAGATCATCTGAATGATTTCGGCTTATGATTGTCTTTTTATTCTGACTGGTTGTTTGGTCCTAGTCCATCCTCTTAAAGGAGGGGCTAGTTGAACCTGCCATTAAACCAATGTTTCATTTGACAGACAGGTTTACCAGCAGGCTAGTGGGTTAGCAGGTTAGAGTTCCACCACAGATGATAGACAGGTTTACCAGCAGGCTAGTGGGTTAGCAGGTTAGAGTTCCACCACATATGATAGACAGGTTTACCAGCAGGCTAGTGGGTTAGCAGGTTAGAGTTCCACCACAGATGATAGACAAGTTTACCAGCAGGCTAGTGGGTTAGCAGGTTAGAGTTCCACTAGCCTGTTCTCATTTACAATTGCGACCTGGCCAAGATAAAGCAAAGCAGTTTGATGCATACAACAACACAGAGTTACACATGGAGTAAAACAAACATACAGTCAATAATACAGTATAAACAAGTCTATATACAATGTGAGCAAATGAGGTGAGATAAGGGAGGTAAAGGCAAAAAAAGGCCATGGTGGCAAAGTAAATACAATATAGCAAGTAAAACACTGGAATGGTAGATTTGCAGTGGAAGAATATGCAAAGTAGAAATAAAAATAATGGGGTGCATAATGAGGGAGATAAGTGTTTCCAGTTTCAGAGATTTTTGTAGTTCGTTCCAGTCATTGGCAGCAGAGAACTGGAAGGAGAGGCGGCCAAAGAAAGAATTGGTTTTGGGGGTGACTAGAGAGATATACCTGCTGGAGCGTGTGCTACAGGTGGGAGATGCTATGGTGACCAGCGAGCTGAGATAAGGGGGGACTTTACCTAGCAGGGTCTTGTAGATGACATGGAGCCAGTGGGTTTGGCGACGAGTATGAAGCGAGGGCCAGCCAACGAGAGCGTACAGGTCGCAATGGTGGGTAGTATATGGGGCTTTGGTGACAAAACAGATTGCACTGTGATAGTTTGTTGAGTAGGGTATTGGAGGCTATTTTGTAAATGACATCGCCAAAGTCGAGGATTGGTAGGATGGTCAGTTTTACAAGGGTATGTTTGGCAGCATGAGTGAAGGATGCTTTGTTGCAAAATAGGAAGCCAATTCTAGATAACTTTGGATTGGAGATGTTTGATATGGGTCTGGAAGGAGAGTTTACAGTCTAACCAGACACCTAAGTATTTGTAGTTGTCCACGTATTCTAAGTCAGAGCCGTCCAGAGTAGTGATGTTGGACAGGCGGGCAGGTGCAGGTAGCGATCGGTTGAAGAGCATGCATTTAGTTTTACTTGTTTTACTTGATGATAGACAGGTTTACCAGCAGGCTAGTGGGTTAGCAGGTTAGAGTTCCACCACAGACGATAGACATGTTTACCAGCAGGCTAGTGGGTTAGCAGGTTAGAGTTCCACCACAGATGATAGACAGGTTTACCAGCAGGCTAGTGGGTTAGCAGGTTAGAGTTCCACCACAGATGAGTTGGAGATAGGGTTGCATAATTCCAGTAATTTTCCCCAACTTCCATGGTTTTCCAGAGATCCTAGTTGAAGGATTCCAGATTTCCTGCTTATTCCACCCTGATTCTGGGAACCTTCCAAGTAGGATTTCTGGAAAACGTAGTAATTTTACTAGAGTTTTGCAAACCTAGTTAGAGTTAAAGATATATTGAAGATAGTGATATTTATAGAAGAAGTCTAGAATGTTCTGGCACAACATATCGCTGATCCCTTTACTTCATTCACTGTGGTGTTAGTAAATCTGTGGACATCACTGCACACGATTCAGACAGAGATCAGTAGTTCAACTGTTTGGACACTCAACACCTTACCTTCTGATTTTTCTTTTAAAATGCCATTTTCATGAGTTTTCCAGGAGCTTTTCTAACCAGGAATAACTCTGGGCTCTAGTCATGATCAAGGAAAATGGTTGTCAGTTCAACCATATCTCTGGCTGTTTGGCAGTTTGGCAGCGATATTGTTCTGCTTATTATATGAATGTATTTTATTTGTTCATTTAGAATGTTTTTCCTTGATAGACTTTCATAACTTGCCATCAAGAAAAAGCTATAACTTCCAAAAGCATATTTTAAATAACAGTGGCAGCAGGTGATAATATTATGTTGATGAAAAGCTTGCTGATTTATGCATGTAAACATATATTCACTTGCACGGACATGGGAGTGGCTGATGGCTTACCAAGGGTTAAATCTATATTGAGCAGTTATTAGCCTTCAGATCCAGAATGCTCAAATGCATTGTGACCAAGACTAAACAGTTCTCTCACGGATAACGGTCAAATACTGACCCGGTCACACAGTTAGGTCTCACAAAAAGAGGTCTGACTTTTAGTTTTTAGTAAAACTTACATTCGATTTTAATATGTTATGCTTCAAAAACATAACATGTACTTATCTGTCGAGCTATCTAACACTAAAACATTTTATATATGTATCCTTTATCAAGGTTATAGTAGGACCAGGTTATAGTAGGACCAGGTTATAGTAGGACCATGTTATAGTAGGACCAGGTTATAGTTGGACCATGTTATAGTAGGACCATGTTATAGTAGGACCAGGTTATAGTAGGACCAGGTTATAGTAGGACCATGTTATAGTAGGACCATGTTATAGTAGGACCAGGTTATAGTAGGACCAGGTTATAGTAGGACCAGGTTATAGTAGGACCATGTTATAGTAGGACCAGGTTATAGTAGGACCAGGTTATAGTAGGACCAGGTTATAGTAGGACCATGTTATAGTAGGACCAGGTTATAGTAGGACCAGGTTATAGTAGGACCATGTTATAGTAGGACCAGGTTATAGTAGGACCATGTTATAGAAGGACCAGGTTATAGTAGGACCAGGTTATAGTAGGACCATGTTATAGTAGGACCAGGTTATATTAGGACCATGTTATATTAGGACCATGTTATATTAGGACCAGGTTATAGTAGGACCAGGTTATAGTAGGACCAGGTTATAGTAGGTCAGAGTACCAAGGGATGTAGGACCAGGTTATAGTAGGACCAGGTTATAGTAGGACCATGTTATAGTAGGACCATGTTATATTAGGACCAGATTATAGTAGGACCAGGTTATAGTAGGTCAGAGTACCAAGGGATGTAGGACCAGGTTATAGTAGGACCATGTTATAGTAGGACCATGTTATAGTAGGACCAGGTTATAGTAGGACCATGTTATAGTAGGACCATGTTATATTAGGACCAGGTTATAGTAGGACCAGGTTATAGTAGGTCAGAGTACCAAGGGATGTAGGACCAGGTTATAGTAGGACCAGGTTATAGTAGGACCATGTTATAGTAGGACCAGGTTATAGTAGGACCATGTTATAGTAGGACCAGGTTATAGTAGGACCATGTTATAGTAGGACCAGGTTATAGTAGTACCAGGTTGTAGTAGGACCAGGTTATAGTAGGACAGAGTACCAAGGGATGTAGGACCAGGTTATAGTAGTACCAGGTTATAGTAGGAGGGGGTTATAGTAGGACAGAGTACCAAGGGATGTAGGACCAGGTTATAGTAGGACCAGGTTATATTAGGACCATGTTATAGTAGGACAGAGTACCAAGGGATGTAGGACCAGGTTATATTAGGACCAGGTTATATTAGGACCAGGTTATAGTAGGACCATGTTATAGTAGGACCAGGTTATAGTAGGACCATGTTATATTAGGACCATGTTATAGTAGGACCAGGTTATAGTACATCAGAGTACCAAGGGATGTAGGACCAGGTTATAGTAGGACCAGGTTATAGTAGGACCATGTTATATTAGGACCAGGTTATAGTAGGACCAGGTTATAGTAGGTCAGAGTACCAAGGGGTGTAGGACCAGGTTATAGTAGGACCATGTTATAGTAGGACCAGGTTATAGTAGGACCATGTTATAGTAGGACCAGGTTATAGTAGGGCCATGTTATAGTAGGACCAGGTTATAGTAGGACCATGTTATAGTAGGACCAGGTTATAGTAGTACCAGGTTGTAGTAGGACCAGGTTATAGTAGGACAGAGTACCAAGGGATGTAGGACCAGGTTATAGTAGTACCAGGTTATAGTAGGAGGGGGTTATAGTAGGACAGAGTACCAAGGGATGTAGGACCAGGTTATAGTAGGACCAGGTTATATTAGGACCATGTTATAGTAGGACAGAGTACCAAGGGATGTAGGACCAGGTTATATTAGGACCAGGTTATATTAGGACCAGGTTATAGTAGGACCATGTTATAGTAGGACCAGGTTATAGTAGGACCATGTTATATTAGGACCATGTTATAGTAGGACCAGGTTATAGTACATCAGAGTACCAAGGGATGTAGGACCAGGTTATAGTAGGACCAGGTTATAGGAGGACCATGTTATTAGTAGGACCATGTTATAGTAGGACCAGGTTATAGTAGGACCATGTTATAGTAGGACAGAGTACCAAGGGATGTAGGACCAGGTTATAGTAGTACCAGGTTATAGTAGGACCAGGTTATAGTAGGACAGAGTACCAAGGGATGTAGGACCAGGTTATAGTAGGACCAGGTTATAGTAGGACAGAGTACCAAGGGATGTAGGACCAGGTTATAGTAGGACCATGTTATAGTAGGACCATGTTATAGTAGGACCATGTTATAGTAGGACCAGGTTATAGCAGTACCATGTTATAGTAGGACCAGGTTATAGTAAGACCATGTTATAGTAGGACCAGGTTATAGTAGGACCAGGTTATAGTAGGACCATGTTATAGTAGGACAGAGTACCAAGGGATGTAGGACCAGGTTATAGTAGGACCAAGGCCCAACTCAGGCCTACATTCAATCAGATTAAAGCCATACTGCCAATTTCTGGAATTATTCTGCTTCCCCAGAGTCAGATTAACTTGTGGATACCATTTCTATGTCTCGGCAGTATCAAATCAAATCAAATCAAATTGTATTTGTCACATACACATGGTTAGCAGATGTTAATGCGAGTGTAGCGAAATGCTTGTGCTTCTAGTTCCGACAATGCAGTAATAACGAACAAGTAATCTAACTAACAATTCCAAAAAAACTACTGTCTTATACACAGTGTAAGGGGATAAAGAATATGTACATAAGGATATATGAATGAGTGATGGTACAGAGCAGCATAGACAAGATACAGTAGATGATATCGAGTACAGTATATACATATGAGATGAGTATGTAAACCAAGTGGCATAGTTAAAGTGGCTAGTGATACATGTATTACATAAGGATGCAGTCGATGATATAGAGTACAGTATCTACGTATGCATATGAGATGAATAATGTAGGGTAAATAACATTATATAAGGTAGCATTGTTTAAAGTGGCTAGTGATATATTTACATCATTTCCCATCAATTCCCATTATTAAAGTGGCTGGAGTAGAGTCAGTGTCATTGACAGTGTGTTGGCAGTATGGAGTGTGTTGGCAGTATGGAGGAAGTTGGAGGTCATTTTGTGAGCCAATGCTAACTAGCGTCAGCAAAATGACTGGAACTCTACTGTACTTGTAAACTTCCATTCATTGGAAGTCATTGGAAGAATTGGTGCATCCAATGGCAATGTCTGTGATAGGTATAACGCTGGGAGCCGCTTGTAGATGTGACTGTTCCAATGCACACCTCCAACATCGCCTAAACAAAAACAATGATGTGGGTTAACAGTGATCTGATAGAATCTAGGGCTCATTTATCAAATCAAATCAAATCAAATTTTATTTGTCACATACACATGGTTAGCAGATGTTAATGCGAGTGTAGCGAAATGCTTGTGCTTCTAGTTCCGACAATTCAGTAATAACCAACAAGTAATCTAACTAACAATTTCAAAACTACTATCTTATACACAGTGTAAGGGGATAAAGAATATGTACATAAAGATATATGAATGAGTGATGGTACAGAGCAGCATAGGCAAGATACAGTAGATGGTATCGAGTACAGTATATACATATGAGATGAGTATGTAAACAAAGTGGCATAGTTAAAGTGGCTAGTGATACATGTATTACATAAGGATGCAGTAGATGATATAGAGTACAGTATATACGTATGCATATGAGATGAATAATGAAGGGTATGTAACATTATATTAGATAGCATTGTTTAAAGTGGCTAGTGATATATTTTACATCATTTCCCATCAATTCCCATTATTAAAGTGGCTGGAGTTGAGTCAGTGTCAGTGTGTTGGCAGCAGCCACTCAATGTTAGTGGTGGCTGTTTAACAGTCTGATGGCCTTGAGATAGAAGCTGTTTTTCAGTCTCTCGGTCCCAGCTTTGATGCACCTGTACTGACCTCGCCTTCTGGATGATAGCCGGGGTGAACAGGCAGTGGCTCGGGTGGTTGTTGTCCTTGATGATCTTTATGGCCTTCCTGTAACATCGGGTGGTGTAGGTGTCCTGGAGGGCAGGTAGTTTGCCCTCGGTGATGCGTTGTGCAGACCTCACTACCCTCTGGAGAGCCTTACGGTTGTGGGCGGAGCAGTTGCCGTACCAGGCGGTGATGCAGCCCGCCAGGATGCTCTCGATTGTGCATCTGTAGAAGTTTGTGAGTGCTTTTGGTGACAAGCCAAATTTCTTCAGCCTCCTGAGGTTGAAGAGGCGCTGCTGCGCCTTCTTCACGATGCTGTCTGTGTGAGTGGACCAATTCAGTTTGTCTGTGATGTGTATGCCGAGGAACTTAAAACTTGCTACCCTCTCCACTACTGTTCCATCGATGTGGATAGGGGGGTGTTCCCTCTGCTGTTTCCTGAAGTCCACAATCATCTCCCTAGTTTTGTTGACGTTGTGAGGTTATTTTCCTGACACCACACTCCGAGGGCCCTCTCCTCCTCCCTGTAGGCCGTCTCGTCGTTGTTGGTAATCAAGCCTACCACTGTTGTGTCGTCCGCAAACTTGATGATTGAGTTGGAGGCGTGCGTGGCCACGCAGTCGTGGGTGAACAGGGAGTACAGGAGAGGGCTCAGAACGCACCCTTGTGGGGCCCCAGTGTTGAGGATCAGCGGGGTGGAGATGTTGTTGCCTACCCTCACCACCTGGGGGCGGCCCGTCAGGAAGTCCAGTACCCAGTTGCACAGGGCGGGGTCGAGACCCAGGGTCTCGAGCTTGATGATGAACTCTGTGTTACTGTGGGTTAACACTGATCTGATAGAATTTAAATGGTGAACTCTGATCAAATCAAATCAAATTGTAATTGTCACATGCGCCGAATACAAGTGTAGACCTTACTGTGAAATGCTTACTTACAAGCCCTTAACAAACAGTGCAGTTCAAGAAGAGTTAAGAAAATATTTACCAAAAAAACGAAAGTAAAAAATAGTTTTAAAAAACACAATAACATAACTATAACAAGGCTATATACAGGGGGTACCGGTACCGAGTCAGTGTGCGGGGATAAAGTTTAGAGATAATTTGTACATGTAGGTAGGGGTGAAGTGACTATGCATAGATAATAAACAGTGAGTAGCAGCAGTTTACAAAACAAATGGGGGGGTCAATGTAATATTCCAGTGGCCATCTGATTAATTGTTCAGCAGTCTTATGGCTTGGGGGTAGAAGCTGTTAAGGAGCCTTTTGGCCCTAGACTTGCCGTGTGGTAGCAATGAGAACAGTCTATGACTTGGGTGACTGGAGTCTCTGACAATTGTATGGGCTTTCCTCTGACACTACTTATTATATTGGTCCTAGATTGCAGGAAGCTTGGCCCCAGTGATGTACTGGGCTGTACTCACTACCCTCTGTAGCGCCATACCAGGCAGTGATGCAACCGGTCAGGATGCTCTCATTGATGCAGCTGTATAACTTTTTGAGGATCTGGGGACCCATGCCAAATCTTTTCAGTCTCCTGAGAGGGAAAAGCTTTTGTCGTGCCCTCTTCACGACTGTCTTCGTGTGTTTGGACCATGATAGATCATTGGTGATGTGGACACCAAGGAAATTGAAACTCTCAGCCCGCTCCACTACAGCCCCGTTGATGTTAATGGGGACCTGTTCGGTCCGCCTTTTCCTATAGTTCACAATCATCTCCTTTGTCTTGGTCAGGTTGAGGGAGAGGTTGTTGTCCTGGCACCACACTGCCAGTTCTCTGACCTCCTCCCTATAGGCTGTTTCATCGTTGTCTGTGATCAGGCCTACCACTGTTGTGTCATCAGAAAACTTAATGATGGTGTTGGAGTCGTGTTTGGCCACTCAGTCATGGGTGAACATGGAGTACAGAAGGGGACTTAAGTACACACCCCTGAGGGGCCCCAGTGTTGAGGATCAGCGTGGCAGACGTGTTGTTGCCTGGGGGCACCTGGGGGCAGCCCGTCAGGAAGTCCAGGATCCAGTTGCGGAGGGAGCTGTTTAGTCCCAGGGTCCTTAGCTTAGTGACGAGCTTCGTGGGCAATAGGGTGTTGAACGCTGAGCTGTAGTCAATGAATAGCATTCTCACATAGGTGTTCCTTTTGTCCAGGTGGGAAAGGGCAGTGTGGAGTGCAATAGAGATTGCATCATCTGTGGATCTGTTAGGGCGGTATGTGAATTGGAGTGGGTCGAGGGTATCCAGGATGATGCTGTTGATGTGAGCCATGACCAGCCTTTCAAAGCACTTCAGGGCTACCGACGTGAGTGCTACGGGCGGTAATCATTTAGACAGGTTGCCTTTGCTTCCTTGGGCACAGGGACTATGGTAATCTGCTTGAAACATGTAGGTACTACAGACTCGGTCAGGGAGAGGTTGAAAATGTCAGTGAAGACACTTGCCAGTTGCTCCGCGCATGCTCTGAGTGCACGTCCTGGTAATCCATCTGGCCCTGTGTCTTTGTGAATGTTGACCTGTTTAAAGGTCTTGCTCACATCGGCTACCGAGAGCATTATCACAGTCACCCAGAACAGCTGGTGCTCTCGTGCATGCTTCAGTGTTGCTTGCCTGGAAGCAAGCATAAAAGGCATTTAGCTCGTCCGGTAGGCTAGCTTCACTGGGCAGCTCGGATCTGGGTTTCCCTTTGTAGCCCATAATAGTTTTTAAGCCCTGCCACATCCGACGAGCGTCAGAGCCAGTGCAGTAGGATTCAATCTTAATCCTGTATTGACGCTTTGAGGGTTTGAGGGTTGTTTGAGGGTTCGTCTGATGTGGCAGGGCTTAAAAACTATTATGGGCTACAAAGGGAAACCCAGATCCGAGACATTCGTCTGATGTCCCGCTCCTATCCTGCCTTGGTATAGGCTCTGAGATTTAAATAGGCAGTGATGTCTATATACAGGGGGGTACCGGTACAGAGTCAATGTGAAGGCTATATACAGGGGGTACCGGTACAGAGTCAATGTGGAGGCTATATACAGGGGGTACCGGTACAGAGTCAATGTGGAGGCTATATACAGGGGGTACCGGTACAGAGTCAATGTGGAGGCTATATACAGGGGGTACCGGTACAGAGTCAATGTGAAGGCTATATACAGGGGGTACCGGTACAGAGTCAATGTGGAGGCTATATACAGGGGGGTACCGGTACAGAGTCAATGTGGAGGCTATATACAGGGGGTACCGGTACAGAGTCAATGTGGAGGCTATATACAGGGGGTACCGGTACAGAATCAATGTGGAGGCTATATACAGGGGGTATCGGTACAGAATCAATGTGGAGGCTATATACAGGGGGTACCAGTACAGAATCAATGTGGAGGCTATATACAGGGGGTACCGGTACAGAATCAATGTGGAGGCTATATACAGGGGGTACCAGTACAGAATCAATGTGGAGGCTATATACAGGGGGTACCGGTACAGAGTCAATGTGGAGGCTATATACAGGGGGTACCGGTACAGAGTCAATGTGAAGGCTATATACAGGGGGTACCGGTACAGAGTCAATGTGGAGGCTATATACAGGGGGGTGCCGGTACAGAGTCAATGTGGAGGCTATATACAGGGGGTACCGGTACAGAGTCAATGTGGAGGCTATATACAGGGGGTACCGGTACAGAATCAATGTGGAGGCTATATACAGGGGGTACCGGTACAGAATCAATGTGGAGGCTATATACAGGGGGTACCGGTACAGAATCAATGTGGAGGCTATATACAGGGGGTACCGGTACAGAATCAATGTGGAGGCTTTATACAGGGGGTACCAGTACAGAATCAATGTGGAGGCTATATACAGGGGGTACCAGTACAGAATCAATGTGTCGTCATCGAGTAATTGTCTCTGGCCCCCTCCCAGTTAGGGGGAGTGATGAGCTCTACAGCAGAGTCTCACAACTCAATCGCTGGTTGAAAACTGTTTTCTGCCCCTCCCAAAAGTTAGAATTTGTAGATAATTGGCCCTCTTTCTGGGACTCACCCACAAACAGGACCAAGCCTGACCTGCTGAGGAGTGACGGACTCCATCCTAGCTGGAGGGGTGCTCTCATCATATCTACCAACATAGACAGGGCTCTAACTCCTCTAGCTCCACAATGAAATAGGGTGCAGGCCAGGCAGCAGGCTGTTAGCCAGCCTGCCAGCATAGTGGAGTCTGCCATTAGCACAGTCAGTGTAGTCAGCTCAGCTATCACCATTGAGACCGTGTCTGTGCCTCGACCTAGGTTGGGCAAAACTAAACATGGCGGTGTTCGCCTTAGCAATCTCACTAGGATAAAGACCACCTCCATTCCTGTCATTACTGAAAGAGATCATGATACCTCACATCTCAAAATAGGGCTACTTAATGTTAGATCCCTTACTTCAAAGGCAATTATAGTCAATGAACTAATCACTGATCATAATCTTGATGTGATTGGCCTGACTGAAACATGGCTTAAGCCTGATGAATTTACTGTTTTAAATGAGGCCTCACCTCCTGGCTACACTAGTGACCATATCCCCCGTGCATCCCGCAAAGGTGGAGGTGTTGCTAACATTTACGATAGCAAATTTCAATTTACAAAAAAAAAAATGACATTTTTGTCTTTTGAGCTTCTAGTCATGAAATCTATGCAGCCTACTCAATCACTTTTTATAGCTACTGTTTACAGGCCTCCTGGGCCATATACAGCGTTTCTCACTGAGTTCCCTGAATTCCTATCGGACCTTGTAGTCATAGCAGATAATATTCTAATCTTTGGTAACTTTAATATTCACATGGAAAAGTCCACAGACCCACTCCAAAAGGCTTTCGGAGCCATCATCGACTCAGTGGGTTTTGTCCAACATGTCTCTGGACCCACTCACTGTCACAGTCATACGCTGGACCTAGTTTTGTCCCATGGAATAAATGTGGTGGATCTTAATGTTTTTCCTCATAATCCTGGACTATCGGACCACCATTTTATTACGTTTGCAATTGCAACAAATAATCTGCTTAGACCCCAACCAAGGAACATCAAAAGTCGTGCTATAAATTCACAGACAACACAAAGATTCCTTGATGCCCTTCCAGACTCCCTCTGCCTACCCAAGGACGCCAGAGGACAAAAATCAGTTAACCACCTAACTGAGGATCTCAATTTAACCTTGCGCAATACCCTAGATGCAGTTGCACCCCTAAAAACTAAAAAAATGTCTCATAAGAAACTAGCTCCCTGGTACACAGAAAATACCCGAGCTCTGAAGCAAGCTTCCAGAAAATTGGAACGGAAATGGCGCCACACCAAACTGGAAGTCTTCCGACTAGCTTGGAAGGACGGTACCGTGCAGTACCGTAGAGCCCTTACTGCTGCTCGATCATCCTATTTTTCTAACTTAATTGAGGAAAATAAGAACAATCCGAAATTCCTTTTTAATACTGTCGCAAAGCTAACTAAAAAGCAGCATTCCCCAAGAGAGGATGACTTTCACTTTAGCAGTGATAAATTCATGAACTTCTTTGAGGAAAAGATTATGATTATTAGAAAGCAAATTACGGACTCCTCTTTAAACCTGCGTATTCCTCCAAACCTCAGTTGTCCTGAGTCTGCACAACTCTTCCAGGACCTAGGATCAAGAGAGACGCTCAAGTGTTTTAGTACTATATCTCTTGACACAATGATGAAAATAATCATGGCCTCTAAACCTTCAAGCTGCATACTGGACCCTATTCCAACTAAACTACTGAAAGAGCTGCTTCCTGTGCTTGGCCCTCCTATGTTGAACATAATAAACGGCTCTCTATCCACCGGATGTGTACCAAACTCACTAAAAGTGGCAGTAATAAAGCCTCTCTTGAAAAAGCCAAACCTTGACCCAGAAAATATAAAAAACTATCGGCCTATATCGAATCTTCCATTCCTCTCAAAAATTTTAGAGAAGGCTGTTGCGCAGCAACTCACTGCCTTCCTGAAGACAAACAATGTATACGAAATGCTTCAGTCTGGTTTTAGACCCCATCATAGCACTGAGACGGCACTTGTGAAGGTGGTAAATGACATTTTTATGGCATCGGACCGAGGCTCTGCATCTGTCCTCGTGCTCCTAGACCTTAGTGCTGCTTTTGATACCATCGATCACCACATTCTTTTGGAGAGATTGGAAACCCAAATTGGTCTACACGGACATGTTCTGGCCTGGTTTAGATCTTATCTGTCGGAAAGATATCAGTTTGTCTCTGTGAATGGTTTGTCCTCTGACAAATCAACTGTAAATTTCGGTGTTCCTCAAGGTTCCGTTTTAGGACCACTATTGTTTTCACTATATATTTTACCTCTTGGGGATGTTATTCGAAAACATAATGTAAACTTTCACTGCTATGCGGATGACACACAGCTGTACATTTCAATGAAACATGGTGAAGCCCCAAAATTGCCCTCGCTAGAAGCATGTGTTTCAGACATAAGGAAGTGGATGGCTGCAAACTTTCTACTATTAAACTCGGACAAAACAGAGATGCTTGTTCTAGGTCCCAAGAAACAAAGAGATCTTCTGTTGAATCTGACAATTAATCTTAATGGTTGTACAGTCGTCTCAAATAAAACTGTGAAGGACCTCGGCGTTACTCTGGACCCTGATCTCTCTTTTGAAGAACATATCAAGACCATTTCAAGGACAGCTTTTTTCCATCTACGTAACATTGCAAAAATCAGAAACTTTCTGTACATTTATTGAGTTTCTATTTCCCAAATTAACTCAAAGGATATCAGAATATCGATTTTACAACAGCCGCTAATGAACCCGTTTCCTCTATCAGTCTCATAATCTGATCGTTGTATAGCCCTTGAATCTGCACGGACCCGGGTCCCACTAATGAATTATTTACTAAAAACTAAAATGATGATACACATAGACAAAACACATTATAGGCTATTGATTAGAACTTAGTATAACGGGCCAACACACTATGGCGCGTGTTACCCACAATGGGGATTTCAAAAGAGAGAGAAAAAGAAGTACACAAGAGAAATATACATTTGGGTGAATTTGTCAGCTATGCTATTCTAACCCTAGCCTTGCCTCAAACTGCCACTTTTATGGGTCAGAATATAATGATGTAATTACGTAGGGGGGTGATCTCCGGGGATTCTCTGCGTGGACTGTTCCGTTGTTCGATGACGCACTTCTCCTGCGCACCTCGTTGCTCGTCCTCCCGGTGTCCGTGTCCCTTAGGAGTCTGTCCCCCCCCCTTTTCTCTGGAAGGGGTCTTCTGAGGACAGACAGCTCTGTAGCTCAGAGCTCACAGCATAGGAATGAAACGCTTTAGATACCACGATTCGATGGGAGATGGAGGCTAGGTGGTTCGACTTGAATTCACCCGCTTAGACACAGCTACTCATCCGTAGCTTGGGTAGAAAGGATTTCTTTGTCCTCAAACTTGCGTTGCGTTCTGGGTTGGTTGACTTTTTCAGACCCTTTCAGCAACTCTTGCCTAACATTGCTTGTTGTAAACACCAGGTTGTTTCAGTTTTAGGGCACACAAAAACAGTATTTCACTCCAGCTCAAGCAGTTTGAGGAGCAGCCAGCCTCTCACTGCCCGACAGGTGATCGTCCGACAAAACTCTGGATGGGCTCTCCAACCTTGTTCCTGCAGCTACCCAGTGCTTCATTTTGGAAACCAAGTGAAATCTTTTCGGAAACATCGACAGAAACATGTTTTCGTAACGAAACATACTTCACTAAACTGTTGACAGCCCCTCTGTGTGCTCCAGAAAGGAATAAAGGAGAGAGAGGAGGAGATGGAAACGCACAGTGGTGAGATACTGTATTATGGATAGCTAAAGGTAATGGGGCACCCAATTCATTATTCAAATATTAAACATTCCCTATTACTAGGCTATTCAAAATGAAATACAAATTCACTAATTGTAGGCTAACTGTAAGCCACCCTGCTCAATCAATGAATCAAACGCATGGCCTAGGGCTTTACGTTCTCTGCCAGACTCATGGATATAAATGTTGGAGTGTAGCATAAGGTAACCAGTCCACCAGTATGCACAGTAATACAGTCCACACTCAAAGGCCGTTACTAGAATGTGTTTAATCTTGGAGTATAGGCTAGACCAATTATGTACCAAAGACATCTTAAATCAGTTTGATGTTTTTCTGCCATGCATGCTGTAGGATGGGTAATGCCATAAGGATGGCTTGGGCTCATAAGCCTGTGCATAAACTGGAATATACATATGGGTCATCACTTTAGAAAGCACTGTCCATTTTGTTGTATTAGGCTTTGAAACAACATCCACAGCAACCATGTTTTACACTGTTTTAACCTGACTTTTAAAAGTAAGATAGACCTACTCTTTTGAGGATAAGTGTTTCATGTGATTTTCCATGGCATTTGCAATAATATCAGAGTGGTTGGAGGGACAATAGAGCCCTGAGTACCAGGCCATTAAGACCTGACGGAGGGACGATAGAGTCCTGAGTACCAGGTCATTAAGACCTGATGGAGGGACAATAGAGCCCTGAGTACCAGGCCATTAAGACCTGATGGAGGGACAATAGAGCCCTGAGTACCAGGCCATTAAGACCTGATGGAGGGACAATAGAGCCCTGAGTACCAGGCCATTAAGACCTGATGGAGGGACGATAGAGTCCTGAGTACCAGGTCATTAAGACCTGATGGAGGGACAATAGAGCCCTGAGTACCAGGCCATTAAGACCTGATGGAGGGACGATAGAGCCCTGAGTACCAGGCCATTAAGACCTGATGGAGGGACAATAGAGCCCTGAGTACCAGGCCATTAAGACCTGATGGAGGGACAATAGAGCCCTGAGTACCAGGCCATTAAGACCGGATGGAGTGACTATAGAGCCCTGAGTACCAGGCCGTTAGGACCTGATGGAGGGACAATAGAGCCCTGAGTACCAGGCCATTAGTACCTGATGGAGGGACAATAGAGCCCTGAGTACCAGGCCATTAAGACCTGATGGAGGGACAATAGAGCCCTGAGTACCAGGCCATTAAGACCTGATGGAGGGACAATAGAGCCCTGAGTACCAGGCCATTAGTACCTGATGGAGGGACAATAGAGCCCTGAGTACCAGGCCATTAAGACCTGATGGAGGGACAATAGAGCCCTGAGTACCAGGCCATTAAGACCTGATGGAGGGACAATAGAGCCCTGAGTACCAGGCCATTAAGACCTGATGGAGGGACAATAGAGCCCTGAGTACCAGGCCATTAAGACCTGATGGAGGGACAATAGAGCCCTGAGTACCAGGCCATTAGGACATGATGGAGGGACGATAGAGCCCTGAGTACCAGGCCATTAAGACCTGATGGTAGTGAGCTAGTGTTTTGTGTACTACATCATCCATTTAGTATGATGTGTTTATTTTTTGTTGCAATTCCATCCTGGACTGCATCTTCAAGGAATTACAGTGAAATTCCAATTCTCTACTATGCTTTTTGATAAGGACAATTTGGAATTGGAATTTGGTTTACTTTTTGAATTGCCTGGAATTTAAATGTAATGGACACCAACCCTGTGGTGAACACAGCTCTGGTTTGAAGGGGAACCCTGAGCTGACCAGGTTCATTAAGGTTGAAGGGGAACCCTGGGCTGACCAGGTTCATTAAGGTTGAAGGGGAACCCTGGGCTGACCAGGTTCATTAAGGTTGAAGGGGAACCCTGGCCTGACCAGGTTCATTAAGGTTGAAGGGGAACCCTGGCCTGACCAGGTTCATTAAGGTTGAAGGGGAACCCTGGGCTGACCAGGTTCATTAAGGTTGAAGGGGAACCCTGGGCTGACCAGGTTCATTAAGGTTGAAGGGGGATCCTGGGCTGACCAGGTTCATTAAGGTTGAAGGGGAACCCTGGGCTGACCAGGTTCATTAAGGTTGAAGGGGGATCCTGGGCTGACCAGGTTCATTAAGGTTGAAGGGGAACCCTGGGCTGACCAGGTTCATTAAGGTTGAAGGGGGATCCTGGGCTGACCAGGTTCATTAAGGTTGAATGGGGCAGTGGGGTGTTGGCTCGCGTTAGAAGGTGATAAATACACCAAAAGCTCATGGCACTTTGCAGGAAATCTTTTAAAACAAAAAGCATTGAAATGTGAAAATAGCATCTTCCTGTATTTTAAACATGTCAGACTTTTAGATGTCCCAAATGCTTCAATTTATTTTACCTTTTTTCAAAATGCATACATTTATATTTAACAATGTTACGTTCTGTATATAACTTGTAAAATATGACATGATTGTATGTTCATTGTAAATACATTAAATACTATTTTAGTTTTTACTATGCCCTGTTGGTCCTCCTTACTGCAACACAGTATTTATAGGCTGCTGTCTGTTGATGTTCTATTACAGTATTATACTAGAAATAATATATTAAGTTCCTGTTGACAAATATTTTATATTGAACAATATATTGTTATTGTTCAATAAAAAGAGAAGTTTCTGTTTATGACATACAGTATGTTCCCTTCCTGTCCGGCAGATGGCATTGTTGGGCATATGAAAGGAGCTCTTCCATCCATCCCCTCTTACAGTCAACCTCTTACAGTCATACTAAGGTCGGGATTCAATCCCATGGCCCCTTTTCGGCTATGCACCATTTAAAATAAATGTTACCACGGTAACATTACCATGATTCAATTCAAAGCAAACACTATCTATCAGACAAGATAGATAATGACATTATAATATCATAGACAGATAATGACAGTATAATAACGTTCACCTTTATTTAACCAGGTAAGCTAGTTGAGAACAAGTTCTCATTTACAACTGATACCTGGCAAAGATAAAGCAAAGCAGTGCGACACAAACAACAACACAGAGTTACACATGGAATAAACAAGTGTACAGTCCAAATTAAAATATATATAATATAGATTGATAATGACATAATAACAAATATATATAAATATTGACAGTTTAATAACATAGATAGATAATGACATTATAATGGCATAAGTAGATCATGACATGACATAATAATATAGATTGACAATGACATAATAACATAGATAATGACATTATAATGGCATAAGTAGATCATGACATGACATAATAATATAGATTGACAATGACATAATAACATAGATAATGACATTATAATGGCATAAGTAGATCATGACATGACATAATAATATAGATTGACAATGACATAATAACATAGATAATGACATTATAATGGCATAAGTAGATCATGACATGACATAATAATATAGATTGACAATGACATAATAACATAGATAATGACATTATAATGGCATAAGTAGATCATGACATGACATAATAATATAGATTGACAATGACATAATAACATAGATAATGACATTATAATGGCATAAGTAGATCATGACATGACATAATAATATAGATTGACAATGACATAATAACATAGATAATGACATTATAATGGCATAAGTAGATCATGACATGACATAATAATATAGATTGACAATGACATAATAACATAGATAATGACATTATAATGGCATAAGTAGATCATGACATGACATAATAACATAGATTGACAATGACATAATAACATAGATAATGACATTATAATGGCATAAGTAGATCATGACATGACATAATAATATAGATTGACAATGACATAATAACATAGATAATGACATTATAATGGCATAAGTAGATCATGACATGACATAATAATATAGATTGACAATGACATAATAACATAGATAATGACATTATAATGGCATAAGTAGATCATGACATGACATAATAATATAGATTGACAATGACATAATAACATAGATAATGACATTATAATGGCATAAGTAGATCATGACATGACATAATAATATAGATTGACAATGACATAATAACATAGATAATGACATTATAATGGCATAAGTAGATCATGACATGACATAATAACATAGATTGACAATGACATAATAACATAGATAATGACATTATAATGGCATAAGTAGATCATGACATGACATAATAATATAGATTGACAATGACATAATAACATAGATAATGACATTATAATGGCATAAGTAGATCATGACATGACATAATAACATAGATAATGACATAATAACATAGATAATGACATTGTAATAATCTAAATAGATAATGACATATTATACCATAGATTGATATTGACATAATAACAGATTGATAATGACAATATAGTAACATAGATATATAATGGCATGTTATAATAACAGATAGATAATGACATTATAATAACAGATCGATAATGATATAGATAGATAATGCCATAATAATATAAATGGATAATGACATGTTATTATAACATAGATAGATGACATTATAATAATAACAGATAGATAATGACATGTTATAGCATAGATAGATAATGGCATTATAATAATATACATAGATAATGGCATAATAATATAAATAGATAATGACATATTATTATAGCATAGATAGATAATGACATGTTATAGCATAAATATATAATGACATGTTATAGCATAAATATATAATGACATTATAATAATATAGATAATGACATTACAATATAACTAGATAATGACATTATAATAATATAGATCATGACATGAGATTATGGCCTAGGGTGGTCTAGCGGTTTAACCTGCTGCCTCCTCTTGACATACACTGCTGCAGCTATAACTAGATAATGACATTATAATAATATAGATCATGACATGAGATTATGGCCTAGGGTGGTCTAGCGGTTTAACCTGCTGCCTCCTCTTGACATACACTGCTGCAGCTATAACTAGATAATGACATTATAATAATATAGATCATGACATGAGATTATGGCCTAGGGTGGTCTAGCGGTTTAACCCGCTGCCTCCTCTTGACATACACTGCTGCAGCTATAACTAGATAATGACATTATAATAATATAGATAATGACATGAGATTATGGCCTAGGGTGGTCTAGCGGTTTATCCCACTGCCTCCTCTTGTTATTATAGCATAGATAGATAATGATATTATAATAACAGATAGATAATGCCATTATAATAACATAGATAGATAATGACATTATAATAACAGATAGATAATGCCATTATAATAACATAGATAGATAATGACATTATATTAACAGATAGATAATGCCATTATAATAACACAGATAGATAATGATATTATAATAACAGATAGATAATGCCATTATAATAACATAGATAGATAATGACATTATAATAACAGATAGATAATGCCATTATAATAATATAGATAGAGAATGACATTATAGATAATGACATTATAATAACAGATAGATAATGCCATTATAATAATATACATATATAATGACATTATAATAACAGATAGATAATGACATTATAATAATATAGATAATGACATGTTATAGCATAAATATATAATGACATTATAATAATATAGATAATGACATTATAATAATATAGATAATGACATTATAATAACAGATAGATAATGACATTATAATAACAGATAGATAATGACATGTTATAGCATAAATATATAATGACATTATAATAATATAGATAATGACATTATAATAACAGATAGATAATGACATGTTATAGCATAAATATATAATGACATTATAATAATATAGATAATGACATTATAATAACAGATAGATAATGACATTATAATAACAGATAGATAATGACATTATAATAACAGATAGATAATGACATTATAATAATATAGATAATGACATGTTATAGCATAAATATATAATGACATTATAATAATATAGATAATGACATTATAATAACAGATAGATAATGACATTATAATAACAGATAGATAATGACATTATAATAACAGATAGATAATGACATTATAATAATATAGATAATGACATTATAATAACAGATAGATAATGACATTATAATAACAGATAGATAATGACATTATAATAACAGATAGATAATGACATTATAATAATATAGATCATGACATGAGATTATGGCCTAGGGTGGTCTAGCGGTTTAACCCGCTGCCTCCTCTTGACATACACTGCTGCAGCTATAACTAGATAATACCATTATAATAATATAGATCATGACATGAGATTATGGCCTAGGGTGGTCTAGCGGTTTAACCCGCTGCCTCCTCTTGACATACACTGCTGCAGCTATAACTAGCAATGCAAATGCATTTCTGATTTGAATAATATTACTACACAGATCATACATGTAACGTTAGCTAGAGAACAGTACGCTTTAACCTGCAATGAAAATTACTTTCTGACCAAATTAGAAACTTGGAATATGTGAAAATGTAGCTAGACTCTTACCCGTATATATGGGTGAACGCTTCACGGCAGACTGGAAATATTTAACTCTGTTCTGTTTGTAGCTACATCTAGTTTGGCAGCGTTGTGTCAAGTCACTCTGGTTCACACAGACTGGAAATATTTAACTCTGTTCTGTTTGTAGCTACATCTGGTTTGGCAGCGTTGTGTCAAGTCACTCTGGTTCACACTGACCGGGGCGTGTACAGAAAGTAGCCAATCACTTTTTCCAAATGATCTGTTGATAGCGCCTGCTAAATTCAGGGCATCAAAGTAGCAACACTTTTGTAGTTCTCAATGGCTAACGTTAGTCCTTTCTACCGTGCTGTTTTTGAAAGATATATCAACACATACTGAGCAGCAGACGTTATAGACAGAAGCATGCAACATTGCAGACCAATCCAAACTCTTCTCCCTGCAAATCCAGCTCATCCAATATCTCAGCCAAACATGGCTAGCGGGAAGGTTCCTTGCCTTTTTCCGTGGCTAAACCAACTAGGCTTGTATTTTTAACAATTTTATTTGTATTTATGCCTGTCGGAACATTGTTAATTAAATGACATTGAACCAACATCGAATATATGTTGAATTGGGTCACTCATTCTAATTCTAGAGGGTTTAGGCTAGATTCATTCTGGAACCGTGGAAGGGCCGCAATCTAGCACGATTGAAATTTAAATGTAATTTCTGATTGAGTTAACAGCCTTATTCTAAACTGGATAAAATAAAACATGTTCTCATCAATCTACATGCAATATCCCATAATGACAAAGCCAAAACAGGGTTTTAGACATTTCTGCAATTAAAAAAATAAAACTGAAATACCTTATTTACATAAGTATTCAGACCCTCTGGAAAATGACTATTCAGAGCAATTTTGACATTGAAGTTCCTGGTCTGAAAACATCACCACATTGTTAAGACTTTATCCAGTTCCTGGTCTGAAAACATCACCACATTGTTAAGACTATATCCAGTTCCTGGTCTGAAAACATCACCACATTGTTAAGACTATATCCAGTTCCTGGTCTGAAAACATCACCACATTGTTAAGACTATATCCAGTTCCTGGCCTGAAAACATCACCACATTGTTAAGACTATATCCAGTTCCCGGTCTGAAAACATCACCACATTGTTAAGACTATATCCAGTTCCTGGCCTGAAAACATCACCACATTGTTAAGACTATATCCAGTTCCTGGTCTGAAAACATCACCACATTGTTAAGACTATATCCCGTTCCTGGCCTGAAAACATCACCACATTGTTAAGACTATATCCAGTTCCTGGTCTGAAAACATCACCACATTGTTAAGACTATATCCAGTTCCTGGTCTGAAAACATCACCACATTGTTAAGACTATATCCAGTTCCTGGTCTGAAAACATCACCACATTGTTAAGACTATATCCAGTTCCTGGTCTGAAAACATCACCACATTGTTAAGACTATATCCAGTTCCTGGTCTGAAAACATCACCACATTGTTAAGACTATATCCAGTTCCTGGTCTGAAAACATCACCACATTGTTAAGACTATATCCAGTTCCTGGTCTGAAAACATCACCACATTGTTAAGACTATATCCAGTTCCTGGCCTGAAAACATCACCACATTGTTAAGCTGAAAACATCACCACATTGTTAAGACTATATCCAGTTCCTGGCCTACCATGTGTTGAAAACAGAGCCACAGACAAAACATCACCACATTTTATTGAACCCTTATTTTACCAGGTAAGTTAACTGAAAACATATTTTACAGCAGCGACCTGGGGAATAGTTACAGAGGAGAGGAGGGGGGATGAATGAGCCAATTGGAAACTGGGGATTGTATTAGGGCCAGATTGGGAATTTTGTCAGGACCCCCTTTTAAGTCCGATCCAAAAGACGGCACCCTACACAGGGCAATGGGGCATTGGGATATATTTTTTTAGACCAGAGGAAAGGGTGCCTCCTACTGGCCCCCCAACTCCACTTCCAGCAGCATCTGGTCTCCCATCAAGGGACCAACCAGGACCGAGTAAAGAACATGAACACTGTGAAAGCTCCCAATTCCCTGCTTTATTGACGTTTCCATCTGAAAAGGATCTTCGTCAGGTCAAACAAACCAACCAGGACCGACCCTGCTTAGCGTCTGAGGCAGGCCAGCAGTGGGACGCAATAAATCACTATTTACAAATACTTTATTTCCAACTGTATTTCACAGGCAATGTCACGACTTCTACCGAAGGTAACTCCTCTCCCTGTTCGGGCGGCGCTCGGCGTCGCCGGTCTACTAGCCGCTACCACTCCCTTTTTCTGGTTCCTGTTACCTGCCGTAATTCGTGCAGGATTAGATTTGTGTGTATTGCGCTCGATTGTATTTGATGTTTGTTGTTTTTTCGCTATTACGCACGTGTATGTAAAGTGTCGGAACTGTGTTTGTTCCTCCGTGTGTTTGCACGAGTTTCTGATTATTCGAGAGCGTAGTTTTGGGATTTTTTTCTGTGCCGTTTTGTATTGGTGGACTATATTATTAAACACGCTTCTCAGACATCCCTGGTCTCCTGCGCCTGACTCCTACACCTCTCACCAAGACGCATGTTATCACAGGCAAATCCATCATAGAAAACATCACAGACGCCATCCTACGGGAGCAGAAAGACTATCTGCGTGATCAGCCATCGATACCAGGGTATTAAAAGTACTGATGAGGTGCTGACCTGTTGCACCCTCTACAACCACTGGGATTATTATTATTTGACCTTGCTGGTCATCTATGAACGTTTATAACAGCACATGGCCAAGATGTTCAATCTCAACCCGGCAAAACCAGAAGAAGACTGGCCACCCCTCAGAGCCTGGTTCCTCTCTAGGTTTTTTCCTGCCTTTCTAGGCCTTACTAGGAAGTTTTACCTAGCCACCGTGCTTCTACATCTGCATTGCTTTCTGTTTTGTGTTTTAGGCTGGGTTTCTATACAGCGCTTTGTGACATTTATTTATTGATTGATTAAAAAAGATTCCGTCATGTAGAATTGCATGAAATGAGTTTATAAAAATGCCACATGTTTCCTGGACCCCAGGCTACAAACAAATCCCCATGTGTGCAACTTCTGCAAGCGCCTGTACACAACTACTCTATGCCACTACGCTAAAGCAATGATAATAATGCTTTATTATAAAGGAGATTACCTCAGAGTCACACTCACTTTTTGTTCCGGCACCTCCCGATTTACAAATTAAGCACTGAGTAAAAGTATGGATACCTTAATAGAAAATGATTAAAGTAATTATGAAAGTCACCCAGTAAAATCCTACTTGACTAAAAGACTAAAAGTATTTTGTTGAAATAAACTTAAGTATCAAAAGTAAATGTATGAATAATTTTAAATTCCTTAGTTTAAGCAAACCAGACGGCAACATTCTCTTGGTTTTTAAATTTAAGGATAACCAGGGACACGCTTCAACACTCAGACATACTTTACAGATGAAGCATGTGTGTTCAGTGAGTCCGCCAGATCAGAGGCAGTAGGGATGACCAGGGATGTCCTCCAGATCAGAGGCAGTAGGGATGACCAGGGATGTCCTCCAGATCAGAGGCAGTAGGGATGACCAGGGATGTTCTCTGTTTAGTGAGTCCGCCAGATCAGAGGCAGTAGGGATGACCAGGGATGTTCTCTGTTTAATGAGTCCGCCAGATCAGAGGCAGTAGGGATGACCAGGGATGTTCTCTGTTTAGTGAGTCCTCCAGATCAGAGGCAGTAGGGATGACCAGGGATGTTCTCTGTTTAATGAGTCCGCCAGATCAGAGGCAGTGGGGATAACCAGGGATGTTCTCTGTTTAGTGAGTCCTCCAGATCAGAGGCAGTAGGGATGACCAGGGATGTTCTCTGTTTAGTGAGTCAGAGGCAGTAGTGATGACCAGGGATGTTCTCTGTTTAGTGAGTCCTCCAGATCAGAGGCAGTGGGGATGACTAGGGATGTTATCTGTTTAGTGAGTCCTCCAGATCAGAGGCAGTAGGGATGACCAGGGATGTTCTCTGTTTAGTGAGTCCTCCAGATCAGAGGCAGTAGGGATGACCAGGGATGTTCTCTGTTTAGTGAGTCAGAGGCAGTAGTGATGACCAGGGATGTTCTCTGTTTAGTGAGTCAGAGGCAGTAGTGATGACCAGGGATGTTCTCTGTTTAGTGAGTCAGAGGCAGTAGTGATGACCAGGGATGTTCTCTGTTTAGTGAGTCTGCCAGATCAGAGGCAGTAGTGATGACCAGGGATGTTCTCTGTTTAGTGAGTCAGAGGCAGTAGTGATGACCAGGGATGTTCTCTGTTTAGTGAGTCCGCCAGATCAGAGGCAGTAGTGATGACCAGGGATGTTCTCTGTTTAGTGAGTCCGCCAGATCAGAGGCAGTAGTGATGACCAGGGATGTTCTCTGTTTAGTGAGTCCGCCAGATCAGAGGCAGTAGTGATGACCAGGGATGTTCTCTGTTTAGTGAGTCAGAGGCAGTGGGGATGACCAGGGATGTTCTCTGTTTAGTGAGTCAGAGGCAGTGTGGATGACCAGGGATGTTCTCTGTTTAGTGAGTCAGAGGCAGTGGGGATGACCAGGGATGTTCTCTGTTTAGTGAGTCAGAGGCAGTGGGGATGACCAGGGATGTTCTCTGTTTAGTGAGTCCTCCAGATCAGAGACAGTAGGGATGACCAGGGATGTTCTCTGTTTAATGAGTCCGCCAGATCAGAGGCAGTGGGGATGACCAGGGATGTTCTCTGTTTAATGAGTCAGAGGCAGTGGGGATGACCAGGGATGTTCTCTGTTTAGTGAGTCCTCCAGATCAGAGGCAGTGGGGATGACCAGGGATGTTCTCTGTTTAGTGAGTCAGAGGCAGTAGTGATGACCAGGGATGTTCTCTGTTTAGTGAGTCCTCCAGATCAGAGGCAGTGGGGATGACCAGGGATGTTCTCTGTTTAGTGAGTCAGAGGCAGTAGGGATGACCAGGGATGTTCTCTGTTTAGTGAGTCAGAGGCAGTAGTGATGACCAGGGATGTTCTCTGTTTAGTGAGTCCTCCAGATCAGAGGCAGTAGTGATGACCAGGGATGTTATCTGTTTAGTGAGTCCTCCAGATCAGAGGCAGTGGGGATGACTAGGGATGTTATCTGTTTAGTGAGTCAGAGGCAGTAGTGATGACCAGGGATGTTCTCTGTTTAGTGAGTCCTCCAGATCAGAGGCAGTGGGGATGACTAGGGATGTTATCTTAATAAGTGTGTGAATTAGACCATTTTCCTTTCAACAGAGTACTTTCGAGTATCAGTGAAAAAGTATGGAGAAAATAGTGCATTATTTTCTTTAGGAAAGTAAAAGTTAATATATATAAATAATAATATAAAGTACAGAAGGTACACTGGAGACCATAATCTCCCCTCCGTTCACTCCCCTAAAACATGACTAAAGTGCTTTGAAGTATTTTTACTGAAGTACTTTACACCACTGAATTTAGGTTCCGGATTCCGAAAATTCTGCCAACCCCTCCAAAGACATGTGATCAATGCGTTGATATTTCCTTAGATACTGTCTTGGCCTAATTCCAATACTCCAAAGTACACAGCAAATCAAATCAAATTTATTTATATAGCCCTTCGTACATCAGCTGATATCTCAAAGTGCTGTACAGAAACCCAGCCTAAAACCCCAAACAGCAAGCAGGTGTAGAAGCACGGTGGCTAGGAAAAACTCCCTAGAAAGGCCAAAACCTAGGAAGAAACCTAGAGAGGAACCAGGCTATGTGGGGTGGCCAGTCCTCTTCTGGCCACCCCACCCAAATGAGTTATTGTTATTGTCACCATAAAAGCTGAATGGAGTCATTTTCCAGATGGAGTTATAATGCTCTTTCACACGCGCACCGGTCTGATTTACTGTTCTGCCTGCTGCTATGGACAATTGACCTGTTTACCAGACTACCTTGTCCTGGACCTATTTACCAGACTACCTTGTCCTGGACCTGTTTACCAGACTACCTTGTCCTGGACCTGTTTACCAGACTACCTTGTCCCAGACCTGTTTACCAGACTACCTTGTCCTGGACCTGTTTACCAGACTACCTTGTCCTGGACCTGTTTACCAGACTACCTTGTCCTGGACCTGTTTACCAGACTACCTTGTCCTGGACCTGTTTACCAGACTACCTTGTCCTGGACCTGTTTACCAGACTACCTTGTCCTGGACCTGTTTACCAGACTACCTTGTCCTGGACCTGTTTACCAGACTACCTTGTCCTGGACCTGTTTACCAGACTACCTTGTCCTGGACCTGTTTACCAGACTACCTTGTCCCAGACCTGTTTACCAGACTACCTTGTCCTGGACCTGTTTACCAGACTACCTTGTCCTGGACCTGTTTACCAGACTACCTTGTCCTGGACCTGTTTACCAGACTACCTTGTCCCGGACCTGTTTACCAGACTACCTTGTCCCGGACCTGTTTACCAGACTACCTTGTCCCGGACCTGTTTACCAGACTACCTTGTCCTGGACCTGTTTACCAGACTACCTTGTCCTGGACCTGTTTACCAGACTACCTTGTCCTGGACCTGTTTACCAGACTACCTTGTCCTGGACCTGTTTACTGTTTACCAGACTACCTTGTCCCAGACCTGTTTACCAGACTACCTTGTCCCGGACCTGTTTACCAGACTACCTTGTCCTGGACCTGTTTACCAGACTACCTTGTCCTGGACCTGTTTACCAGACTACCTTGTCCTGGACCTGTTTACCAGACTACCTTGTCCTGGACCTGTTTACCAGACTACCTTGTCCTGGACCTGTTTACCAGACTACCTTGTCCTGGACCTGTTTACCAGACTACCTTGTCCCGGACCTGTTTACCAGACTACCTTGTCCCGGACCTGTTTACCAGAACGATGTATTAGAATGATGTGATATACAACATAATGTATTAGAATGATGGTTTCTTTATTATTTGGTTAGGTCAGGGTTTGACAAGGGTGGTTGGTTTCGTTTTTCCATTGTCTAGAGGTTGTCTAGTCTAGGTGTTTATATATGTATGGTTACCTACACATTTTGGACGGAGCAGGACCCTGGATGCAGGCAGAGTCGTCGCCTAGGAGCAAGAGAGGACAGCAACGACGTCGGGGAGGTAGGCCACAGAAACCCAAAGACATTTTTTGGGGGGGCACATGGAGCAGTCGGCGAAGTTGAGGGGTGAGTCAGAGATTGTCGAGGAGTTATTGGACAGATTGGAGGAGAGTGAACGGAGGGGAGATTATGAGACCTTCGAGGAGTTGTTGATTAAATTGGAGGAGAGTGAAGAGAGAGAGCTGTTGGTTTGGCGTAGTATGCACGGCATTCACCCTGAGGAGCGTGTTAGCTGTCCGATGCCACCTGTGTCAGTTCCTCATACTCATCCTAAAACATGTGTTAAAGTTTCGGGAACAATTGATGCTGGCTATACACACCAGGTCTCCAGTGTACCTTCACAACCCGGTGTGTCCTGTTCCTACTCCTCGCACTCTTCCTCCAGTGCGCCTCCAGTGTCCAGTACGCCCTGTTCCTCCTCCCCGCACTCGCCCTGAGGTGCGTGTCACCAGCCCGGTACCACCAGTACCGGCACTACGCATCAGGCCTCCAGTGCGCCTCCAGGGTCCAGTACGCCCTGTTCCTGCTCATCGCACTCGCCCTGATGTGCATGTTCCCAGCCCGGTACCACTAGTGCCGGGACCACGCACCAGGCATAGAGTGCGCCTCGGCAGTCCAGAGCTTCCGGCGACAGTACCCATTCCAGAGCGTCCGGCGACAGTACCCAGTCCAGAGCGTCCGGCGACAGTACCCAGTCCAGAGCGTCCGGCGACAGTACCCAGTCCAGAGCGTCCGGCCACAGTACCCAGTCCAGAGCGTCCGGCCACAGTACCCAGTCCAGAGCGTCCGGCCACAGTACCCAGTCCAGAGCGTCCGGCGACAGTACCCAGTCCAGAGTGTCCGGCGACAGTATCCAGTCCAGAGCGTCCGGCTACAGTACCCAGTCCAAAGCTTCCGGCGACAGTACCCAGTCCAGAGCGTCCGGCGACAGTACCCAGTCCAAAGCTTCCGGCCACAGTGCCCAGTCCAGAGCGTCAGGGGACAGTACCCAGTCCAGAACCTCCAACGACGGGCCACAGTCCGGAACCTCCAACGACGGGCCACAGTCCGGAACCTCCAACGACGGGCCACAGTCCGGAACCTCCAACGACGGGCCACAGTCCGGGACCTACAACGAAGGGCCCCAGTCCGGAACCTCCAACGACGGGCCCCAGTCCAGAACATCCGGCGAGGGTCCCCAGCCTATGGTGAGGATCCGCAGTCCTGACGTCCTGACCTTAGTTGTCTTTGTTTTCTTTATTATTTGGTTAGGTCAGGGTGTGACAAGGGTGCTTTGTTTAGTTTTTCCATTGTCTAGGGGTTTTATCTAGTCTAGGTGTTTATATGTCTATGGTTACCTTGATTGGTTCTCAATCAGAGGCAGCTGTTTATCGTTGTCTCTGATTGGGAACCATATTCAGGTAGCCATATTCCTTGGTTATTTTGTGGGTTGTTATTCTATATTTAGTTGCCTGTTCTGCATTAGCCATCTTGCTTCATGGTTTGTTTTGTTGTTTTGTTGTTCAGTGTTTGTTCTTCTATTAAATAAGTATGTTCACTTACCACGCTGCGCCTTGGTCTCCTCTTTATGACGACCATGACACTAGAAGTTAACCGGTGTGCTCAGAAACAGAGGTAATACGTTTATCAATACATATCCCCAGCTTGATAGGGAGGAAATGACACATCGTCCCTCTGTGTCCCAAAGTCACAGGAGCCATGAAGCTGGCAGCACTTGGTGGACCCCATGGGCTGGTTCTGCATCAGTGTGGTGATCGCCATCACGACTCTACAACTCCTTCTTCGTCACCAAGTTGGTGCTACCGCCCCATTTCCATGAGGGGTATATCCCCTGGGCCTTGGTTGTCACTGAGTATTAATCCCACAGACCAGCTGTCTGCTTCATCAATGACTTTGACTGCTATAGTCACCCTGTACCTCTCCTCCTAGGTTACTACCGAACTTGTTTTTGTGTGGATTCCCTGATGCGGTTAGCTTTTAACAGCTGGGACCCTGCTATTTCTTGTCCCGGAATCCAGCTTGACAGACAGGTTGAAGCCTGCTTCACAGACAGGTTGAAACCTGCTTCACATACCGGTTGAAGCCTGCTTCACAGACCGGTTGAAGCCTGCTTGACAGACAGTTTGAAGCCTGCTTCACAGACAGGTTGAAGCCTGCTTGACAGACAGGTTGAGGCCTGCTTGACAGACAGGTTGAGGCCTGCTTGACAGACAGGTTGAGGCCTCCTTCACAGACAGGTTGAAGCCTCCTTCACAGACAGGTTGAAGCCTGCTTGACAGACAGGTTGAAGCCTGCTTGACAGACAGGTTGAAGCCTGCTTGACAGATAGGTTGAAGCCTGCTTGACAGACAGGTTGAAGCCTGCTTGACAGACAGGTTGAATCTTGCTTCACAGACAGGTTGAAGCCTGCTTGACAGAGCTGCTTAGCTGCTAGCCATCAATGTAAAAAAGTTAGTCCCAGATGAGTTTTCCAATGGAGCTCTCTTTGTCTGGAGAAATACATGAAAAGTTCCAAATCAGCAGGAGCTGTATCTACTAGGCTTTGTTTCAGGATAAACTGATCACTCACAGTTCCAATGCGGCAATTGTTTGCTTGCAGAGGATTATAGGTTTGAGGTTGTTTCCGTGATCACGCATGTCGCCAGCCTACGTAAGAAACTGGGAGAAATGCAGAGTGGAATGTTTACCTTTTCTACGCCGGTGGCTGGACGCTTGTTGGATGCATCTTCGCCTTATTGTTTGTCGTTATCCGACTGGCTGGTGTTGCCCGGCGCTCCCCCATCTGATAGCGGAGTCGAAGGTGCACAGCAAGAGGAGCATGGCAATGAACAATGGTCGCATGTAACGAGCCTTGGAAGCCAAAGACAGTGGCCTCCCGCAAAGCAGTCTACACACCCAACGAGAGACCCGGAACAGATACAAACTACGAATAGTTTCGCTGTCCTGGAGCCTGATCTTCCTATACCTTCATCGCTGTAGGTACCTGTGTCTGCGGCCACAGTGCCTACTCCTACGATTTCGAAGTCGACAACCTTCCATCCTTGCTCTGGATCGAGTGAGGCTTCTCCATCTGTCAGAGGCCTACACCGGGAGCAATGGGCTCAGGTTATCCTGCCTCTCACCCATCCATAAAGGGTTCTCCGAATCCTGTGAAGAGTGGGCAGATTTCCATGTCCTTCTCGCCAGCCGTGATTTGGGGTTTTTGTATTGTAGATATGTGGTAGTGGTGGAGTAGGGGCCTGTGGGCACACAGTGTGTTGTGAAATCTGTGAATCTATTGTAATGTTTTTAAAATTGTATAACTGCCTACATTTTGCTGGACACCAGGAAGAGTAGCTGCTGTCTTGGCAGGAACTACTGAGGATCCATAATGAATACTAATACAACACATCACTGAGTACCACTCTTCATATTTTCAAGCATGGTGGTGGCTGAATCATGTTATGGGTATGCTCGTCATCGGCAAGGGAGGTTTTGTTTATCATAAGAAGAAATGGAATAGAGCTAAGCACAGGAAAAATCCTAGACAAAAACCTGGTTCAGTTTGCTTTCCAACAGTTCACCTTTCAGCGTGACAGTAACCTAAAACACAAGGCTAAATATACATTGAAGTTGCTTACCAAGACGACATTGAATGTTCCTGAGTGGTCTTATTCCAGTTTTGACATAAATTGACTTGAACATCTATGTCAAAACCTGAAAATGTCTGTCTAGCAATGATCAACAACCAACTTGACAGAGCTTGAAGAATTACAAAAAAATAATAATGTGGAAATATCATACAATCCAAGTGTGCAATGCTCTAACCCTAACCCAATGCTATAACTCTAACCCAATGCTCTAACCCTAACCCAATGCTATAACTCTAGCCCAATGCTCTAGCCCAATGCTCTAACCCTAACCCAATGCTCTAACCCTAACCCAATGCTCTAACCCTAACCCAATGCTATAACTCTAACCCAATGCTCTAACCCTAACCCAATGCTATAACTCTAACCCAATGCTCTAACTCTAGCCCAATGCTCTAACCCTAACCCAATGCTCTAACCCTAACCCAATGCTCTAACCCTAACCCAATGCTATAACTCTAACCCAATGCTCTAACCCTAACCCAATGCTCTAACCCTAACCCAATGCTATAACTCTAACCCAATGCTCTAACTCTAGCCCAATGCTCTAACCCTAACCCAATGCTCTAACCCTAACCCAATGCTCTAACCCTAACCCAATGCTCTAACCCTAACCCAATGCTCTAACTCTAACCCAATGCTCTAACCCTAACCCAATGCTCTAACCCTAACCCAATGCTCTAACCCAATGCTATAACTCTAACCCAATGCTCTAACTCTAGCCCAATGCTCTAACCCAATGCTCTAACCCTAACCCAATGCTCTAACCCTAACCCAATGCTCTAACCCTAACCCAATACTCTAACCCTAACCCAATGCTCTAACTCTAGCCCAATGCTCTAACCCTAACCCAATGCTCTAACCCTAACCCAATGCTATAACCCAATGCTCTAACCCTAACCCAATGCTCTAACTCTAGCCCAATGCTCTAACCCTAACCCAATGCTATAACTCTAACCCAATGCTATAACCCTAACCCAATGCTCTAACCCTAACCCAATGCTATAACCCTAACCCAATGCTCTAACCCTAACCCAATGCTATAACTCTAACCCAATGCTCTAACTCTAGCCCAATGCTCTAACCCTAACCCAATGCTCTAACCCTAACCCAATGCTCTAACCCTAACCCAATGCTATAACTCTAACCCAATGCTCTAACCCTAACCCAATGCTATAACTCTAACCCAATGCTCTAACCCAATGCTACAACTCTAACCCAATGCTCTAACTCTAGCCCAATGCTCTAACCCAATGCTCTAACCCTAACCCAATGCTCTAACCCTAACCCAATGCTCTAACCCTAACCCAATACTCTAACCCTAACCCAATGCTCTAACTCTAGCCCAATGCTCTAACCCTAACCCAATGCTCTAACCCTAACCCAATGCTATAACCCAATGCTCTAACCCTAACCCAATGCTCTAACTCTAGCCCAATGCTCCAACCCTAACCCAATGCTATAACTCTAACCCAATGCTATAACCCTAACCCAATGCTCTAACCCTAACCCAATGCTATAACCCTAACCCAATGCTCTAACCCTAACCCAATGCTATAACTCTAACCCAATGCTCTAACTCTAGCCCAATGCTCTAACCCTAACCCAATGCTCTAACCCTAACCCAATGCTATAACTCTAACCCAATGCTCTAACTCTAGCCCAATGCTCTAACCCAATGCTCTAACCCTAACCCAATGCTCTAACCCTAACCCAATGCTCTAACCCTAACCCAATACTCTAACCCTAACCCAATGCTCTAACTCTAGCCCAATGCTCTAACCCTAACCCAATGCTCTAACCCTAACCCAATACTCTAACCCTAACCCAATGCTATAACTCTAACCCAATGCTCTAACCCTAACCCAATGCTATAACTCTAACCCAATGCTCTAACCCTAACCCAATGCTATAACCCAATGCTCTAACCCTAACCCAATGCTCTAACCCTAACCCAATGCTCTAACGCTAACCCAATGCTCTAACCCTAACCCAATACTCTAACCCTAACCCAATACTCTAACCCTAACCCAATGCTCTTAAACTCACAGGTGTAATCGCTGCCGAAGGTGATTCTAACATGTATTGACTCAGGGTTAAATACTTATTAAATCAATATATAATACTGTTTTATTTTTCATATTTCTTTCACAAATGTTAGAATTTTTATTCTACTTTGACCTAACAGAATATTTTGTGTAGATCGTTTATATATCTAACATGGCTGTAAAACATGATCCTAAATATCAATACCACTGGTGTTTAATATGAGGGTTTCAGCATGAAATATCCTTTATGTATTTTACACATTTTCATTTATCTTACTATGTCAACATGTCTTTGTTGTAAAAGTTTTGCCACCAAACTGTTGGCAGTTGTGAAAAAAGACAATAGTTGGAAGAGTTGCAGAGTTAACTGAAAATAAAATGTCATTGTTGATCAGATACTTTTGTTCATGAATTAATTTTCTCTTTAACCATATAGACTATCTACTAAACTCATGGACAATATGGATACAATACATGAATTACAAAAGTTACCATAGATTACCTGTTAATTACCAAAATGACTGAATATTACGGTAACTTTGGTAAATTACTGGTAGATTTGAAACCCTTCTTGTGTTACTTTATCCTGAAAGCTTTCCACAAAACACCCTTAATCTGCTGTGTGTGTGTGTGTGTGTGTGTGTGTGTGTGTGTGTGTGTGTGTGTGTGTGTGTGTGTGTGTGATCTGCTGTGTGTATTACTGTCAGTCCGGTAATGAGTGTGTATGTGGGGTAATCCTTCATAGGGATGATGACTCTATGGCTTTAGGGTTAAAGGTTAAATAGGACTTTGTACTGGGTCTAATGAGGGTGTGTTTGCCCTGCTTGGAGAGTTCACCATGCCATCAGACAAATACTGCATGTTTTCTACTAGTAGTAGTAGCCATCAGACAAATACTGCATGTTTTCTAGTAGTAGTAGCCATCAGACAAATACTACATGTTTTCTAGTAGTAGAAGTAGCCATCAGACAAATACTACATGTTTTCTAGTAGTAGTAGTAGCCATCAGACAAATACTGCATGTTTTCTAGTAGTAGTAGTAGCCATCAGACAAATACTGCATGTTTTCTAGTAGTAGTAGTAGCCATCAGACAAATACTGCATGTTTTCTAGTAGTAGTAGTAGCCATCAGACAAATACTGCATGTTTTCTACTAGTAGTAGTAGCCATCAGACAAATACTGCATGTTTTCTAGTAGTAGTAGCCATCAGACAAATACTGCATGTTTTCTGGTAGTAGTAGTAGTAGTAGCCATCAGACAAATACTGCATGTTTTCTGATAGTAGTAGTAGTAGTAGTAGCCATCAGACAAATACTGCATGTTTTCTACTAGTAGTAATAGTAGTAGCCATCAGACAAATACTGCATGTTTTCTAGTAGTAGTAGTAGTAGCCATCAGACAAATACTGCATGTTTTCTACTAGTAGTAGTAGACATCAGACAAATACTTCATGTTTTCTAGTAGTAGCCATCAGACAAATACTGCATGTTTTCTAGTAGTAGTAGTAGTAGTAGCCATCAGACAAATACTACATGTTTTCTAGTAGTAGTAGCCATCAGACAAATACTGCATGTTTTCTACTAGTAGTAGTAGCCATCAGACAAATACTACATGTTTTCTACTAGTAGTAGTAGCCATCAGACAAATACTGCATGTTTTCTAGTAGTAGTAGCCATCAGACAAATACTGCATGTTTTCTACTAGTAGTAGTAGCCATCAGACAAATACTGCATGTTTTCTACTAGTAGTAGTAGCCATCAGACCAATACTGCATGTTTTCTACTAGTAGTAGTAGCCGTCAGACAAATACTGCATGTTTTCTACTAGTAGTAGTAGCCATCAGACAAATACTGCATGTTTTCTACTAGTAGTAGTAGCCATCAGACAAATACTGCATGTTTTCTACTAGCAGTAGTAGCCATCAGACAAATACTGCATGTTTTCTACTAGTAGTAGTAGCCATCAGACACATACTGCATGTTTTCTACTAGTAGTAGTAGCCATCAGACAAATACTGCATGTTTTCTACTAGTAGTAGCCAGTGGATAAAAATACTACATGTTTTCTACTAGTAGTAGCCAGTGTAGAAAATACTACATGCTTTCTACTAGTAGTAGCCAGTGGAGAAAAATACTACATGTTTTCTACTAGTAGTAATAGTTGTAGTTATATTAATACTAGTAGTAGTAGCCATCAGACAAATACTGCATGTTTTCTACTAGTAGTAATAGTTGTAGTTATATTAATACTAGTAGTAGTAGCCAGTGGAGACATACTACATGTTTTCTACTAGTAGTAATAGTTGTAGTTATATTAATACTAGTAGTATTATTGTATGTCTGTTAGTTTGTAAATATGTCTCATTCAACCACAATGCGTCTGTTTAGTGTGTTTTGTATCTTGCCGTGTAACTAAAATGCAGTTACATGTTTTCCACTGGAAAGAGAGAGCCTTGGGGTTGTGGGACATGTTTTGGTCAACTCCGGTCAATAGTAAGGGCAGTAGGGAGTGATTCTGTTTTGGTCAACTCCGGTCAATAGTAAGGGCAGTAGGGAGTGATTCTGTTTTGGTCAACTACGGTCAATAGTAAGGGCAGTAGGGAGTGATTCTGTTTTGGTCAACTCCAGTCAATAGTAAGGGCAGTAGGGAGTGATTCTGTTTTGGTCAACTCCGGTCAATAGTAAGGGCAGTAGGGAGTGATTCTGTTTTGGTCAACTCCAGTCAATAGTAAGGGCAGTAGGGAGTGATTCTGTTTTGGTCAACTCCGGTCAATAGTAAGGGCAGTAGGGAGTGATTCTGTTTTGGTCAACTCCGGTCAATAGTAAGGGCAGTAGGGAGTGATTCTGTTTTGGTCAACTCCGGTCAATAGTAAGGGCAGTAGGGAGTGATTCTGTTTTGGTCAACTCCGGTCAATAGTAAGGGCAGTAGGGAGTGATTCTGTTTGGTCAACTCCGGTCAATAGTAAGGGCAGTAGGGAGTGATTCTGTTTTGGTCAACTCCGGTCAATAGTAAGGGCAGTAGGGAGTGATTCTGTTTGGTCAATAGTAAGGGCAGTAGGGAGTGATTCTGTTTTGGTCAACTCCGGTCAATAGTAAGGGCAGTAGGGAGTGATTCTGTTTTGGTCAACTCCGGTCAATAGTAAGGGCAGTAGGGAGTGATTCTGTTTTGGTCAACTCCGGTCAATAGTAAGGGCAGTAGGGAGTGATTCTGTTTTGGTCAACTCCGGTCAATAGTAAGGGCAGTAGGGAGTGATTCTGTTTTGGTCAACTCCGGTCAATAGTAAGGGCAGTAGGGAGTGATTCTGTTTTGGTCAACTCCAGTCAATAGTAAGGGCAGTAGGGAGTGATTCTGTTTTGGTCAACTCCGGTCAATAGTAAGGGCAGTAGGGAGTGATTCTGTTTTGGTCATCTCCGGTCAATAGTAAGGGCAGTAGGGAGTGATTCTGTTTTGGTCAACTCCGGTCAATAGTAAGGGCAGTAGGGAGTGATTCTGTTTTGGTCAACTCCGGTCAATAGTAAGGGCAGTAGGGAGTGATTCTGTTTGGTCAATAGTAAGGGCAGTAGGGAGTGATTCTGTTTTGGTCAACTCCGGTCAATAGTAAGGGCAGTAGGGAGTGATTCTGTTTGGTCAATAGTAAGGGCAGTAGGGAGTGATTCTGTTTTGGTCATCTCCGGTCAATATTAAGGGCAGTAGGGTGTGATTCTGTTTTGGTCAACTCCGGTCAATAGTAAGGGCAGTAGGGAGTGATTCTGTTTGGTCAATAGTAAGGGCAGTAGGGAGTGATTCTGTTTTGGTCAACTCCAGTCAATAAGTAAGGGCTGTAGGGAGTGATTCTGTTTTGGTCAACTCCGGTCAATAGTAAGGGCAGTAGGGAGTGATTCTGTTTTGGTCAACTCCAGTCAATATTAAGGGCAGTAGGGAGTGATTCTGTTTTGGTCAACTCCAGTCAATAGTAAGGGCAGTAGGGAGTGATTCTGTTTTGGTCAACTCCAGTCAATAGTAAGGGCAGTAGGGAGTGATTCTGTTTGGTCAATAGTAAGGGCAGTAGGGAGTGATTCTGTTTGGTCAATAGTAAGGGCAGTAGGGAGTGATTCTGTTTTGGTCAACTCCGGTCAATAGTAAGGGCAGTAGGGAGTGATTCTGTTTTGGTCAACTCCAGTCAATAGTAAGGGCAGTAGGGAGTGATTCTGTTTTGGTCAACTCCGGTCAATAGTAAGGGCAGTAGGGAGTGATTCTGTTTTGGTCAACTCCAGTCAATATTAAGGGCAGTAGGGAGTGATTCTGTTTTGGTCAACTCCAGTCAATAGTAAGGGCAGTAGGGAGTGATTCTGTTTTGGTCAACTCCGGTCAATAGTAAGGGCAGTAGGGAGTGATTCTGTTTTGGTCAACTCCAGTCAATAAGTAAGGGCTGTAGGGAGTGATTCTGTTTTGGTCAACTCCAGTCAATAGTAAGGGCAGTAGGGAGTGATTCTGTTTTGGTCAACTCCAGTCAATAGTAAGGGCTGTAGGGAGTGATTCTGTTTTGGTCAACTCCAGTCAATAGTAAGGGCAGTAGGGAGTGATTCTGTTTTGGTCAACTCCAGTCAATAGTAAGGGCAGTAGGGAGTGATTCTGTTTTGGTCAACTCCAGTCAATAGTAATGGCTGTAGGGAGTGATTCTGTTTTGGTAAACTCCGGCCAATAGTAAGGGCTGTAGGGAGTAATTCTTGGAATGGTTGATGCTGTAGCTGAAGGGCACTAAGCTTGACTATTGTTGCCAAGGATTTGCCCTGCTTAACTTGGCTAACTGGATTTACTATTAGCTCCAATGGCAGCCAAGGTTGAGGATCATCAGATCACCTTCCTATTGATGCTCTGATCTCATACAGACTAACTCTGTCTCTGTCTGTCTGTCTGCAGCCTGTCTGTGTCTGCCTGTCTGTCTGTCTGTCTGTCTGAGGCCTGTCTGCAGCCTGTCTGTCTGTCTGTCTGTCTGTCTGTCTGTCTGTCTGAGGCCTGTCTCTCTCTCTGTCTTTGGTCTGTCTGTCTGTCTGTCTTCGGTCTGTCTGTCTTCGGTCTGTCTGAGGCCTGTCTGTCTTCTGTCTGTCTGAGGCCTGTGTCTGTCTGTCTGTCTGTCTGTCTGTCTGTCTGTCTGTCTGTCTGTCTGTCTGTCTGTCTGTCTGTCTGTCTGTCTGTCTGTCTGTCTGTCTGCAGCCTGTGTGTGTGTGTCTGTCTGTCTGTCTGAGGCCTGTGTGTGTCTGTCTGTCTGTCTGAGGCCTGTCTGTCTGTCTTCTGTCTGTCTGTCTGATGCCTGTCTTGTCTGTCTGTCTGTCTCTCTGTCTGTATGTCTGTCTGAGGCCTGTCTTTCTGTCTTCTGTCTGTCTGAGGTCTGTCTGTACGTTCAGTCTGTACGTTCTGTCTGTACTGTCTGTCTGTACTGTCTGTCTGTACTGTCTGTCTGTACTGTCCTGTGGGGAAGGACTGTACAGAACCACACAGTTACCTGACTGCAGGTTGTTATTATAAACTAGTTATATCCTCTACAGAACCACACAGTTACCTGACTGCAGTCTGCAGGTTGTTATTATAAACTAGTTATATCCTCTACAGAACCACACAGTTACCTGACTGCAGTCTGCAGGTTGTTATTATAAACTAGTTATATCCTCTACAGAACCACACAGTTACCTGACTGCAGTCTGCAGGTTGTTATTATAAACTAGTTATATCCTCTACAGAACCACACAGTTACCTGACTGCAGGTTGTTATTATAAACTAGTTATATCCTATACAGAACCACACAGTTACCTGACTGCAGTCTGCAGGTTGTTATTATAAACTAGTTATATCCTCTACAGAACCACACAGTTACCTGACTGCAGGTTGTTATTATAAACTAGTTATATCCTCTACAGAACCACACAGTTACCTGACTGCAGGTTGTTATTATAAACTAGTTATATCCTATACAGAACCACACAGTTACCTGACTGCAGTCTGCAGGTTGTTATTATAAACTAGTTATATCCTCTACAGAACCACACAGTTACCTGACTGCAGTCTGCAGGTTGCTATTATAAACTAGTTATATCCTCTACAGAACCACACAGTTACCTGACTGCAGTCTGCAGGTTGCTATTATAAACTAGTTATATCCTCTACAGAACCACACAGTTACCTGACTGCAGTCTGCAGGTTGCTATTATAAACTAGTTATATCCTCTACAGAACCACACAGTTACCTGACTGCAGGTTGTTATTATAAACTAGTTATATCCTCTACAGAACCACACAGTTACCTGACTGCAGTCTGCAGGTTGTTATTATAAACTAGTTATATCCTCTACAGAACCACACAGTTACCTGACTGCAGTCTGCAGGTTGCTATTATGAACTAGTTATATCCTCTACAGAACCACACAGTTACCTGACTGCAGTCTGCAGGTTGTTATTATAAACTAGTTATATCCTCTACAGAACCACACAGTTACCTGACTGCAGTCTGCAGGTTGTTATTATAAACTAGTTATATCCTCTACAGAACCACACAGTTACCTGACTGCAGGTTGTTATTATAAACTAGTTATATCCTATACAGAACCACACAGTTACCTGACTGCAGTCTGCAGGTTGTTATTATAAACTAGTTATATCCTCTACAGAACCACACAGTTACCTGACTGCAGGTTGTTATTATAAACTAGTTATATCCTCTACAGAACCACACAGTTACCTGACTGCAGGTTGTTATTATAAACTAGTTATATCCTATACAGAACCACACAGTTACCTGACTGCAGTCTGCAGGTTGTTATTATAAACTAGTTATATCCTCTACAGAACCACACAGTTACCTGACTGCAGGTTGTTATTATAAACTAGTTATATCCTCTACAGAACCACACAGTTACCTGACTGCAGGTTGTTATTATAAACTAGTTATATCCTCTACAGAACCACACAGTTACCTGACTGCAGGTTGTTATTATAAACTAGTTATATCCTCTATAGAACCACACAGTTACCTGACTGCAGTCTGCAGGTTATTATTATAAACTAGTTATATCCTCTACAGAACCACACAGTTACCTGGCTGCAGTCTGCAGGTTGTTATTATAAACTAGTTATATCCTCTACAGAACCACACAGTTACCTGACTGCAGGTTGTTATTATAAACTAGTTATATCCTCTACAGAACCACACAGTTACCTGACTGCAGGTTGTTATTATAAACTAGTTATATCCTCTACAGAACCACACAGTTACCTGACTGCAGGTTGTTATTATAAACTAGTTATATCCTCTACAGAACCACACAGTTACCTGACTGCAGGTTGTTATTATAAACTAGTTATATCCTCTATAGAACCACACAGTTACCTGACTGCAGTCTGCAGGTTGTTATTATAAACTAGTTATATCCTCTACAGAACCACACAGTTACCTGACTGCAGTCTGCAGGTTGTTATTATAAACTAGTTATATCCTCTACAGAACCACACAGTTACCTGACTGCAGGTTGTTATTATAAACTAGTTATATCCTCTATAGAACCACACAGTTACCTGACTGCAGTCTGCAGGTTGTTATTATAAACTAGTTATATCCTCTACAGAACCACACAGTTACCTGACTGCAGGTTGTTATTATAAACTAGTTATATCCTCTACAGAACCACACAGTTACCTGACTGCAGGTTGTTATTATAAACTAGTTATATCCTCTATAGAACCACACAGTTACCTGGCTGCAGGTTGTTATTATAAACTAGTTATATCCTCTACAGAACCACACAGTTACCTGACTGCAGGTTGTTATTATAAACTAGTTATATCCTCTATAGAACCACACAGTTACCTGACTGCAGTCTGCAGGTTGTTATTATAAACTAGTTATATCCTCTACAGAACCACACAGTTACCTGACTGCAGGTTGTTATTATAAACTAGTTATATCCTCTACAGAACCACACAGTTACCTGACTGCAGTCTGCAGGTTGTTATTATAAACTAGTTATATCCTCTACAGAACCACACAGTTACCTGACTGCAGTCTGCAGGTTGTTATTATAAACTAGTTATATCCTCTACAGAACCACACAGTTACCTGACTGCAGTCTGCAGGTTGTTATTATAAACTAGTTATATCCTCTACAGAACCACACAGTTACCTGACTGCAGTCTGCAGGTTGTTATTATAAACTAGTTATATCCTCTACAGAACCACACAGTTACCTGACTGCAGGTTGTTATTATAAACTAGTTATATCCTCTACAGAACCACACAGTTACCTGACTGCAGTCTGCAGGTTGTTATTATAAACTAGTTATATCCTCTACAGAACCACACAGTTACCTGACTGCAGGTTGTTATTATAAACTAGTTATATCCTCTACAGAACCACACAGTTACCTGGCTGCAGTCTGCAGGTTGTTATTATAAACTAGTTATATCCTCTACAGAACCACACAGTTACCTGACTGCAGTCTGCAGGTTGTTATTATAAACTAGTTATATCCTCTACAGAACCACACAGTTACCTGACTGCAGTCTGCAGGTTGTTATTATAAACTAGTTATATCCTCTACAGAACCACACAGTTACCTGACTGCAGGTTGTTATTATAAACTAGTTATATCCTCTACAGAACCACACAGTTACCTGACTGCAGTCTGCAGGTTGTTATTATAAACTAGTTATATCCTCTACAGAACCACACAGTTACCTGACTGCAGGTTGTTATTATAAACTAGTTATATCCTCTACAGAACCACACAGTTACCTGACTGCAGGTTGTTATTATGAACTAGTTATATCCTCTACAGAACCACACAGTTACCTGACTGCAGTCTGCAGGTTGTTATTATAAACTAGTTATATCCTCTACAGAACCACACAGTTACCTGACTGCAGGTTGTTATTATAAACTAGTTATATCCTCTACAGAACCACACAGTTACCTGACTGCAGTCTGCAGGTTGTTATTATAAACTAGTTATATCCCCTACAGAACCACACAGTTACCTGACTGCAGTCTGCAGGTTGTTATTATAAACTAGTTATATCCTCTACAGAACCACACAGTTACCTGACTGCAGTCTGCAGGTTGTTATTATAAACTAGTTATATCCTCTACAGAACCACACAGTTACCTGACTGCAGGTTGTTATTATAAACTAGTTATATCCTATACAGAACCACACAGTTACCTGACTGCAGGTTGTTATTATAAACTAGTTATATCCTCTACAGAACCACACAGTTACCTGACTGCAGGTTGTTATTATAAACTAGTTATATCCTCTACAGAACCACACAGTTACCTGACTGCAGTCTGCAGGTTGTTATTATAAACTAGTTATATCCTCTACAGAACCACACAGTTACCTGACTGCAGGTTGTTATTATAAACTAGTTATATCCTCTACAGAACCACACAGTTACCTGACTGCAGGTTGTTATTATAAACTAGTTATATCCTATACAGAACCACACAGTTACCTGACTGCAGTCTGCAGGTTGTTATTATAAACTAGTTATATCCTCTACAGAACCACACAGTTACCTGACTGCAGGTTGTTATTATAAACTAGTTATATCCTCTACAGAACCACACAGTTACCTGACTGCAGTCTGCAGGTTGTTATTATAAACTAGTTATATCCTCTACAGAACCACACAGTTACCTGACTGCAGTCTGCAGGTTGTTATTATAAACTAGTTATATCCTCTACAGAACCACACAGTTACCTGACTGCAGTCTGCAGGTTGTTATTATAAACTAGTTATATCCTCTACAGAACCACACAGTTACCTGACTGCAGGTTGTTATTATAAACTAGTTATATCCTATACAGAACCACACAGTTACCTGACTGCAGTCTGCAGGTTGTTATTATAAACTAGTTATATCCTCTACAGAACCACACAGTTACCTGACTGCAGGTTGTTATTATAAACTAGTTATATCCTCTATAGAACCACACAGTTACCTGACTGCAGGTTGTTATTATAAACTAGTTATATCCTATACAGAACCACACAGTTACCTGACTGCAGTCTGCAGGTTGTTATTATAAACTAGTTATATCCTCTACAGAACCACACAGTTACCTGACTGCAGTCTGCAGGTTGCTATTATAAACTAGTTATATCCTCTACAGAACCACACAGTTACCTGACTGCAGTCTGCAGGTTGCTATTATAAACTAGTTATATCCTCTACAGAACCACACAGTTACCTGACTGCAGTCTGCAGGTTGCTATTATAAACTAGTTATATCCTCTACAGAACCACACAGTTACCTGACTGCAGGTTGTTATTATAAACTAGTTATATCCTCTACAGAACCACACAGTTACCTGACTGCAGTCTGCAGGTTGTTATTATAAACTAGTTATATCCTCTACAGAACCACACAGTTACCTGACTGCAGTCTGCAGGTTGCTATTATGAACTAGTTATATCCTCTACAGAACCACACAGTTACCTGACTGCAGTCTGCAGGTTGTTATTATAAACTAGTTATATCCTCTACAGAACCACACAGTTACCTGACTGCAGTCTGCAGGTTGTTATTATAAACTAGTTATATCCTCTACAGAACCACACAGTTACCTGACTGCAGGTTGTTATTATAAACTAGTTATATCCTATACAGAACCACACAGTTACCTGACTGCAGTCTGCAGGTTGTTATTATAAACTAGTTATATCCTCTACAGAACCACACAGTTACCTGACTGCAGGTTGTTATTATAAACTAGTTATATCCTCTACAGAACCACACAGTTACCTGACTGCAGGTTGTTATTATAAACTAGTTATATCCTATACAGAACCACACAGTTACCTGACTGCAGTCTGCAGGTTGTTATTATAAACTAGTTATATCCTCTACAGAACCACACAGTTACCTGACTGCAGGTTGTTATTATAAACTAGTTATATCCTCTACAGAACCACACAGTTACCTGACTGCAGGTTGTTATTATAAACTAGTTATATCCTCTACAGAACCACACAGTTACCTGACTGCAGGTTGTTATTATAAACTAGTTATATCCTCTATAGAACCACACAGTTACCTGACTGCAGTCTGCAGGTTATTATTATAAACTAGTTATATCCTCTACAGAACCACACAGTTACCTGGCTGCAGTCTGCAGGTTGTTATTATAAACTAGTTATATCCTCTACAGAACCACACAGTTACCTGACTGCAGGTTGTTATTATAAACTAGTTATATCCTCTACAGAACCACACAGTTACCTGACTGCAGGTTGTTATTATAAACTAGTTATATCCTCTACAGAACCACACAGTTACCTGACTGCAGGTTGTTATTATAAACTAGTTATATCCTCTACAGAACCACACAGTTACCTGACTGCAGGTTGTTATTATAAACTAGTTATATCCTCTATAGAACCACACAGTTACCTGACTGCAGTCTGCAGGTTGTTATTATAAACTAGTTATATCCTCTACAGAACCACACAGTTACCTGACTGCAGTCTGCAGGTTGTTATTATAAACTAGTTATATCCTCTACAGAACCACACAGTTACCTGACTGCAGGTTGTTATTATAAACTAGTTATATCCTCTATAGAACCACACAGTTACCTGACTGCAGTCTGCAGGTTGTTATTATAAACTAGTTATATCCTCTACAGAACCACACAGTTACCTGACTGCAGGTTGTTATTATAAACTAGTTATATCCTCTACAGAACCACACAGTTACCTGACTGCAGGTTGTTATTATAAACTAGTTATATCCTCTATAGAACCACACAGTTACCTGGCTGCAGGTTGTTATTATAAACTAGTTATATCCTCTACAGAACCACACAGTTACCTGACTGCAGGTTGTTATTATGAACTAGTTATATCCTCTACAGAACCACAGTTACCTGACTGCAGTCTGCAGGTTGTTATTATGAACTAGTTATATCCTCTACAGAACCACACAGTTACCTGGCAGCAGTCTGCAGGTTGTTATTATAAACTAGTTATATCCTCTAGAGAACCACACAGTTACCTGACTGCAGGTTGTTATTATAAACTAGTTATATCCTCTACAGAACCACACAGTTACCTGACTGCAGTCTGCAGGTTGTTATTATGAACTAGTTATATCCTCTACAGAACCACACAGTTACCTGACTGCAGTCTGCAGGTTGTTATTATAAACTAGTTATATCCTCTACAGAACCACACAGTTACCTGGCTGCAGGTTGTTATTATAAACTAGTTATATCCTCTACAGAACCACACAGTTACCTGACTGCAGGTTGTTATTATAAACTAGTTATATCCTCTACAGAACCACAGAATTACCTGACTGCAGGTTGTTATTATAAACTAGTTATATCCTCTACAGAACCACACAGTTACCTGACTGCAGTCTGCAGGTTGTTATTATAAACTAGTTATATCCTCTACAGAACCACACAGTTACCTGACTGCAGTCTGCAGGTTGTTATTATAAACTAGTTATATCCTCTACAGAACCACACAGTTACCTGACTGCAGGTTGTTATTATAAACTAGTTATATCCTCTACAGAACCACACAGTTACCTGACTGCAGTCTGCAGGTTGTTATTATAAACTAGTTATATCCTCTACAGAACCACACAGTTACCTGGCTGCAGTCTGCAGGTTGTTATTATAAACTAGTTATATCCTCTACAGAACCACACAGTTACCTGACTGCAGTCTGCAGGTTGTTATTATAAACTAGTTATATCCTCTACAGAACCACACAGTTACCTGACTGCAGTCTGCAGGTTGTTATTATAAACTAGTTATATCCTCTACAGAACCACACAGTTACCTGACTGCAGTCTGCAGGTTGTTATTATAAACTAGTTATATCCTCTACAGAACCACACAGTTACCTGACTGCAGGTTGTTATTATAAACTAGTTATATCCTCTACAGAACCACACAGTTACCTGACTGCAGTCTGCAGGTTGTTATTATAAACTAGTTATATCCTCTACAGAACCACACAGTTACCTGACTGCAGGTTGTTATTATAAACTAGTTATATCCTATACAGAACCACACAGTTACCTGACTGCAGTCTGCAGGTTGTTATTATAAACTAGTTATATCCTCTACAGAACCACACAGTTACCTGACTGCAGGTTGTTATTATAAACTAGTTATATCCTCTACAGAACCACACAGTTACCTGACTGCAGGTTGTTATTATAAACTAGTTATATCCTATACAGAACCACACAGTTACCTGACTGCAGTCTGCAGGTTGTTATTATAAACTAGTTATATCCTCTACAGAACCACACAGTTACCTGACTGCAGGTTGTTATTATAAACTAGTTATATCCTCTACAGAACCACACAGTTACCTGACTGCAGGTTGTTATTATAAACTAGTTATATCCTCTACAGAACCACACAGTTACCTGACTGCAGGTTGTTATTATAAACTAGTTATATCCTCTATAGAACCACACAGTTACCTGACTGCAGTCTGCAGGTTATTATTATAAACTAGTTATATCCTCTACAGAACCACACAGTTACCTGGCTGCAGTCTGCAGGTTGTTATTATAAACTAGTTATATCCTCTACAGAACCACACAGTTACCTGACTGCAGGTTGTTATTATAAACTAGTTATATCCTCTACAGAACCACACAGTTACCTGACTGCAGGTTGTTATTATAAACTAGTTATATCCTCTACAGAACCACACAGTTACCTGACTGCAGGTTGTTATTATAAACTAGTTATATCCTCTACAGAACCACACAGTTACCTGACTGCAGGTTGTTATTATAAACTAGTTATATCCTCTATAGAACCACACAGTTACCTGACTGCAGTCTGCAGGTTGTTATTATAAACTAGTTATATCCTCTACAGAACCACACAGTTACCTGACTGCAGTCTGCAGGTTGTTATTATAAACTAGTTATATCCTCTACAGAACCACACAGTTACCTGACTGCAGGTTGTTATTATAAACTAGTTATATCCTCTATAGAACCACACAGTTACCTGACTGCAGTCTGCAGGTTGTTATTATAAACTAGTTATATCCTCTACAGAACCACACAGTTACCTGACTGCAGGTTGTTATTATAAACTAGTTATATCCTCTACAGAACCACACAGTTACCTGACTGCAGGTTGTTATTATAAACTAGTTATATCCTCTATAGAACCACACAGTTACCTGGCTGCAGGTTGTTATTATAAACTAGTTATATCCTCTACAGAACCACACAGTTACCTGACTGCAGGTTGTTATTATGAACTAGTTATATCCTCTACAGAACCACAGTTACCTGACTGCAGTCTGCAGGTTGTTATTATGAACTAGTTATATCCTCTACAGAACCACACAGTTACCTGGCAGCAGTCTGCAGGTTGTTATTATAAACTAGTTATATCCTCTAGAGAACCACACAGTTACCTGACTGCAGGTTGTTATTATAAACTAGTTATATCCTCTACAGAACCACACAGTTACCTGACTGCAGTCTGCAGGTTGTTATTATGAACTAGTTATATCCTCTACAGAACCACACAGTTACCTGACTGCAGTCTGCAGGTTGTTATTATAAACTAGTTATATCCTCTACAGAACCACACAGTTACCTGGCTGCAGGTTGTTATTATAAACTAGTTATATCCTCTACAGAACCACACAGTTACCTGACTGCAGGTTGTTATTATAAACTAGTTATATCCTCTACAGAACCACAGAATTACCTGACTGCAGGTTGTTATTATAAACTAGTTATATCCTCTACAGAACCACACAGTTACCTGACTGCAGTCTGCAGGTTGTTATTATAAACTAGTTATATCCTCTACAGAACCACACAGTTACCTGACTGCAGTCTGCAGGTTGTTATTATAAACTAGTTATATCCTCTACAGAACCACACAGTTACCTGACTGCAGGTTGTTATTATAAACTAGTTATATCCTCTACAGAACCACACAGTTACCTGACTGCAGTCTGCAGGTTGTTATTATAAACTAGTTATATCCTCTACAGAACCACACAGTTACCTGGCTGCAGTCTGCAGGTTGTTATTATAAACTAGTTATATCCTCTACAGAACCACACAGTTACCTGACTGCAGTCTGCAGGTTGTTATTATAAACTAGTTATATCCTCTACAGAACCACACAGTTACCTGACTGCAGTCTGCAGGTTGTTATTATAAACTAGTTATATCCTCTACAGAACCACACAGTTACCTGACTGCAGTCTGCAGGTTGTTATTATAAACTAGTTATATCCTCTACAGAACCACACAGTTACCTGACTGCAGGTTGTTATTATAAACTAGTTATATCCTCTACAGAACCACACAGTTACCTGACTGCAGTCTGCAGGTTGTTATTATAAACTAGTTATATCCTCTACAGAACCACACAGTTACCTGACTGCAGGTTGTTATTATAAACTAGTTATATCCTCTACAGAACCACACAGTTACCTGACTGCAGGTTGTTATTATGAACTAGTTATATCCTCTACAGAACCACACAGTTACCTGACTGCAGTCTGCAGGTTGTTATTATAAACTAGTTATATCCTCTACAGAACCACACAGTTACCTGACTGCAGGTTGTTATTATAAACTAGTTATATCCTCTACAGAACCACACAGTTACCTGACTGCAGTCTGCAGGTTGTTATTATAAACTAGTTATATCCTCTACAGAACCACACAGTTACCTGACTGCAGTCTGCAGGTTGTTATTATAAACTAGTTATATCCTCTACAGAACCACACAGTTACCTGACTGCAGGTTGTTATTATAAACTAGTTATATCCTCTACAGAACCACACAGTTACCTGACTGCAGGTTGTTATTATAAACTAGTTATATCCTCTACAGAACCACACAGTTACCTGACTGCAGTCTGCAGGTTGTTATTATAAACTAGTTATATCCTCTACAGAACCACAGCCACAAACCCTAAGTTAGGAATCCTGTGGGAGAAACTGATGAGGTGTTTGTGATTTGTCCCTGCAGGTGGTAACACTTTGTAAATCTGGCCCTGATGTACACCTACAGTACAGTCCTTCCCTACAGTACCGTTCTTCCCTACAGTATAGTCCTTCCCTACAGTATAGTCCTTCCCTACAGTATAGTCCTTCCCTACAGTACAGTCCTTCCCTACAGTACAGTCCTTCCCTACAGTATAGTTCTTCCCTACAGTATAGTCCTTCCCTACAGTACAGTCCTTCCCTACAGTATAGTCCTTCCCTACAGTACAGTCCTTCCCTACAGTATAGTCCTTCCCTACAGTACAGTCCTTCCCTACAGTATAGTCCTTCCCTACAGTACAGTCCTTCCCTACAGTATAGTCCTTCCCTACAGTATAGTTCTTCCCTACAGTATAGTCCTTCCCTACAGTACAGTCCTTCCCTACAGTATAGTCCTTCCCTACAGTACAGTCCTTCCCTACAGTACAGTCCTTCCCTACAGTACAGTTCTTCCCTACAGTATAGTCCTTCCCTACAGTATAGTCCTTCCCTACAGTATAGTCCTTCCCTACAGTATAGTCCTTCCCTACAGTATAGTCCTTCCCTACAGTATAGTCCTTCCCTACAGTACAGTCCTTCCCTACAGTACAGTCCTTCCCTACAGTACAGTTCTTCCCTACAGTATAGTCCTTCCCTACAGTATAGTCCTTCCCTACAGTATAGTCCTTCCCTACAGTATAGTCCTTCCCTACAGTATAGTCCTTCCCTACAGTACAGTCCTTCCCTACAGTACAGTCCTTCCCTACAGTATAGTCCTTCCCTACAGTATAGTCCTTCCCTACAGTGCAGTCCTTCCCTACAGTACAGACCTTCCCTACAGTATAGTCCTTCCCTACAGTGTAGTCCTTCCCTACAGTATAGTCCTTCCCTACAGTACAGTTCTTCCCTACAGTATAGTCCTTCCCTACAGTATAGTCCTTCCCTACAGTATAGTCCTTCCCTACAGTATAGTCCTTCCCTACAGTATAGTCCTTCCCTACAGTACAGTCCTTCCCTACAGTACAGTCCTTCCCTACAGTATAGTCCTTCCCTACAGTATAGTCCTTCCCTACAGTACAGTCCTTCCCTACAGTACAGTCCTTCCCTACAGTACAGTCCTTCCCTACAGTATAGTCCTTCCCTACAGTACAGTCCTTTCCTACAGTATAGTCCTTCCCTACAGTATAGTCCTTCCCTACAGTATAGTCCTTCCCTACAGTACAGTCCTTCCCTACAGTATAGTCCTTCCCTACAGTACAGTCCTTCCCTACAGTATAGTCCTTCCCTACAGTACAGTCCTTCCCTACAGTATAGTCCTTCCCTACAGTACAGTCCTTCCCTACAGTATAGTCCTTCCCTACAGTACAGTCCTCCCCTACAGTATAGTCCTTCCCTACAGTATAGTTCTTCCCTACAGTATAGTCCTTCCCTACAGTATAGTTCTTCCCTACAGTATAGTCCTTCCCTACAGTATAGTTCTTCCCTACAGTATAGCCCTTCCCTACAGTATAGTCCTTCCCTACAGTATAGTTCTTCCCTACAGCACAGTCCTTCCCTACAGTACAGTTCTTCCCTACAGTACCGTCCTTCCCTACAGTATAGTCCTTCCCTACAGTACAGTCCTTCCCTATAGTACAGTCCTTCCCTACAGTACAGTCCTTCCCTATAGTATAGTCTTTCCCTACAGTATAGTCTTTCCCTACAGTATAGTCTTTCCCTACAGTATAGTCCTTCCCTACAGTACAGTCCTTCCCTACAGTACAGTCCTTCCCTACAGTGTAGTCCTTCCCTACAGTACAGTCCTTCCCTACAGTACAGTCCTTCCCTACAGTACAGTCCTTCCCTATAGTATAGTCTTTCCCTACAGTATAGTACTTCCTTACAGTACAGTCCTTCCCTACAGTACAGTCCTTCCCTACAGTATAGTCCTTCCCTACAGTGTAGTCCTTCCCTACAGTGTAGTCCTTCCCTACAGTATAGTTCTTCCCTACAGTATAGTCCTTCCCTACAGTACAGTCCTTCCCTACAGTACAGTCCTTCCCTACAGTATAGTTATTCCCTACAGTACAGTCCTTCCCTACAGTATAGGTCTTCCCTACAGTACAGTCCTTCCCTACAGTATAGCCCTTCCCAACAGTATAGCCCTTCCCTACAGTATAGTCTTTCCCTACAGTATAGTCCTTCCCTACAGTACAGTCCTTCCCTACAGTATAGTCCTTCCCTACAGTACAGTCCTTTCCTACAGTATAGTCCTTCCCTACAGTACAGTCCTTCCCTACAGTATAGTCCTTCCCTACAGTATAGTCCTACAGTACAGTTCTTCCCTACAGTATAGTCCTTCACTACAGTATAGTCTTTCCCTACAGTATAGTCTTTCCCTACAGTATAGTCTTTCCCTACAGTATAGTCCTTCCCTACAGTACAGTCCTTCCCTACAGTACAGTCCTTCCCTACAGTATAGTCCTTCCCTACAGTATAGTCCTACAGTATAATCCTTCCCTACAGTACAGCCCTTCCCTACAGTACAGTCCTTCCCTACAGTACAGTCCTTCCCTACAGTACAGTCCTTCCCTACAGTATAGTCCTTCCCTACAGTATAGTCCTTCCCTACAGTATAGTCCTTCCCTACAGTTCTTCCCTACAGTACAGTCCTTCCCTACAGTATAGTCCTTCCCTACAGTACAGTCCTTCCCTACAGTATAGTCCTTCCCTACAGTACAGTCCTTCCCTACAGTATAGTCCTTCCCTACAGTACAGTCCTTCCCTACAGTATAGTCCTTCCCTACAGTACAGTCCTCCCCTACAGTATAGTCCTTCCCTACAGTATAGTTCTTCCCTACAGTATAGTCCTTCCCTACAGTATAGTTCTTCCCTACAGTATAGTCCTTCCCTACAGTATAGTTCTTCCCTACAGTATAGCCCTTCCCTACAGTATAGTCCTTCCCTACAGTATAGTTCTTCCCTACAGCACAGTCCTTCCCTACAGTACAGTTCTTCCCTACAGTACCGTCCTTCCCTACAGTATAGTCCTTCCCTACAGTACAGTCCTTCCCTATAGTACAGTCCTTCCCTACAGTACAGTCCTTCCCTATAGTATAGTCTTTCCCTACAGTATAGTCTTTCCCTACAGTATAGTCTTTCCCTACAGTATAGTCCTTCCCTACAGTACAGTCCTTCCCTACAGTACAGTCCTTCCCTACAGTGTAGTCCTTCCCTACAGTACAGTCCTTCCCTACAGTACAGTCCTTCCCTACAGTACAGTCCTTCCCTATAGTATAGTCTTTCCCTACAGTATAGTACTTCCTTACAGTACAGTCCTTCCCTACAGTACAGTCCTTCCCTACAGTATAGTCCTTCCCTACAGTGTAGTCCTTCCCTACAGTGTAGTCCTTCCCTACAGTATAGTTCTTCCCTACAGTATAGTCCTTCCCTACAGTACAGTCCTTCCCTACAGTACAGTCCTTCCCTACAGTATAGTTATTCCCTACAGTACAGTCCTTCCCTACAGTATAGGTCTTCCCTACAGTACAGTCCTTCCCTACAGTATAGCCCTTCCCAACAGTATAGCCCTTCCCTACAGTATAGTCTTTCCCTACAGTATAGTCCTTCCCTACAGTACAGTCCTTCCCTACAGTATAGTCCTTCCCTACAGTACAGTCCTTTCCTACAGTATAGTCCTTCCCTACAGTACAGTCCTTCCCTACAGTATAGTCCTTCCCTACAGTATAGTCCTACAGTACAGTTCTTCCCTACAGTATAGTCCTTCACTACAGTATAGTCTTTCCCTACAGTATAGTCTTTCCCTACAGTATAGTCTTTCCCTACAGTATAGTCCTTCCCTACAGTACAGTCCTTCCCTACAGTACAGTCCTTCCCTACAGTATAGTCCTTCCCTACAGTATAGTCCTACAGTATAATCCTTCCCTACAGTACAGCCCTTCCCTACAGTACAGTCCTTCCCTACAGTACAGTCCTTCCCTACAGTACAGTCCTTCCCTACAGTATAGTCCTTCCCTACAGTATAGTCCTTCCCTACAGTATAGTCCTTCCCTACAGTTCTTCCCTACAGTATAGTCCTTCCCTACAGTATAGTCCTTCCCTACAGTTCTTCCCTACAGTATAGTCCTACAGTACAGTTCTTCCCTACAGTATAGTCCTTCCCTACAGTATAGTCCTTCCCTACAGTACAGTCCTTCCCTACAGTATAGTCCTTCCCTACAGTATAGTCCTTCCCTACAGTATAGTCCTACAGTATAGTCCTTCCCTACAGTATAGTCATTCCCTACAGTACAGTCCTTCCCTACAGTATAGTCCTTCCCTACAGTACAGTCCTTCCCTACAGTATAGTCCTTCCCTACAGTACAGTCCTTCCCTACAGTACAGTCCTTCCCTACAGTACAGTTCTTCCCTACAGTATAGTCCTTCCCTACAGTATAGTCCTTCCCTACAGTATAGTCCTTCCCTACAGTATAGTCCTTCCCTACAGTACAGTTCTTCCCTACAGTACAGTCCTTCCCTACAGTATAGTCCTTCCCTACAGTATAGTCCTTCCCTACAGTACAGTCCTTCCCTACAGTATAGTCCTTCCCTACAGTACAGTCCTTCCCTACAGTATAGTCCTTCCCTACAGTATAGTCCTTCCCTACAGTACAGTCCTTCCCTACAGTACAGTTCTTCCCAACAGTACAGTCCTTCCCAACAGTATAGTTCTTCCCTACAGTATAGTCCTTCCCAACAGTATAGTTCTTCCCAACAGTATAGTTCTTCCCTACCGTACAGTCCTTCCCAACAGTATAGTTCTTCCCAACAGTACAGTCCTTCCCAACAGTATAGTTCTTCCCTACAGTACAGTCCTTCCCAACAGTATAGTTCTTCCCAACAGTACAGTCCTTCCCAACAGTATAGTTCTTCCCTACAGTATAGTCCTTCCCTACAGTATAGTCCTTCCCTACAGTATAGTCCTTCCCTACAGTATAGTCCTTCCCTACAGTACAGTCCTTCCCTACAGTACAGTCCTTCCCTATAGTACAGTCCTTCCCTACAGTATAGTCCTTCCCTACAGTATAGTCCTTCCCTACAGTGCAGTCCTTCCCTACAGTACAGTCCTTCCCTACAGTATAGTCCTTCCCTACAGTATAGTCCTTCCCTACAGT